>NC_084606.1:28603376-28908126 GCF_033807715.1 Cololabis saira
ATAGCTGATCAAATCTTAAAACATTTATCCCAGAAGATGCATGACTTGGCATCCAAAGGAGAGAAAGGATGTTCTGAAATGAGTTATTTTTTAGACATGGAAATTGCTTTACGAGAGAAGTCTCTTGATGAGGTGTTTAGGACCTTTCACAGTCACATGCTGATGGAGGATCCTCAGAGCCATTTGACCATGATTGAAGTACTGTTCACTGTTCAAGGGCAAGGTAAAGAAAAATACTGCCATGGGAGTATAAAATGGTTAAAGGAAACAGAAAATCTGGACACCTACATTGCAGGTGCAGTCAATCGATTTGCAAGCATCTCTAATGTACACATACATAGAGCATTTGAGAGTTTGCACACCGTTTTCTGCACAATGGAAGACATACCAAATGAGCAAGCACAGGCTATAATTCCCCCTCTGCTAGAACAACTTTGTTTGAAAAAGAGACGTGATACCAGGGTGGTGTTTCTGCAAAGTCCAGAACACGATGAGACTTTTGAAGCTGTTCTGCGAATACTTTATGTGATAACACAAAAAACCAAAGACATCAACTCCTTGGATTCAAGCTTCATGGAGAACTTGTGCAAAAAAGTTTCCCCTTTCATCGATGAGCCGCACTCCTCTGACATCAGGTTATACACATATGGCATCTTTGCAAACATGCTCTCAGTGAACCATGCAGCCAACATTTTCAGGTCAGTGAGGATGACTGCCGTGCCTGAGGACATACTGATATCTGCATCTATAACAACCAATGACAAGCTGAAGGAAGCACTTAGGCAGCTCAGAGATTATTTCAGCAAGCCGAGCTCTGAATTTGAAGGCAGTCCGCTCTCGCTTGAGCACAAGAAGAAAAAGAAAAAGAAGAAAAGCAAGGGGAAAAGATCAGAGAAGGTCAACCCAGATGATCAAGTGGATCCAATAGCAGCAGAATCCGTGGTGGAATCGACTTTGACTGGAGAGACTTCTCACCCAACGACTCCCAGATCACCAGAAACAAGAACATGGCTGCCAATCAGCCAGAGATGGAAGGAAAAGCTGAAGAGGCTTGCTGAGATTGATGACAGCACAGTCAGCAGAATCGGAAGCATCGTTTATGTGAATGATGCTGACTTCCGCATCGCGAAGGGAAGCGATGGCACTGAAGTCTTCCTGGGGCTGAGGGATGACGGCACAGAAGTCGCAATTAAAAGGATGTCTAAAAGCAACTATCAAGTGTTGAAGAATGAGGAGGGAATCCTGCGGCTACCTGAACTTGATCATCCATCGATTGTGCGATACATTGACGCTGCAGAGGATCGCAACTTTGGATATCTTGGTCTCCAACTTTGTGAATACACCTTGGAAGAATATATCAGAGATATTGGCAACGACCCGCTACGGAGACAGAAACTTGTCCATGAGTTGCTTGACAGCTTGAGGGTGCTTCACTGTCAAAATCCTCATATTCTCCACCGAGACCTCAAACCACAGAATGTTTTAATCGGTAAGATGTTAATATTTTCATTAGCTTAAGATCTGAAATTCTTCAAATACACAATCACACTTTAAAGGTTAACATTAACGGCACAGTAATAGGTAATGTAGACAACAAAGCAATATAGAAGAAATATCTCCGATAACAAATAGGGAGACATATTTATCGATGTTGCAGTAATATTTGCAGAACAGTAACAATAAAAGGTTTAAAAAGGTTAACAGGATTTAACATTCCAGGTGTCAGATGTTTTGCCTAAAACTTTGGCTTCAGTAAAATTGTATCTACAATTGTAATAAAAACATCTACAAAGGTTTTCAAATAATTACATGCCTCTTGATGTTTGGTTTAATCAAATTTGACCATGAAAGTAAATGTAACTGACAAAAAAGTGTAGCTTTTTGAAATATGATTTGTAGTGATTACGGTACAAGTGTCACAGATGTTTCCTGGTAACACGTCACCGCATTTTTAATCAAATTACATAATAAATAAAACTGAAAGTCTGGATGTATAGAAAGTGAATTACAGCAGTAATTTGTCAATGATGTTTGATGGCATACTTAGTTTGAATTTTTAGGTCAGAACAACGTAATGTTAAAATTTACCTTTTATAATCCATACATTGCACTGATATAGTGATTATAAATGTTGCACAAAACGTAAGGAAATTAGTGTTTGGTAGATTATTTCTTTGTTGTAACAATGCTTTCTGGCAAAAAATCTCATACCGTTGGAAAATCTGTTTATTTCGATTTTAAGTGGTGCCTCATTTGTAATGAAACATGCATTTGTGGGATGATCAGCTGAACTGAATATGTGGGTTGTGCTCATGAAAAATTTGCCAAATCTTCTCTGCCAATGCCAAACAGTTTGGACTCTTGTTTGGTGGATTGGATGATTAAAGTTTGAAGAAACAACAGATATTAGCAATTTAACAATTCATCCATTTGACAAACAGGAGCCTCAGTAGCCAAACACAGCCACACCAGCCCGGCACCTCCTCCTCATGCTGGTCACCAGCCGGGTCACACACTGCTGTGGGATGACATCCCATCCTTCAACCAGCATTTGTCACAACTCAGCCAGCCTGGTTGTGTTGGTCACTCTGGCACGAACAGCACGCCCACAGCACGGTCCCAGACTGTGGAGATATAGGATCGCCACTGGTTGCAGAATCTCATATCTCTGCACTGAGATTGCCTCCAATAATAAACCTCATTTTTCCAGCGAGCGAGATGCCGCCCCACACCATCACACTGCCTCCACCAACAGATGTTACTCTATCGGTGCAGCAATCAGCATACAGTTCTCTTTGTCTTCTCTGCACGTTGGCCTTACGATCCAACTGCTATAGCGAGAATCTGGACCCATCGCTGAACATAACATTCCTCCACAATCAGAAATTCTCAAAACTTAAAACAAGAGTCAATAGCAACAGCAAAATTAGTTGTTTGGCATTGGCAGATAAAGTAGATTTTAAAATGCAACACAATTCTAACAAGAGACTTCAGACTGATACATAAAACATAAAATGCATTAAAACCCAACAGAAATACATTAAATTGAACATTTAAGAAAAGAAAACTAAATAAAGGGTACAGTTCAGTTAAAAAAGTCAAGAGTTGAAGCAGATTTACATTTATCTTGGAGTATGTTTCTAATATAAGGAGCATGGGAACTGAAAGTATCTTCCCAATGTTTTGTTTAATGTGGGGGATTTATTGAGTTTTCAGATTTAACATGACATATACATTAAAGATGACTTACATGTCCACATTCATAGAGAAAAGAAAAGACAAAACCAAGAACTACTGAAAAAATATATAAATAAATAAATAAAAATAAAAAAAATATACACTTCTTGATTGGTGACTTTCAAGATATTCAATAAAATGTCCCCATAACTTAAAGAAACTCTGTATTTTCCCCTTGGTGGCATAGGTTAACTTCTCTCCCTGGCTAGAACGTTGGAAAGACTGTTAAACCAATGTTTAACTATGGGAGGTTCAGTCTCTTCCAGGAAGTTGCTATACAGTGTTTAGCCTGAAGTGAGCACAAAATGACAATCTTTTTATTCGCACCGGACACTCCTAACTCATCTGAAAATAGTCCTAGGATAAATACCCGAAGGCAGACCGGTAGTTTGATAGATATAATATCAGATACAGTTTGTATGACCTTTTCCCAGATTTTTTAATTTTGGGGAAACTCCATAGGCAGTGTAATAAAGTTCCTTCTTCTTGGCTACATTTAATACAGAAATCAGGATTATTGTTATCAAAGCGATGCAACAGGGCAGGAGTAATGTACGTGCGCATAATCCATTTAAATTGTAATAGTTTCAATCTGGTGTTGATAGTCTGACGTTGTCTATCATGACAAACTGTCTTAGTCAGCTTGAGAGATTTCTGCATTTAAATCACTAGACCAAGCCAATCTTTTACTGTCCGAGGATTCTTTAGATGAATCTACAATAATGTGGGGGACCAACTTAACATAGTTCTCTATTGCTCTATTATGTGCTCCTTATTCTCATGTTACATACATTTTTGTCATATTTTACAAAGATAAATATCTAATATCACATTTGTATCTAGTTATTACTTGGTCATTTGTTAATAATCGAGTAGTATTCACTTTGTTATCAGGCTATTGCCCACTTTTATTATGTTATCATTGTGTATTGCTGGAAATGCATAAAAAAATTACATTTTTTCCCCTTATTTTCTTTTTTTATTCTCATGAATATAGTATTGTTGAATTTTTTTCTCACTGATTTGTCATGCAGATGTCAAGGGAAGGGCAAGATTAGCAGATTTTGGCATCAGTAGACGCTTGCTCAAAGATCAGACCACTCTGCGCACATCCAGCGCAGGAACCAAGTGCTGGATGGCCACAGAGACTTTAACAGAAGACAGTAAGATACCATACAAGTCCAACACAGATATACAGGTGAGAGCTTCTGCTGTTCATATGTACATCATAACTTACTGGGAAAGAAGACAAAAACTAACCCCATGTAGTGTTTTTACATTCAAGGTGGCAGGGATGCTGATCTACTACATCCTCTCTGGAGGACAACATCCGTTCGGAAGATTCTTTGAGTGCGAGTTCAACATTTTCAAAGGGAATTACAACTTGGATCACGTAGAAGATGTGGTAGCAAAGGACCTGATCGAGCAGATGATCGTAAAAGATCAGAAGAGCAGACCTAAAGTGGAGGAATGCCTGAGTCATCCCTTCTTCTGGGGCTGTGGAAAGTAAGAAGAAACGACTAATGCATTCCTTTGTTTTTTAAAGCAGCACAACATCATTTTTTGGTTCTGGCTGAGCTAAAGCTCTTGAGTAAGGAATGACAGAGCTGCTACTTCTGCTATAAAGTCTGAGATGATATCATCAGAACCAGTGATGATAAGCCAGCATGCAAATACTAGCAGGTTTATTACCACTGTTAAACCCTCCTCTTTTGAATTTGGCTCCTGTAACACAATCACACATGTATTCTACAAATATATATATATGTTTTTGCCTTTTTTCCCAGGAGAGTTGACTACTTGAGGCGAGCTGGTAACAGGGATGAGGCTGCAAACTGCCGAAAAGCTGATCCAGAGCTCATTAGTTCACTAGAAAACTGCGCCAGCAATGGATCCTTCAAACAGTGGAAAAATAAGGTGACAGCAGTTTTTTTCTGGCAAGTTTTATTTAGTTGGAACACAACTTTCAAGTGTACGTGTCTTTTTAACACAGTTTCCAGAAGATCTGGTTCTGAAGATGGACGGGAAGAACAAATCCTACCCTGAAAACACGCTGGGTTTACTGCGCTTCGTACGCAACCTCCAGGAGCACTAGTAAGTGAAAATGAATTGAAAATGAATTGAAAATGGTGCAAGGGTCAAGTATCGTTTACAAGGTTGTGCTTTGAAATTATTTTTTTATAAATGGTGTTGACTAAAGACCTTTAAGAACCACAGAGCTAGACTAGCAAGCTGAGACGAGTCCTCCTCTTCATCATCTTGACCTTGAAGATGGAGCGGCAGCTGCAGGTGCAAACCGCTTGCTGGTGACGCAACAGAAACTCTGCTGTCAATGTGAAATTAATAAAACCAGATACTGGAGTGCCGGGCAGCTCAGCAGGCCCCCCATGTGTCGAGACTGGAGATCCTTAATGTAGCTCTCTCAAATGGCTGTTAGTTCACCCAGGGTTGCATCCATTCACAGCAAACTAATGAAGACAAATCTATGTAGCGTTTAAACCACAATGACTATGATTAAAAAATAAAGGCCACATTCATGAGGGAGTACATGTTTGTTAGACTAGATAACTAAAACATTTACATTCTGTTTATGGGTTTCTCGTCACTCCTCGTCCCTGAACCGTTGAGGACTTGTGATCCATAGGGTTCCTTTTGTTTAGGGAAAAGGAAAAATTGTAGGCTTTAATTGAGGAAAGAGAAGAAAGGTAAGTTGTCCTTTGTCATCCATGAATGTCCATGGCAGGTGTAAGGTGCTGCTTTAATAAAAAGCAGGGGGGCAAGAAATGCTGCCTGGTTGATTAACGCTACCTAAACTTTTTAATTGATTTCAGCCAAACCTGCTGGTCTAAAAACAGCATTTCACAGAGCGAGGCTGCAACAGTAGTGGCAGCTCTTAGCTTTGTACGGAGAGTCTGACTTGCAGTGTTTGTGTGCCGTCTTCTTACTGACTATACGGGGTCATTTTCACAATATCTCTAAAATTTGTGTGTTTTTCCCATGTTGTATGCATTTTTTCTCCAACAATCAAACAGAAGACGGCACTAAAATTGTTCTGTTGCAAGTCAGATGTATTTGCTGTTTTGCAGACAAATGTTTAATTTTTGTTAATTCTACTCTGCACATTGACCTGTCCCGTTGCTCTGTACTTCCACACACCATCGTGTTTGTTGCCCTGATTGGTCGTACTGCTGGTCAAGTGCGTGCAAAGGCAGTTTGATAAGCAAACCTTGGATCAGGAGGCCTTATGGATCGTTTTCAGTCCCTAGCTCTTGCTAGATTTGGATGTGATCTATCAGGCTATCTTATAATTCTGTAACAAAATTGTTCTTTTTGTTCACACAGCTCCAGGGATGCAGCCCAAGTTGATGTGCTGAGATTATTCCCCGATCTGTTCGGATGTGTCTACAAGTTTTCCAAGAGCCAAGGGTGGAGTCAAGAATCGCCCTTAAAGGAAATGTTTCAAAGAGAAGACATCAGTGCTGTTTTTGCCACGTCATCTACGTCCTCTGAGGAGCATTCAGACGTTGCACTTTCAGAGTCTCAACCCAGTGAATTGGAGTGAAATTAAATTAAAAAGGGGCTCTAAAAACTGAGAGTTGTGTCTTATAAGAATACAGAAAAAGATAACACTCAGATGTAAAAGCATTACTTTTGTCCTAAATTAGCACTTTACAAATAAACTAAATTAAATCAACTGTTTTAAAAGCAGTTATGGTTTAATCTTGGGGTAGGAGTTTCCTGTGGTACTTTTTACATAATTTGAGTGAATTTGTGAAATATGACATTACTACATTAAGCTATCCTGCACCATATCCTTAATGCACTGTCTTATATCCTTAATGCACTGTCTTTACGTTAACGTTTGTTGTTTAATGTGTGCCAAAGTGTTTTCATTCTTGGTGGCTTCATTGGTTGTTTTTTTTTTTTTTTTTGTAATTTACTGTTTATTCAGTTTTTTTCACAAATACATAAAAGCAAAGACAAACACTGAACAACCACAAGTGAACAGGGAGGACTACAGACAGATACTGACTAGCAAAGCTATACACTGTACCGTGTATAAAAGTGAGTATAACTATACACATGTTGTACACCACTGAATGTTAAACTATAAAGAAAACAGAAAAGCAGAAACAGAAGAAAAAAAAAAAAAGTATGCCCACTGGCTTACTGTAGGATGTCCAAATAAGCCCCCCAAATTTTCACATAGACATCCTCCTTGTTTATCATTCTATAGCACAACCTCTCATAAGAGGCAATCTTGGACATCTCATTAAACCATTCCATCATGGATACAGCCACTTGTGTTTTCCAATGGCGCAGTATTATCCTGCATCCAGTCATTAGAGCTGTTCGACACCATGAAGATTGGTGGGCATTTAGCCCGCTTCCCTGTGGTACCACACTCATTGGTTGTTTTTTAACCGTTTACCTTGCAAGGAATCATTGTCCTCATATTTTGCAATATTGTATATTCACAGTTAATCAGATGAAAGGTGGTGATACACTGAATAAAGGTGAATAAATGATGTTTGGCAAGTGTCTCTTATTTATTAAGTGAATTTAATTCCAAATGTGCAACCTTTAAACAGCACATAGAATAGAATAGATCTTCATTGCCATATCACCAGGTACAACGTACATACTCAATGTAAATTGGTATGGCAAGGCAAGTGTATTTCTATAGTGCAATTCAACAACAAGGTGATTCAAAGTGCTTTACAAAGACATTAAAACAAATAAAAAGCTTGATGTAAAATGTAAACAAAAAAGAAAGGAATAAAAACAATAGATAAACTCAGTAGTTAAAATATGATTGCTTTTTGGAACTGTAGATCTAGAGCTTTATTTAAAGGCACCTGAAAATAGGTCTTCAACCTGGATTTAAATACTGAGGAGTGTTTTTTAGCTGATCTGAGGCTTTCTGGGAGTTTGATCCAGATGTGTGGAGCATAGAAGCTGAATGCAGCTTCTCCATGTCTGGGTCTTACTCTGGGAACTGATAAAAAAACATCCAGATGACCTGAGGGGTCTGGAAGGCTCATACTGGGTCAGGAGGTCACTGATGTATTTTGGTCCTGGACCATTCAGAACTTTATAGACCAGCATCAGAACTTTGAGGTCTATCCTCTGACAGACAAGCAGTCAGTGTAAAGACCTCAGAACTGGACTGATGTGGTTCACTTTTTTGGTCTTAATGAGGACTCGAGCAAAAGTAAATGTATCATTTATAATCAGACCTGGATTAACTCAGTGTGGTTCCCCAGGGTGACCACACTTGAAGTGCCCCCCTCCTCCCACATTTTACGGTACAAAAGGGAAATGTACTATGGTTATAAATAATAATAATAGTAATAATAATACATTTTATTTATAGGGCGCCTTTCATGGCACTCAAGGATAAATTAATTATAAAGACCATAGTTTAACATGAGCGTATTGCTGAAGTACATGCTCAACCAGGGACGTGCAGAGACCTTTGGAGGGGCAGGTGCTGAAATGGGACACATGAAACACGAATTCAACACTTAAGACAATAACTTTGTTACATTTGTTACTTTGTTGTATTGTAATACCTGCTCTGAACTTCTAAAACCTTACCCACGACAAATACCCCGTATTATTATAACAGACTCAAATTAATACTGAAACTAATGGAAAAATACATAACCAAAATAACTCTGGATACCCACTAATCAGAACTAAAGTAATGACAGAAAAACAGATCTGAATCATAACATCATACATACAACATAAATAACTGGTACATGTGCTACCTGCTCTTTGCTATTGAGCTGGTGATGGATCCACTGCCTTTAGCAGCCTCACTCCTGTGTTCTGAAGAGTATTGGGTATTAAAATACATTATAATATAATGTATCTGCCACATTCTGAAGAGTATTATTGAGTATTAAGATTATCGGTGCTTTTATTTTGAAGGAAACTGTTTCATTATTTGTCATTATTTTGATGTTACCTTTTTTCGGATGCAGTCGAAAGCAAAACCCCTGCCATAATTATTATTTAATAAGTACTGCTAAAAATTATTTCAAATAACACCAATAACTCGTGATTTTACCGGAAGTTGTATGCTTTTGTTTTGACAGCGGCGGAGCGGAGGCTGAAAAAGTGACGCTGCACGAGAAACGAGAGGAGGCGAGGTGAACCTGCTCAGTCTGCATCCCAAACATTCGGGGAACATTTTCTTTTAATAAATATATTTATATATGCAATTATGCAGTCTTCCAAACGGAGTGAAAGTGACTGGCAGGGACTGGTCGGCGAGGTAAGTGAAAGACTGAAGACCGTGAATCGCCCCCGCAGAGACGGACGAGTTGAACAGACGCTCCATACGGAGCATCAGCTGGGCTTCCTCATTAGACCAAAACATGGGTCATATATCCACATTTTTACACGCTTAGAACATACCACAAGGGGGAAACGCTCTTGCTGGGTACTGTCGTGGAATTCGTGACTTGATGTGACCCACCTGTGGGCCCACATTCACTGGATATTAGTCTACATCCTTGAAACATCCTCACTAATGTAATCTGGAAAACTAAAATATCAAATAAATGCGTCTGGATATGGAATTCAGTGACACCCAGAGGAAAAATAGAGAATAGAGGGAAATATATATTAATGGGTTGGAAAAACAAAATCATGACTTCTTTACACTTTATCAATGAAATTATTTATCTATTGGCTCCACATGAAATACTACTTTTCCCCCTCAGTCAGCTATATCTAGAATTTAATTGAGTTAACAGGTGGTATTAAGTGATTAAACACACAAAAAAACCATTAAATCCAGAGACCAAAACAAAAAAGGTAAATGATAAAGTGTAGAAAAATAGATGTGACAGAGAATTGAATTTCATAGAAAAGAAATGACGTTGATGAAGGGAAATTAATCTATCCACTGTGTGTTTTTCCACCTGTAAGGAACTGGGCAGGGTTCAGTTGTCCACAAAAACTAATCTGACAGGTTTTCTTGCAGAGTTTTGCCTGTTACAAACCCCAAAGTTGAGACAAATGTGGTGGAGCTGCACTTAAAATACCGAACCACGTGACCTACAGGAGTGCGTTTCCAAATACTAGCAGTCTGTCTTGTGTTTGGTACAGTTTCTGGTGTGCAAGCGCAAGCTGGAGAGTAAGAAAGAGGCGCTGCTAATCCTGTCCAAAGAGCTGGACACTTGTCAGCAGGAGAGAGACCAGTACAAGCTGATGGCCAACCAGCTGCGAGAACGCCATCAGGGACTCAAGAAGAAGTACAGGGAACTCATTGTGAGTGGTTCAAACCTTCCAGGTGACCCTTCTAGCAAATGAGCATGTGACTATTTAACAAACACCAAAACACTTCAGCAAGGATCCAAGATATTATTATTATTATTAGTAGTAGTAGTAGTAGTAGTATTCTATATTACTGTATGCTGTTTGTATTCATATATAGTATAACACATTCAAACTAAGTCTTTCTGAAACGTTTTAGGACGGTGACACCTCTTTGCCTCCAGAAAAACGCAATCAGGTAAGTTGTGGGTTAGTTTGGATGACTCCATTCTTGTCAAATATTTGCTTTCATTGTGTTTCAGTGTAATTTCATGGCGTGGTTGAAACAAGCTCTTCTTCCCTTGTTATGTTTACTTAATGCAGAATACCACTTAATTATGGGGTTATAAATACATAGGATGTCTTATGATGCCTTCGAGGACACTGTGTAAAACACATGTACTCTTTCCATGTGTATGTTTCTTGTTTACACAGGTTCTGCTGTTACTTTATCTCTTATTTTAACTATATTAAGAAATATAGCTTGTGCTTGAACCAATGAGGAGACAAAACAGAGGTCCTGACTGCACTCATTCAGTCCTTTCCTCTGCTTCCTTCTCAGGTGAACCTGGCTCAGCTGCTGAGGGACTCGAGGGAACGTGCAAGAAAACTCTCAGAGGAGGTGAAAGACCTCACTCAGAGGCTTGCAGAGGCTCAGGGAGACAACAAGGTGCAGTCCATGGCGCAGACGTAGACTTGCATGGTTTAAGTTTCTCTTCTTGTAACAACATAAACGCGTTGCGTTCTGCAACGGCATGAGAACATTTGAGGAGAAATGCTGACTTTAACCCTTTTTCGTTGCAGCTCCTGAGGATGACCATCACCAGACAGAGGCTGGGGGATGACGAGGTGGGAGTGCGCCACTTCCCTGCCCATGAACGCGAAGATCTGGTGTCCCAGCTCGAGAGAGCAGGGCTGCAGGTTGATGGCTTTAATACTTTAAAACAATTTAACACACTTTGCAAACCTGGTATTTACACGTTATCCTGTGTTGTTTTTGTGTGCGCATTGGTATATTTATGTGTGCTCAAGGTGATTTTAATGATGATTGGCATCATGTGTGAAGTAAAACTTCATTTTCTAAATTTGCCATTTTGACTAAAAGTACATTTTCAAGCTACCAGGAAAGAAATGCTTCCAAACAAATGAGTCAAACAACCAAATGTGGGACAAAGAAGACCTTTACGTTTGTGGTGGACAGTTTGGGACTTATTACAAATGCTGATACTGATAGGTAGTATAAACATTTGTAGAAATATTTAACTTGCAAAATAAACTACACCCACAGAGTTAAAGTTGTGATTTTTAAGGCGTTTCCATGATGAGAGCCTTTCCTGTTTCCGTCACAGCCGGTGGATATAAACCAAATCTCCCCATTATTTTGACTTTTGAACAATGGAGGTAATAAAAATGTGGAATGTAGGGAAGTCGGGGCTAATTGGGTTTTTTCCAATATAAACATATGCAAATAGCAACTGTAACAAGTTTTGGTTTATTATAGCTCTATTTCAAGGGTTCAAACCCTATCAGTGGTATGTATGGCATAAAGGTTGCCGATCCTTCCTTCATTGATTCCCAGCAAACTACTTCACTAACAGAGAGACAGTTTTTTCTGGAACTGTTCCCTGAACCGCTGCCCCACATCTGCCCCGTAGCTGAGCAGAAACCACACACACCACACAAACGGCAACATCTCAATAGTGTGATGAGAGATGCTGTGCAGTCCGGCGCAAAGCTTAACACCTGGTCATCCTAGCGCGCTTCCCATCGTTTGGAAATATTTGCATTCCTCAAGTGCTTTCCTTCTCGTTTCATTCCCTCCTGTAAAAGTTGTGAACATCTTGTGATGGGATCACAGCTGCTGCGACCCGCACTACGCCACGTGTATTGATTTGTTGGAACAAACCCATTTCTGCTTTTAATTTGATCCAAGCTACTCCACTATGACCTTCTGTTAATGCATCTTTTGATAAGCAAGAGGATTATTTGTTGTTGTTTTGTTTTTTCATTGGCCTGGACCAGTGGAGTACTCCCAAGAGTCTTAAAATCCTGATTTTCTTAACTGACAAAAAGTGCATTTGAAACAAAAGGGTTTACTCCACCTTAACTTGTTTTAAATACAGTGGCTCAGTTAAAAGCCAAAGCCATGGTGCAATGTGTATAATCTCATCAGATTGTACTTTAATGATGTAAACTTTGAAATGTCTGTGTCACTTGACTCCTCCTCGTAGATGGAAGAGATGGAGCACGCCGTTAAGGCCCTGACAGACGAGCTCCAGGACGTGAAGGCGGAGCGTAATGTGTTCAGGGAAAAAGCTGAGCGACTAAATGTGGAGCTCAACCACGTTTTGGGGAACCATGAATCACGCATCATCGACGTGGATGCGCTTTGCATGGAAAACAGGTGAGGGCAAGACGAGGGTTATGATTCAGTCTGTAGAAACAGTGCTATTAGACGCTTATAAAAACTCTGGCCATCCCAGACGGTCTCAACTGTTGTCTGGTGATTGTGAAATCCAGGTCTTCTGAGCCAAATCGCCACCATTCACCTTACCAAAAATTCTGGATAAATGTTGCATTAAACTCATCACCAACACCCACCCACAGCATCACACTACCACCTCCATGCTTCCCAGTGAAGTTACACATGCCAACGTTATCTGTTCTCCATATCTGTGTCACACAAAAGCTGTAATCAGAAATCTGAATCGGCTTTCCACTAGTTTATCCTTCATCTCTCATGTTTCCCGATTCAGTTAATGATCTCCTTCTTACTGGTCTGAAAGGTTTTTTTGCAGCTTGAAAGCCTCATTTGCCAAGATCGGTCTGCTGCTTAAACAAACTTTCATGTGGACTGTAATTCGAGGGTCCAATAATTGGCCACTGCAGAGATTTTAAACTCTTAAGAAACTTTTCTGCAAAGGAGAAAAAGTGATTCAGTCCTTAAACTTCAGTCAGCATTTGGCTGCTCGGCAGCGCAGTGGGTTAAGCAAGCGGCTCGTGTACTGAGGCTACAGTCCTCCTGCAGCGGTCGCAGGTTCAAATCTTAGCCTGCGTACCTTTGCTGCATGTCATCCCCATTCTCTCTCTCTCTACCCCTTTCCTGTCATAAAGGGCCACTAGAACCCAAAAAAAAACAAATCTTAAAAAACAAAACTTCAGTCAGCAGTGATGGAAACACTACATGAACACTGAAGAACAGCCAGCTTAACAAAATCTCACTTTCATTTTGGAATGAATAAAATCTATTGGACTCATATATCAGTTGAAATGAGAGGAAAAGGACTTATCGGTTTGTTTCATGTGGGGTCTGACTTTTTATTTGACACCTTTACCGTGTAATTACAGTAGGTTTTTGTTTCAGCTGCTAGACTATGTTTGATATGACTCATCCCAAGTTTATACAAATGTTTTCTGTATTAATTATTAAGTGTTGTGGCACCTTTATAACATAAAAAGTAAACGGTCATTTGAACAGCCTGGACTCTTGTTTTAGTTTAGCTAGAGCTACTAAAATATATATATTTTTTTTAATCACTGCATCTCAGAATGTGGCTCCTGGAGGCACAAACTTCAGTACGTGTGAATATTATACCTAAAGGTACAAACTTACTGGTTATCGGTATTGTTATCGACCATGAAGAAGCAGTTAATTATTTGCTTTGGCTGAAATTTTCAATATCATGCATCCCTACTTTTAAGGCACTAGATTGTTTCAACTTTGTTCAGCGGGCGTTGCATGCATGGAGGCTATAATCTTCATGCAGCCAGACCAGGTCCAAATTATCTGGTTGGTGGTCCTTTGCTCCCTGTCTCCGTCTTCCCGTGTCAGAAGTATCAATGAAGGCGATTCGAACCACAAAGTCTATAAAAAAACAAAAAAGAAAGTCTCACTGAAATTAGGATCCGCCTTTGATGATACCCTTAAATCCACCCTTCCTTTTGTGATAATTTCACAATACTGTACGTAAGGGATCAGTCATCGTGTTTCTATATAGTTTAAAACAAAAGTATGATAGCAAATATTGCAATTAACTATGGTACTGCTCTCACTCTCTCTCTGTAGGTATCTGCATGACCGTCTCACTCAACTGCAGGAGGAGGTGAACCTGCTGAAATCCAACATTATGAAGTACAAGGTACATATTTAACGCCTCTGTAAAGTTTAGTAGAAAAATGATTCAGACAAAGTTTCAGGTCATTTCTCTAGTTTATTATGTTCTTGTGAAAGAAGTTGTTTATATTCAGAGTTCATCAAGCTCAGCAGGCTGAGCTCCGTTCTCTTGTTTCTCCGTCCCCACAGACGGCCCTCGAGAGGAAAAAACCCACCAGTGCATATGGAAGATCCAGTAACGGCCCCCTTACCGGAGTCCTCTCAGCCAAACAAGGTGAAAACTGGCGGTGGGCAAAAATATTGATCGGTCGATACGATATTGATATTCAAAATTTTAATATCTATTTTTTTTTCTGTCTTGTTTTCAAATCATACATCATGTTTCAGACGGGTTGTAAATCCAGCACGACTTTTATTATATACCATGGCATTAAATAATATTGTTATTGTTGATTTCATATTATATAAATTATATGAAAAACATATGCAAATATTTTAGATTGTATAGTTACAATAAAACGGCATGGATAATTTGAATACCATTTTTTTTTTTACTTAGTCTGTCCCATGAATTATCACTATAATCTTATGTATGTACAACTCAGATTTTAAGATGCATAATACCTTTTACAGTTTTCAGCAAACTATGTATAACATAGCAATATTTTGCAAAATTCGGATATTGCAGTATCGTATCGTGGCTCAAGTATCGTGATGTGTATCGTATCGTGAGGTTCTTGGCAATACCCGCCCAGAGTGAAAACGCAAACCCTCGAGCTCTCTTTGAATCCTGTTTAAGCTCAGATACAGAAAGATGTCAGAGCAATTCATCTTCAATATTGCAGAAATCCAATAAAATTAAAAAAATATCGCCTATATTTTTTTTCAATACCAAAGAAAAACAAACAGATTTTGTGTCCACAAATCAATTTCTTTGTCTCCAAAGTCTTGACCGACCACGTATCTTTCTTTCCTTTTTTTTTTTTTTAAATAATGTCCTTTTTTCTGATCTTTCAAGCCATCATTCGGACACCAGCCGGGTTTTTAATTGAAATCTGAGTGGTGAAGAGCACCACGGGCATGGAAATGAGCCTGCCACGATGACGGACAGCTGCTGGTAAAAGCAGCACAGTGGGTTGTGGAGAAAGTTAGCCGAATGTTACCTAGTAGACGACCGTTTTCAAAACTCCATCTCTGTTTCATTCTTGTCGTGCTGTTTCTCCTCATCAGTTGTAGTGTTCTTTGTTCTGTTGTGTTGTTGTTATGATGTGAGGTAGTACCGCTCCCCCTTCCCCCGAACAGTTTTTCCATTATTCCTCTCTTCTGGTCTTTGTCCTATTTTCAGTCCAGGAGATGCTCCTGGAGGAGCAGGGCTGCAGCTTGCCTGCCACTCCTCAGTCCATCGCTGACCTCAAATCCCTGGCCACCGCCCTGCTGGAGACCATCCACGAGAAGAATCTTGTCATTCAACACCAGAGACACACCAACAGGTAATAAGAGGACGCAGCATCTGCTCCTCTGCTCACGGCATCAAATAAATACCGCTTAAGTTTTAACTTCAACCACCTGCCGCACTCTGTGTTTGTCCAGCTGTTAAAAGAACCCTCCTCCACAAAGGCAAACATTAAAGAAACCTGACTCCTCGTATTTGTTCTGCAGGATCCTGGGGAACAGAGTTGCAGATTTGGAAAGGAAGCTAAAGACTTTGGAGGTGTCGGGATTATGGAGTCTACCGGGTGAGCGTGACGACCATGTTTATTTTGTACCATGTTGCTACAGTCGTTTGACATCTTTTTACAGATTAGAGTCGCTCTTACTCTGCAAAAAATAAGTTTCATTGTTATTTGTTTTTTAATAATTACATTTGTCTTGAACTCCAAATTATTATACATAAGTAATAATTTCATCTAACTTCATTTTCAGCAGCTGTGTGTTTTTATTCAGACAGCCGTCAAAGGCCACAAGTGGGAAAGATCTGTACCACACCATGAGCAAACAGGACTGTGTGCGTGCGTGCGTGCGTGCGTGCGTGCGTGCGTGCGTGCGTGCGTGCGTGCGTGCGTGCGTGCGTGCGTGCGTGCGTGCGTGCCTGCGTGCGTCAACCAGGCTTTCCTGAACTCGGGACTCTTTCCCACGGGGTCAGATTTAAGTTCATGTTGGCGTATCAGGGTTGACTGTGTGTGCGCGCATGTGTTTATACTCAATCAATGAACGTTGAATGAATTTTATGATATTGCAGGCCAAGTTTTATCTTTACTTAGACAAATACATAACCCAAGAGTCTTCTCTCTAGCTGTTGGACCTCGTAGTTTTAAAATAATTTCCCTTCCTACCCCCTTTTTTTAAATTAATTAATTTATTTTTATCAATCTCCACACTGTTGAGGCTTCAAATTCATAACAGCCTATCTGTGTATGTGTGTATGTCTCTCTCTCTCCCTCTCTCTCTCCTCTCTGGCTGCATCTCAGGCTTGACCTACCACGTATCTGTGGGAATTGGGAGTATGTATTCCTTCTGCCCCACTTAGCCCATCCATGCCCTCCACTATGTCATGCCAGGACAAATCTGGGCAGACACCCAGAAAAACACGCCACCTCATGCCCACCTCTTACAACATGTCGACTCCATGACCACCAGCTCGTGTGTGTGTGTGCGTGATGCCATTGACTGAATCAGGCTGCAGGGCTATCGCACACAAACTGAATCTTTTTCGGCCCAGCGGGCCTGTCTCAAATTGTCCAAAAAAAAGAAGGAAAGAAAATGTATTTCTTTATCTAAATGTTGAGAAGGAGCTTATTTTGAGGAAGACAGAGAGCTGTTTAGGGTAGCATAATGTTCAGTGATTAAGTTTTAAAAAATCTGAATCACAATCTCAAGCATTTGAGCACATAAACCAACAAAGACATCAATCAAGTTAAACATTCAACTCTAAGGAAATATATACTGTTGAATTTGCTCTCAAAGCTCCTTTTGTCTTTGTAGTAATTATGTGAAACTTTGGAGAAATGCTTCTTGATACTAAGTTACAAAACAGTAGCATACAGTTAAATATTGGACCCATTTTTCTTAAACTTTAAGACCTACAATTAAAGATCTATATTAGTATAGAGGCTTGTAGCATTATTTGTTACAATTTAGTCCATTTCCTTCTAGTATCAAGGAAATAAAATCTTTAAAAAGTGTATTTATAGGGCAAACCTTTGCTTATTTAATAGAGTTGCATTAAAGCCATCATAGTTTTGCAAAGAGGCACATTTGCAAGCTGTTCCTGAACAATCTACCAAATAAAATTTCAGTTTAAATCGAATTTGGAGTCTGAAACCAGGGCGGTTCACTTTGAAAAATAATTCTCCCTTTTCTCCACCGGAGGGAGATGTTGCGCCGTTGAAGGACTGGATTTAAAAGGCGGAGGGGCTGCGGCTGGATGGAGGTGTCCTGTCATGAGACCGTCATTCTCTCCGCCATAAAACTGACAAGCATCCATTACTGAAAATGATTGCCCACATTACAAACACATTTAGCGGAATGTGCCGTTATTAGGGAATTTGTAGGCGAGGGCCCAGAGTGGCTGACGACCATGCTGTCCAACACAGTTAGGGAGAAAGAGGTATATATAGAGAGAGATCCAAGTGTCTGCGGCCTTGATGTGATGGTAAGTTGGGCTGATGAATATTAAAGGCAAACAGCATAGGATGGAAGGCCTTGGCTGGCTACCTGAAGTCCAGGGAACACTAGAGGTGACTATATCGTCTGGTGAGAATGAGCCAAAAACAATAACGATGACATCGAGGCGGCGAGTCACATAAAGCCAAGATTGATAGATGTCTCAGTTCATCCTACCTCCATGCTGGATACGTCCAAGCTGAAAGGTAACATTGCAAGTGAATGCCTGTCAGAGTGCGTTGGCAATTTAAAAGACAGAGGTGAATACACACTCGATCGTTATAGCTGTTCTTCAGTCTATTGACTGACTTTTTCCAGCTTAGAAGATGACATTTCACCCTAAAGCTAGACAACACGGCATGCTAGTGTAGGTTTGTGAACGTGAGAGTGATTGACAGATGTGTACGCCTCTGCAGGAACTGAACTGTTTGTGGTATCACGTTGTCTACAATAGTTAATTATCGCGATATAGGCGCATAAGTATATGAGGGATGTTTTAAGTTAGAAGGCTAGACAGGCAAATGTCAGTAAGGTTTAAAGCGAGCGCCTGCTGCCTCCTCCTGGGTACTGTCTGCCTCCTGGAGATGCAGCTGCTGTGCTTTTGACAAAGCTTTGCTCTGAATATGTAATAACAAGCATTAGCTTATTAGTAGCTTTAACGGGCGGTCTGCAAAATGTTTCCAAGAGCCCCTCTGTGCTGGAATGCTGTGGAGGTTGGTTATCTGAGCTTAATGAAGGAAATTAAAGGAATATTTCCTTCTTCTTCTTTTTTTTTTTTAACTCTATTGCACTTGTGAGAAATGTGGAAGGATATTTAAACGTGATTGCTGTGGATGTGTTGAGTTTGATTACTGCTTAAAGACAGTTAACACCATTTTTTTATGGGTCTGTTTTTAGATGTCAGATATAAAAAAGATTAGTTTGGCCTCAAATATTCATGACAACTGTCATTCTAAGCAAAATGGAACTTGAACCAAGTCTTTAGATTAAAAAAAGAAAGAAAGGGACACACCAAACACTGGCAGTCGAGTGTCAATTATCATATTTTTCATTTGTTTTTCTTTGTTTTCTCACCACCATTCTTCATTACACGCATTCACACCCAACTTGACCTTTTCGAAGGTCATTTTATGCTATTAAAATGTATCGTCTTGTCCATTTTTGTGTTACAAAGTCCCCAGTAAATGGGGTTATTCGCTCCCATACGAGACTCTACATCTGAACTTGAGCATATTTATAGCTCTGGCTCTTCTTCTGGTACTTATTTACATCCTGATGCAACACATTTACATAATGTCTGCCTTGTGGCTAGTTTAGTACATCCCAGACAAACAAATTTGTGCTCTGCCATTTTTGGCAAATCAGCTGATTAGTCAGAACAGATTGGGTCTTTGGGACGCGTCAGTGACAGAAGGTGACAAGAGGTGCAGCCACAACCTATAGAATGGAAAATAGTGGCTTTTTTATGTGCGTGTTTTTCCTCATTGACGTAAGCCTTTTTTTAGTCGATTCTTTAAATAAAATCGTCTCTAAATTAGCATAATGGGCTCTTTGAAAGAACTTTTTAAACAACCCTTTTGCCTCTCTTCCGTTGCTAAATTGAATTGTCAGAATTTCTCCAGCCTCCATGTTTCAGATATTTACAGTTTCTATCCTGGTGTACACTGAGCATCCATGAAAATATGGGCTAGATTCCTGACAATATGGTCCACCATTCAGGATTCCCGTACATCATGCCACCCAGTCACCGCTCACGCCCCCACCCCCCACTCTCCTCTTTGTTTTTGTGCCAGGCGCTTGAATAGTCAGAGCAATATGCACTTTTGCTTATCCAAAGTCTCTTTGAGGGGGAAAGGGCTGCACATTTACTGGTTTTCTGTGTCTGCGCGTTAGTGTGTCTATGTGCACAGGCCACGCTGTGTGTATTTGTGACGTCTGGTTTGTAGTGCAGTCTCCTAAAAGTAGCATATGGTGTCAGCCTAAGAGGCATGCAGCCATCACTAATGAAGACAGATGACAGGGAGCTGCATCCTCATCCTGTAAGCATTCCAGTGCATTCGTGAGTGTGTGTTTGTTTTCTCCGTGAAAGCACAATCAACCCCTCACTGTACATGTGCATAATCCATTCCAGCATGTTCAAGAAGACAGTCCTCACCATCAGGTTTTTTTTTTGTCATTTATTTATTTTTAAAACCAAAAAAAAAAAAAAAAACAGGGTTTTTGTATTTCTTGGCCTTACAGGAACACGGGACAATATCTCTTTGAATGAGAACCTTCAACTAGAGCTTCAACCAACACTCGCCACACAGCCCAGAGTGCAGCCACCCAAAGGTGAGTGTGTAATTGTCTGTAGCTGGCTTCGTCAGTCATTGATGAGAATCCCCGACGCTTGCGGCGTAAACAGTGCAATTAGTCGCTGTGTGCAAAACACTCCTTTCTGTCTTCTGTGCTTAACCCAAGTCCTTTCCCTTCCCGCTTCAGCTCCTCTCTGCTTCTCATTGGTGCAAGCTGCTCAAATGCCATGGCATTTTGGAAATGTGAAACAAATTCTCACCCACTGACATTCAGAAACTTCTGCCGTGTTCTCCTTTTGAATGAGGGAGTGGGAGATGTGGAGGCCATAAATATGGATGTCACATGAAGTAATGATGCTTTCTTCCTGCTTGTTTTTGTGTGTGGGTAAAAGGCGGCTGCTACTCTGTGTGAATTCCTTAACCTTTTTTTTCCAGCACGTCCACAAATATGGGTCAGTAAGCCCCAAAGTGAGAGCGCATATTGCTGAAGAAGCAAAAACTGAGCAGTTAACATATCCAAGATTCAGGGTGTCACAGATGTCCTGCCTCATCTGGACCGCTGCTACTTGATTTAGCCTGCTGCCATGAAAGCATTTCAGTAATAAAAGTGATTAATAATCATCATTTGTAGCTGCCGTGTACCACCAAGGGATACATTGATGTTAAAAAAACTGTTAAAAAAATGTACAAGAAAACCCTTTCAGATCATAGATGGGGCATAATCAAGTGATACACAATTAAGAGCTTAATCGGTCTATACCAGGGATCGGCAACCCGCGGCTCCAGAGCCACATGCAGCTCTTCAGCGCCACCCTAGTGGCTCCTGGAGCTTTTTCAAAAATGCTTGACCTTTTTTTCTTTTTTTCCTTTTTTTCTTCTTTTTTTCTTCTTTTTTTCTTCTTTTTTTTCTTCTTTTTCTACTTTTTTTACTTTTTTTCTTCTTTTTCTACTTCTTTTCTTCTTTTTCTACTTTTTTTCTTCTTTTTCTCTTTTTTCTCTTTTTTTCTCTTTTTTTCTTCTTTTTTTCCTTTTTTTTAATCTTTTTTTCTTCCTTTTTCCTTTCCTTTTTAATCTCGATATTTCGGCTTTTTTCTCGACATTTCGACTTTTTTCTCCAAATTTTGACTTTTTTTGTCGACATTTCGACTTTTTTCTCAAAATTTTGAATTTTTTCTCGACATTTCAACTTTTCTCTCAAGATTGTACTTCAACATTAATTTTGACATTTCGACTTTTTTCTCGAAATTTCGACTTTTTTCTCGAAATTTCAACTTTTTTCTCGACATTTTGAAGTGCATAATGAAAAAATAAATCTTCCCCCAGTTATAACTAACATAGAAACATGCAGCATGTGTTGCCTTCATTCTAAGGCTGATACAAGACTTTTCATTTTTTGCGGCTCCAGACATATTTGTTTTTTGTGTTTTTGGTCCAATATGGCTATTTAAACATTTTGGGTTGCCGACCCCTGATCTATACATAATGATGGCCCAAAACAGCCTCACTAAAACTTAGCCTAATATTCCTAGATCTAGTCAATTTGTCTTATTAAGCTAAAAATATCCTTGACGATGGGGTAGGACATTTTTTCTCGACTAGTATTTTTAAAACTGTCTAGCCATTAGACAAAAAAGTAAGACTAATCTTAAAACAAGACTGTTATTTACTTTCTTATAAATGAGTCTTTGCAGTGTAGCCCTGCTGATCTGTGTAGTAAACAACATGGGGGCAGACTAAGGCAGGTGATTGTTCTCTGGCGTGGCTTTGTCCCTAGTTGAAGTGGGCGGTTGAAATTTCTCATTTCTCTTAGATGACAGAAGTTCGCTTGAATCAGCTTGGGACTACCACACCGCCGGCACTGACCTTGACAGAGACGGCGTCAACGGGGACGGCGAGCCGCCGCTGCTTAACTTCCTGGAGCCTCATGAAGGGATAGATACTAATGGGATTGACAGGAACGGGGGTGAAAGTGCGTCTCCGGAGTCGGAGGATGGACAGAGCCCAGTGGAAGAGACGGGGAGGGAGGCGGAAGGAGTCGATGATGAAGAACTCGGTTCCACAGTTGAGGAGGGAGAAGAAGCAGCTCTGGCGCTGGACGCTCCGCCAGCTGAGTCCGAGCTTCAGTGGCTTTCAATCGAACCAGGGTTCCTCTGTCAGTCAGAGGCTGATCACTTGTCCTGCCGGGACAGCGAGGCTAGTGAGGCGCATGAACATAGAGAAGCCTCGGCATCTGTTCCAACGAGCAAGGCCACAGAGGAGTCAAGTACGACTGAGTGGGACGGTCACTGTTCATCTACACAGACAGACACCTGTCAAAGTGACAATTTAGCATGATCTGAAGTCATGAAAACATCTGCAAGGAATATTTCAATTCTTCTTTTTACTAATGACTGCATCAATCATACTGTCTTCTGCTCCTTTTTCTTTGTTGTCATACAAATTGTTTTAGTAAATAAGACAATGAAAGGAGCAGGGAATCTTCAAATCAGAGGGTTTGCAGTCGTACGGCCTACAGGAATAATCAAGCAAGTAAAATAACAAACATCATCAACTCCTGTTCACCATATTCCCTTCCAGCTGTCCCCCGTGGAAAGATGATCCCACTTCTTTGCTTTCTTCTGAAGAGATGTTTTAAACTCAGTTCCATATTTTGGTTCAAGGATTCCAAACTGATGTACCAAAACATCTAATGGCCGTGTTGTACATGTCTGTGAATGAACAGTCTCCCAATGATTTCGTTAATGTCTGTTCATTTAAAGGAGTAAATCTTACAAATCGTTCAAATGTATTTTCCCTGTTGACACTTGGTATTTTAATGGGATTACATGTGCCTTAAATGTCAAAATGCTTAATGATATTTATAAACCTGGATGTGTAAACATACGTTGTTGGTAATTATTTTTGTTTCCAGCACAGATTAATTATATTATTTCATATGTCCAGAAACTGAATAGTTTTCTAAAAGCCATATATTTATGGTTAAATATCATCATTGGTTTAAAAAGAATCCTGTAGATAATTGATTAACAAAAAATAAAAAGGAAAAATAGAGAATTAAGAACAGCAACAACCGTCAAAAGAAGAAAAAAAGACGATGATTACCAAATGTGTGTATGATGGGTGTTTTCAGTGAAGGAGGAGCTGACTTTGACAAAGTAGAAAACAAAAAGAGTCATCTGTGCTGAGGGGGACATCATGTTTGCGTTAGCGCTGAAGCAGCAACTTCTTCCCTGTTAACCCGTCGGCTGGTGGATTCTGACTTTCTGATGATGGTGCGTTTGCCTGAACCTGCACTCACATACGTAGGGTGGATGCGCAAGACCAGACTTTAGTTGCACTAAAAGAAATACAAATGTCATTAAACTTGACAGAAGTGTGCAGCACGGGTGAATGAAGTATTGATGTAGATCTGGAAACTACAAAACAGATCATAACTGAAGATCTGCTCTCTACATGTCTTGTTTTAAGTTCATTTGCCTCCGTTTTTTATTTTATTTTGTCGATTGACACATTTTAGGATACTCCTGACTCCCTTCTCTCTAGTCGTGTGAGATAAAAGTGCACTTTTTTCAAATCTGAGTTGTCTAAACTCAGAAATATTCACTGCTACAATAACTTGAATTTACAGTTCAGAGTTAAGACAAGTCACATTTATAATGTTAATTTTTCTGTATTCAAATGTTGTATTTAAATTCAGCTCGTGGTGCCTCAATATGACTGTGTAACATCAAAGTTACCGGTATAAAACAGATACGCACACAGCCGTTTTGTGGCGCTGCCAGCGTCCAGAGCCCGGTGTGTATGGAGAACTATTGGTGAGGCCTTCTTTTCTTCCCTGCAGGTGACAGCTGGCCTCTCCAAACAAACACACCGACAAAGCCAAAATGCATGAACTGTTTACTCCTGCAGAAGGCTACATGCTATTTTTAATCTCCAATATAAAATAAAGGCACGGAAAGACAAAAAAGTCACGCTTGGGAGCCATACTGTGTACCAAGTATCATCCCCATGCCAGGCCGATGACTTGGCAAGCTGCACCAAGCCTCCAGTTTACATTTTTAGAACGAAAGGATCAGATGTTTCTGCAAGACAGGACACTTGCAACTTGTCGTTGACTTTCTGTTCAAACTATTAACTCTGTAATAGGTTTTGATCCGTCCTCCCATCCATTTTTTTTTTCATTTTTGTGCAAATTTTTCTGAAAATATTATTAGATATACATAAGACACGTCAAATACAGTATGTGCAAAAGTAAAAATAGCCTTGAAGAATATTTCTTGATAACTTAAAAGTGAAATTAAACTCACATCAGTGGAGATTTTACTCGCTGATGATTTAGCAGAGATGTAATTACTGTTGCCCATCATAGCTTCAGTGTCTGTTCTCTGGTTTTGTCGCTTGAATGTTTTAGCCGGCCTTTCCAGAGAGAAAAAGAAATGATATAATCATGACGAGAGGTGAAATAAGCTCACAATACCAGCAAGAAGCCTGCCCAAAGAAAAAAAACGAAATAAAAGTTGTTTGCCCAAGCCCCACTATCTTGGACAGGACACTGGAGGAAAAGCAAATAAATGTCCATAGCAAAGTATTTATTGGCCTTGGTGTGCCTCTCCCCAACCACTTCTTCTAGTTTGAAATATTCCCAAGGCCGCCTAAAGCTACAAATTCTCCGGTCTCCTCCCAATCGGTCACTTTAATTGGAAGGCATCTCGGGCCTTTCGGTGTGGAGAAGTCGCAACACTGTTCTGGGCTCCTCCTGGATGACTGAGCTCCTCACCCTATCCTGGAGAGTGAGTCCACCCACACATTAAAGAAAGCTCATTTTGTTTAGTATATGCAGTATCATTCTTTTGGTTCCAACTAATGCTACTCTTTGGGTTTCTGTTGTCATTGAACCATGGACGAGATTATCCATAGTCTTTTGAGTTGACTTTTTATAAGTGATTTCACATCAATCTCTTGATTGACGAGGGAAATAGTCAAACTGGTTGTATAATGTCGTATTATCCCACAAAACCAATCTTAGCTTGGTGTTTTTATCCGTTTCCCAGTTCCCCTTCTATCCCACAGCAGCGCGTGAATACTGGGAGTCACCAGCCAGGTCACAAACTCTAATAAGTGTGACTGAGAAGTCAGCGGTCTGCTGGATATAGGAGAGTATGACACCCAATCACATCTGGCTCCTCTTGAGGTTTGAGAGATGGGGGCATTAGGAGCCAGCAGTTTCCAAGCCAACAACTTTGCAGGGTTAATTACAGTGCCAACCGGGTGCCCCCACCGACTAGTGATCAATGCCCTTATGATCCATGTGCCATTCACTCACCTTGCTTTTTTACGCTTACCTGAGTTTTATATCATGTGGTACCTCTGAGACACTCCAGCAGAGCCATGCAGGTTCCTTGTCTGGGTACTAAAATTGGAGGAGGAGTGCAGATTTCTGCTTCGTTGGCGACAGGAAACTTATTACCTAAGTTAATAGGAGAAAGAAATATGCCATAGATAGATAGATAGATAGATAGATAGATAGATAGATAGATAGATAGATAGATAGATAATCCATCCAGTATTAAACAAAAATCTAGACATAGATAGACATTTCATCTTGGTGAATACTGCCTGCTTTGTTCCCTGTAACCGACCTCAGTAGTTTGCACATTTCCCGGTGGCAGAACTGAATCTGACTGCAACAGCAACAACTCATACCGCCCTGTTGTGAAGCAAGGCAGGCAAAGTCGCAGGATGCCGGTGGACCAAGCCGATAAGCAAAGAGGCCACGCTGGGGGTCAGCACATGGCCGAGCCATATAGTCAGATCTCTATTAAGATAGGAGATGGTGGGCCAGTGTGATAAGCGCTGACAGGACCCAGTGATGTGATATCAGTGATGGGGCACTAGCTGCAGATGCCACAGCCCCTAACCAGCAGGGGAATCAGGCCTGAACTACACTCATTCTGGGCATCAGGATACTGAGGTAGTCATTGCAGCAATTTTAAGACTCCTAAAGCTGCAATGTTTGAATGAAAATATTCTTCATACCTATTTTGCCTGCCAGAGAACCAAAAATTAATTGTAAAATATACATGGAAAATGTGATTTATTTATTTTTTGCTTGCTTTTATTTTTGCTATCATATCCTACAATTCATACTGGGTGTCAGAAAAAAAAACAAGCAATCAAATCCCATGAACTCACCATAGACCTCCAAACTGTATTAACCCATACATCAGGACATGGAAAAGCATTTTAAAGCTTTCACTGTTCCCGGGAGTGTAGTGTTCTAAATAATTGTGAAGTTTGGAAGCACCGTAACTCTTCCTAAAGACAGCCAACTGGCCCAAATTGAGTATCCCAGCAGTAAGAGACTCTGCAGAGGTGTGAGAATCTGCCAGAAGGACAGCTACCTTAGTAGCACTTCATCGGACAAACCTTTCTTTGGGAAGACAGAACGAGAAGATGGGTGCCTCCCTGAACCTACATCTGCTGAAGATGTTCTCCTGTACACAGGAGGTTCTTCCTCTCCATCAGCCGCTGGTTGGTCAAGGCGGACCACATTGTTTCAGTAAAGGAATGTTAGTAGTACTGCTTCTCAAGTAGAGGGGTCAGGGAGACTGGACAGAGCCGAAGGGGGATCGGATCAAAACCCAGTCAGAATAAATGCTTGAATAAACCCGACCTGATGCTAGACCTTTGGTTCACCTTTTAACTTGACAATGACCCAAATAATGGAGCAAAGCCATACTGTATTTGGGGCAGAATTGGAAGAGAATTGGAAGAAAGAGATTAACTGACCAAGTCCAAGTCTAATTGCCCAAATCCTGTGGAAATTAGAGACAACATCTGAATCTGCAATGGCCAGAAGTCCAGAAGAGTATTGAATTAGAGGTTTTCAAAAAAGAAAATTAAGTTTTTGTTTTTTTTTTAATGTGATTTATGTATTCATTTATTTACGAAAATGATTATTTTATGCTACGGGTCATTTAATGTGTAATGCATAAATGTTAGTTTTAACACTGAAACTTTTTAAAGCGATTTTTAGACTTTACACCACTCAGTATTTATCTATTACCTGCTGTATAAAAACTTTCTGTATGTCACTGCTGTTCTTCATTTAAAAAAATAAAGCTTCTCCCCCCAAAAAAGTTGGCATACAAGGAGAGATTAGTGCAAACATTTATCCAGGAACATCAAGTATGGAATGCATTCAATCAAATTTGCAGCGTCGCTCTCCCTCTCAAATGATGGAGAAATTCTTGTTCACTGAGACTGTGTTCTATGTTTGGATAAAATGTTCCTGTTGTCCCAGTTTGTCCCGTGCAGTTGAAATACAAAAGAAAATGTCAAAGGAAAGAAATATTGGATTCAATTAATAGGAACAAGGGAAAAACAACATTGCTTTTAATGTCTCTAAACATTAACAGCGCCTTCAAAAAGCGGCTCCCAACCAACGATTTCAGGACCATCAACCATCCAGCATTTCATTCGACATATTGTAACATACTCAATAGATCATATTGCATTATGTTTAGCCACATTATCTGCAATTGAAAGCTGGCGTTTGAGTTCATGTGATTACTCCTCAGACCATGCTCTCACTGTGAGCTCTGCTGCGAGGCCGGCCGTGGCTATTTCATATGCAATTGGAAAGGTATTTAATAGTCCATAGCCAAAGGGCAGAGCGTAAGCTGGAAAATTCACAGTATCTTAAATTATCCTGAATATTAGAGCATTATTACTTTGTTGTAACGCTCACTTCTTCTTAACCATCACCATCAATCCCTCTACCACGAGCAATGATCCATTTGCTTTTATGCAGCTTGTTAGCAATATCCAAGCTGTGTAATTACCTGTGTCAACAGCAGTGACTGTCCGCTGTGACACATTATTCATCACTTTATAATTTCAGAGGCTGAAAGAAGGATCAGTAAGTAAACTATTCTTATACTATTAAGAGAGTTGAATCATCGAATTCAATATTTTTTTCAATACAGAAAGGACATTTTAAATTATTACAGCAATTAGTCAAAAAAATAAATAAAATGAATAGCATACTACACTAATCACTAACAATTATACTTGTGATGCTCCATAGCAGCTGGATTAGAAACAAGAAGCATGTTTTTACATCTTTATTCGGCCACAAGGAATAAACAACTTTGTGACAAACCAAAAACTCCTACCTCACAAGAGGCCAGGGCTCTGAACAATAGATGCTTCTGATTTTAAATGACGTCCATTTATAAGCTACTTCTACCAGCATACATCAGGAGTGGCCTAGTCCTTCAAAATCCATCTGTAAGATTAGTGACACACATCCAAGCATTCTCACTGGTAAATGGAAAGCACTTATAAAAAGCTTTTCTAGTCCTGTTGACCAAAGTGCTTTTATCTTCCAAACAACATTCACCGAATCTCACACGCAATTATTTAAATACTGACATGACACGGGAAAAAAATGGCTGCAGCACATTTGTATTTGTATTTACAGTATCTTTAGGTCACGTGGTCTCTTGGCATAGTTATCATCGTGAAATACATTTAGAGGGTTTGCTTGAGACATAAGACAGACTTGGCAACGGTAAACCTGTGAACTGAAGACGGGAGCTGTGCAAGTGTGTGCATGAGTATGTGTATGCTGGGACGCCAAAGATGGGGGTAAAGGAGACGGATTCAAGGGGCCCATGATTGAGGGGGGGCCAGAAAGGCCCATAATGATGATGAAATGATAATGCAGAAAAAATAATGATGCTAAGTTATTAACTAACATATAATCACAAATATTTTATTTTCAATTTCCTGGTAACAATAACTTCAACACATGAAAGCCTCCCCCTATTTATGTAAGATTGTTCTCAGTTCTTCCCCTACAGTACATGTCAGAACAGCGCTGCCAGGGTCCTGATGAGAGTCCGTAAATACGAACACATCACTCCCCTTCTTCACACGCTGCACTGGCTCCCTGTCTCCTCCTGGATCAACTACAAAATCCTGCTACTCACCCATAAATGCATCAATGGACACGCACCCCCATACCTACCAGACCTCATCCCTCCACAAACCTCAACCCGTTCCCTCAGATGTACAGGCAGCTGCTCCTCCGAATCCCAAAAACAAGACTCTGCACCATGGGGGACCAAGCCTTCTCTCATCAGCACCACGGCTGTGGAACCGTCTCCCCGCCCAGGTGAGGGCCCCACAGAACCTGGGCACTTTCAAAACAGGCCTGAAAACCTTCCTATTCAGGTTCAGGCTTTTCACTGTTAAGGAGTGTAGAAAGGAGAGGACGCTGGCGGGTTTGTTCGCCGCTTCTCTGTCTCTGAGTTTTCAAATGATTATTGATACTCACCTTTTCCTGTACTTGTTTTAACTCGTTTTAATCTTGTAAGCACTCTGAGATTCCCTGAATGAAGAGTGCTCTATAAATAAAATCTATTATAATTATTATATTATATATTATAATAGTCAAAAATATCATTATAATGCATAATTGTATGTAAACTAGCACCAAAAAGAATTGCCAGCTTTGTTGGGGGTCCTGCAAAGATCATTTTCATGGGGTCCAAAATCCCTTGCACCAGCTCTGTGTGTGTGTGTGTGTGTGTGTGTGTGTGTGTGTGTGTGTGTGTGTGTGTGTGTGTGTGTGTGTGTGTGTGTGTGTGTGTGTGTGTGTGTGTGTGTGTGTGTGTGTGTGTGTGTGTGTGTGTGTGTGTGTGTGTGTGTGCGTGCGCGCATGCAACTGACAGCTCTTATTAACATACAGTATATATACAATTTTTTTTTTTAAAGTGAAAGGTGCAGCAGTATTCGGTAGACATGGTTATTGAAAGGTGCATGTTACAGCATATAATTGTGGTTATTATTATTATTGCACAGTGGTTGATTATTCTGAGACTCTATGAGTGTTGCGAGTTCATCAGAGCAACAGCTTGGTAGAAGAAACAGTTTTTTGGGCAAGTTTATAAACCACATGTTTCAATAGTTGTATGTGAAAGTTAGAAACCCCCCTTTTGTGTGTAAAACATAATAAAAATAACATGCCATGGTGACTTTGTTCTCTTGGGTATTAAATGGCTTAAGACAGAAAATGATGACAGTGTAGTCATGTTGTTCTTATTTCACAAACATCAATCAATCACATTTTATTTATATAGCACCTTTCATCCAGGTACATGAAATACAAAATGCTTTGACATTTTGACTGAAAAATAAGCGTACGGTAATAAATAAAAAAAATAAAAACTGGGAGACCAAAAAATTTAAAACTGGGAGACCAATGCACACTGGCATGCAATATAGTTAATTAAAATGAAAAAAAAAAGATAAAAGTAAAAGGATTAAGGCTAAAAAATAATCCGTCCACAACAATAAAATATAAATAATAAAAACATTACAAGAAATAGGTAAATAAATAAAACAAATACCTCTAAAAAATGTTAAACAGAATAAAACTATAAAATTTGATGCTACATAAAAGCTAGACCAAAGAGATGAGTTTTTAGTCTACGTTTAAAACCACCGGCTGTTCCACAGTTTTGGAGCATCGTGGCTAAAAGCAGCATCACCAAATGTTTTAGTACTACTCTGTGGAACAGCTAAAAAGGAAGAGCCATCTTCAAGAGGATCTGAGGGGCCTTCCTGGTTCATAGAATAAAAACGTCTCTGAAATATACTCTGGTGCAAACCCATGTAGCGCTTTATAAACTAATAAAAGAACTTTAAAATCAACAAGAAAACTAACAGGTAGCCAGTGTAAGGATTTTAAAATGGGCCTAATGTGTGCTCTCCTTCTGGTCTGAGTCAGAACTCGCGCTGCAGCGCATGGTAATAATAGTCAAAAATATCATTAAAATGCATAATTGTATGTAAACTAGCCAGAGGTGTCAAGTAACGAAGTACAAATACTTCGTTAACTTACTTAAGTAGAAATTTTGGTTATCTATACTTCACTGGAGTAATTATTTTTCATAAGACTTTTTACTTTTACTCCTTACATTTTCATGCAATTATCTGTACTTTTTACTCCTTACATTTTTAAAACAGCCTCGTTACTCTATTTCATGTCGGCCTTTAAAAAAAAACTATCCAGTTAAATTGCTCCATCCGGATAGAGTGAATTTGGTTGTGGTTGTTTCAGATGTTCTTGTCCAGTTTTGTTCTTACATCCGTTCCCTCAGATTCCTGCAACTAAACTTGGATGTACATTCCAATAAAGGTTAGGATAAATGATAACATGCCTCTGAAGTTTGACTTTTTGCACCATTACAATACTTATAGGCAACTAGTCATCATATCTCCTGCTCTCTGAAACACATGTTAATGCTCAATAGTACACATATATGGTTCTTTAATATATTTGCATTATACTAAGACACATTCATTTTCAATGGCTTTTGTCCTTAATGGCTTTTTTCCCCTTACATTACTTTTACTTGTATACTTTAAGTAGTTTTGAAACCAGTATTTTTATACTTTTACTTGAGTAAAAAACTTGAGTTGATACTTCAACTTCTACAGGAGTATTTTTAAACTCTAGTATCTATACTTCTACCTGAGTAATGAATGTGAATACTTTTGACACTAAAACTAGCACCAAAAGATGTTGGTATCTTTGTCGGGGGGCCCTGCAAACATCATTTCCATGGGACCCAGAATCCCTCGGGGCGGCCCTGTGTGTGTCTGTGTGCGCATGCGCGTGTGTTGGCGGGCGCAGCTCCGTATTGTTAGCAGACTGAGCAGACTCCCCTCGGCCCGGGACCTGCAGCAGCTACTGAACCAGGACCACCTCAGTGGACCACGGGCTCCCCGGTCCTCTCCACGGAATCTGCGACGGTTTCAGTTTATTTTGATCGATTTGAAGGATAAAAACGATGAGGTAAGAGCTTCCGGTCGCCATTAGGCAGGAGCACGTTGGTGGATTAATGACCCGTCTGGAGACACGCAGGTGTCGGCGTGTGCGGGGACTATGGTCTACACGTGGGGGGTTCTGTCTGACATTAACCTTGTCGAGGCGTTTCCTTGTGTGTGTGTGTGTGTGTGTGTGTGTGTGTGTGTTTCTGAGCTAGCCGTGCTAACGCCTAGCACGCTAAGCTACAAACTAGCATTAGCTCGGATCAAATAAAACATTTCATGATGAAAATACAAGACTGGCGGTGGTTAATAACGCTGCATAGGGATTAGGAGCAAAATCACGTTTATTGTGAATTGGTTATCCCAATGTGCTGTTTACGTAACTAACGTTATTTCATAATTGGTGATGTGTATGTAGCAGTACAGATCTAGCTCAGTAAGATCTAGCTCTGTACAGATCTATCTCTGTACAGATCTAGTTCAATACAGATCTACCTCAGTACAGATCTATCTCAGTACAGATCTAGCTCAGTACAGAGTAGGGCTGGGCGATATGGACCAAAAGTCATATCTCGATATTTTCTAGCTGAATGGCGATACTCGATATATATCGATATTTTTTCTGTGACATAATTGGGGTTTCCCCCAAAGCATTATAGCATAGCATCTCTGTTAGCTTCATTTTTTTCTGAGGCAAACCCTTAAAAAAACAGTCAGTTTTAATACAAATGTCCAAATGTCACACAGGTTCCTTTATTAACAGAGGTCTGCACAATATCAACATGTATAAAATAAATGAAATAAAAATAAACTGCCTGCATATATAGAATAAAAATGCTTCTTGAATAAAATAAAACAAATATCCCTTTCCTGCATAACAATTAAATTAAAATACAGTATGCTATCAATACAATGTAGACAGTAACAGGCAGACTTTTCCACTGAGGTTGACAGTTGACAGCAAATAACAAAACATTTGTGCAAATCTCAAATAAAACATTCATGTCAATTTGTCACAAAATAAGCTATATCAAAATCATAAAAAAAGCTATATCGATATAAACGATATTGTCTCGTACCATAAATCTCTATCGCCCAGCCCTAATACAGATCTACCTCAATACAGTCACATCTGACTCGTTGCAGTCAGATCTGACTCGTTGCAGTCAGATCTGACTCGTTGCAGTCAGATCTGACTCGTTGCAGTCAGATCTGACTCGTTGCAGTCAGATCTGACTCTTTGCAGTCAGATCGGACTCGTTGCAGTCAGATCGGACTCGTTGCAGCCAGATCTGGCTCGTTGCAGTCAGATCTAGCTTGTTGCAGTCAGATCTAGCTCGTTGCAGTCAGATCGGACTCGTTGCAGTCAGATCTAGCTCGTTGCAGTCAGATCTAGCTCGTTGCAGTCAGATCTAGCTTGTTGCAGTCAGATCTGACTCGTTGCAGTCAGATCTAGCTCGTTGCAGTCAGATCTAGCTCGTTGCAGTCAGATCTAGCTCGTTGCAGTCAGATCTAGCTCGTTGCAGTCAGATCTAGCTCGTTGCAGTCAGATCTGACTCGTTACTTTAGTTTGCTCTGTCTGGTTAAGTTGGACTTAACTCCTATTGAGGCCAGCCCCTCTACTTGTCCTGTCTGAAGTTGCTGCCATGCTTTTGACATCACTTTGTGATGCTGAGTGTCGCACATGGCAGGGAAATAGTCTAAAGATGACAAGCAGCGCTGATCCAGTATTAGTGTGACGCCTGCAGCTTCCCCACAGTAAATTATGTTAATGCCACTGGTGCTTGCATCCGAGTAGGCTGCTTTCTTTCAGTATCTCCGCATTAAATATCTAATATTGCTGCACAGCTCTCAAGTCTTCATGCTTGTTTATATAAGCTATGTATACAGTGTGAAACCATGTCTCCACACCTGTAGAGGCTCACTCCAACCCTGCCATTTGAATCAGGTTCATCACTTCAATAAGGTTTATTGGCCAAGTCAGGTCAAACAAGACAGGGAATTTGACTCCGGTTATTTTCGCTCACTGTACAGTAAATAGACAAATGACAGCTCTTATTAACATATATACATTTTTTTTAAGTGAAAGGTGCACTGCAAATTTCCACTCTGTGGGACTATTAAAGGATTATCTTATCTTATTGAAAGGTGCATTGTTACAATATATGATTGTGGTTATTATTAATATTATAATAATTGTTGAAGAGTGGTTGATTACTCTGAGTGTTGCGAGTTCATCAGAGCAACAGCTTGGGGGTCTTGTGAGCAAGTTAATAAACCACTGTGTCTCAATAGTTGTATGTGAAAGTGAAGCCTGGATTATGGTTCTGCGTCAAACCAACGCAGAGCACACGCCGTCACCGTTACGTCGTCGTGAACCCTTCGGACTTCTCCGTCACTCCATTTCGTCGCGGTGCAATACCCCCCGCAACCGCTAGTTAGCAATCTTTTCCTGAATGGTTTATCTGACTTTTTCCGGTCACAGTAAATCAAAGAAATAAGGACAACTATTGTGCAAAAAAACAAAACCAAAAATATCACACATACACGAAGAAAAGAGCGCTGAAAGTTGACGACTGCTTCAAACCGGAAACTGAGAATGCGTTGCTTCCAAGCGAAACCAATCACAGCCCTTTCCGTCTGCGTGTGGTCTGCGTTGGCCTCGACGCGTAGTTACAAATTTCGGGAGGTGTGCACGTCAGTGACGGCGTGTGGTCTGCGTCGACGCGTACCATAACTCAAGCTTGAAAATACCCTCTTTGTGTGTAAAACACAGTAAAACTAATATGCCACGGTGACTTTGTTCTCTTGGGTATTAAACGGCTTAAAACAAAAAATAAAAACAGCCTATAACTTTTCTCACTTTACTGTTATTTACTAGTCAAAAATGAATCCAAAAATGCTGCTTCTGTAGGATTTAAAAGCTAGCAGATGCTCTTAATCATCAGCTCTTGATGAATTAATCACCGGCAGGTGTGCAGACCTCTATAAAAGCATATGTTGTGACAGTTTGCTTGTCTGGAGCACTCAGGTGTCTGTTTAAAAACATTGCTAAGAGGTAAATGTGTAAGCAGAGAAACCTTGCTGCACAGCAACCAGGGAAGGATTATAAAATAACATTTCCAAGTAATTGGGTGTTTAACGCTCTACTGCAGGAAAGATTATTCACAAATGGACGGCAACATTTAGAACATTGCCAATCTTCACCGGAATGGCCGTCCCTGCAGATCTACCCCAAGGTCGGCCCGTGGCTGTGTCTGAAACCACGCTTGTCACTTTATAGGCCACTGGTCTGGCTCCGGGACCCATCATCAAGTCTTAATGAGGAGCTGCAACCTGAATTGAGGAACATTTTAACTCTTCAAATTTATTTAATGGCAGTTCTAACCTCAGTTTGTACAGGATTAACAGTGCATTCATGCACAAATGTGAAATAAAGTGCAGTAACCGAATAGATCCAAAAATATATAACTTTATCTGAATGCACACTGATTAAATATGTAACAAGCACATTATTAGTAAAACTATTCTCATTTAATTGAGCTTTAAAAAATGAGGCTGACAGAACAAAGAAAATGTTTAATCGACAACCATTTTTACCGACTCAGATGGTGTTTTCCTTCGAAATACTTTAAATAAAGTGCAACGACTGAGAAGTAGTTCTAAAAAAGCTAAAAACTATGTGGCTTTACTTGAAAGTTTTACCTTTCTCTGAGACAAGGGCCTGCAACCCACTGAAAAAGACTCACTTTTGGGTCCCGACACACCAGCTGAGAATCTCTGATTTAGAGGAGCATGTAGTGGGTTTGTCAGCTGCCACACAGATCATAACAGAGCTGATCGCCTCTGGCATTGGTATCATTGCTGTATAGGCTATGTTGATGACTTCTCAAATAGAATCAAAAACACACTCATCTATGTTTTATGTTCCTCTTTTCACTACATCGCTTTTTATTTATTATTTTTGAATCAGGCCTTTACACAAATGTGGGACCCAAAGAGGAGGACACAAACTTTGCTAAAAGTCCTTCCCGCCCCCCCAAAAAGTCTCCTCAATTTAACTTTGATGTATTTTCAGTAACTTTTTCAATAAGTGTAATTTCCACATTCTTCAAATGACTGAGCTCTCCGTCTTTGTTTGATTAAAGCCGGAATGAGCTCAGAAAGACGGTGGCTGTTGAAAAAAATCTGTTACGGGTGTGTGAAAAGATGCTAATTGAAATGCAGTCTTATCTGCAGTGAAAGTTAAGCACATTAACACAAAACATCAATGAGTCAAAGTCAAGTCAATGAAGGGGAGCAATGGGTTTCTCTCCTTTGCTATTAAGCCACAACCAATGAGAAAAGCACAATTAATTTATGGAGTTTTTTTGTAATCCACAGGTGATTGCATAATTGTTGCTGTTATTTAATAATATTGTTGTCCTCTCAAATAAATTCAACCAGGTGGTTATGTAACAGCTGTGACAGACCTACAAACATTTGATGATGAACACTTTCTGTGTGAGTGGCTAGCCTCACTCCACTAGTGGCTCGTAGCTTATTAAACTCAACACTATGTACAGAGTTTTCCTGCTTATGTGAGAATATAACTTGTGTACACATATTGGTGTGAAAGAGTTAAATATATATATTCAAAAAATATGCTTTGAGCATTTATTTGACCTTTGCATGTCTCTCTTGATTTGGCTGATTTTGCCAATGGGAAAAATGTGCAGTAACCTTTTCCATTTGATCTTTAACAGAAAAAACTTGACATTATTTAACATTTGTGCACTGATTGTTCCATGTTTTCTATTTAGTTATGTGAATACCTTTTTATCTCGTGGTTTAATGTTGGCTTAATTGGAGCCTTAATGCAGTAGTATGTATTGCAGTGCCTTTTCTAATCTTAACCTCACTTGTCTTTCCCCCTAGGCGGGACAGGGACCGGGATCGTGATCGGGATCGGAACAGGGACCGGGATCGAAATCGAGACAGAGAAAGAGACAGAGACAGAGAGAGAAACGTGAAAGCACCCGAGGTCCCCGTCAGCCCGGCTGCTTCCAGTTTTGGGTTCTTGATGCAGTCCTCCAATCAGCAGAAGATAAACCCCTTCACCAACTTGCCCCACACACCTCGCTACCATGAAATCCTGAAGAAACGACTGCAGCTGCCTGTCTGGGAGTACAGAGAGCGCTTCACTGAAATCTTGATGACGAACCAGTCTTTTGTGCTTGTGGGAGAAACAGGCTCTGGAAAGACCACGCAGGTAGACGGAGAGCATATGTGGTATTTTTAAATGCAGTAGTCTACAGAAAAACGTCATATCCATTGACTCAAGTGCTTCAATGTATTCTTGAATAAGCAAAGCTGTCTGTTCTTTAAACGTGCAAGAGACAAGGTTAGGATTAATTACTGGTTGAGCTTTTCCTCAAGCGAGTGTAAAATATCATCCATACACCTAGGAAGTGGATTGGTTTAATTCTGCAGGGATTTGTGCTGTGATGATGCTAACGCAAAAAAAGTTTTGCCTACATTCATTGGGAATTTTAAAATATTTAGTTTCTTAATGGCTTTTTTTTTTTTTAATATTTGTTTCATCATACTGGAAGTTAAATTAGGAATTGTTGAAAAATTTTATGTATTTTTGATGGAAAAACAAACAGACAACAGAATGTGGTTTAAATTAATTTATATTTCGGCCCCGTTAAACGTCAGTAGTTGTAAACACAGCTCAAGTCACATTTAAAAAAAGTATTTTTTTTATTTATTTATTTTTTACTCTCTTGGAATTAAATAAGAAATAAAGATCCAACTCAAGAAACAAAGGTTATCCATCTAAGCACTGGCCAACCCAAACAAAACATAAAGTAAGTAGTCATTTTTATACTTCAAGCTAAAACTGTAAAATTACTCCCGGGGTGCGTGTTTGTTCAGTTTATGAAAAGTTCAGTTTGAACCACAGAGGGGGAGAAAAACCTCAACAAAAACCGTGATTTACTTCATTGAATTGAATGCATTTTATTATCATAATACATTTTATAACGAAATTGTAGAGCTTCTCCTGTGCTCAGTGCGAAACAATTTTAAGTAAAAATTGCAGATATGTAAAATAATAATATAAGAATAAAAAGTCAAAAAATATCGTAACTGTACATCCGCAATATTTAAGATATTATCAGAGTAGCTACTCATGGTGACAGCCAGATGTACGGGGTTGAAATCTTCACAAAGCAGATGTCAGCAGTCCAGTGGAGCAGCAACTCGATCCATCCTGGATAAATCCACCACCATGACAGAGGGAGATATACTTTTATTTTGCTCAAAAACACACAAAACCACAGACTGAACAACACTGGTGTTAGACAGAGTAAGCGTGGAGGAATCTTCCACATCGACTCGCTCCAATGCTTTGCACAGGAACTTACTAATAATCGTGCTTCCAGAGCCGTGTTTCAGATATGTGTCAGCGTTGGATGATTGGGACGATGCGACTGCGGCGCTTCACTGAGCGTTAAACAGTAGAGACAATGTCTCCAGGATGTATCAAAGCCGGGTATTGAATGACAGTCTTTTGATACTCATTGGTATTAAGGAAGTTTGATCGATACGAGATAGCTATAGATTTTTAAAATTCAGCCCCATGAAGTGTATACGTATACAGTATGACTGTAATAAATCACACTCCTGGTTCAGATCACATCACAGGTCTTGAGCCATGGATCGGATCGTTATTCTGATTGATGAAGCTTAAAAAAGAAAGACGGCGGCAAATATTCCCATTGGATGCTATTGGACAATTGAAAAAACGGTTTCAAATGTAATTTCCAGGAATATTTGTTTACTTTTAGGAAGCGTTGTATAGGTCTCAGGGTCTTCTGTCCCTGCTGTTTGCAAAAACCAGCCACAGTAAGTTTTGACTCCTTCCTTGGTTGCCATTCGTGACAACTGCTTATCGGTTATGCAACTAGATCACACATCAGCAACGATGAATTTATCATGGTAGAAGTGATCAGAATACTCAAAAATAAGAATTAAAAGGGAATAGAAAATGAGAAAGCGACTAAGACACCAAACAAGAGGAATACATTTCCAAAGAGTACTTTTGTAATCTGAAGTTTAATCCCTTTGCTGTCGTTATTTAAGGTCATCTACAAATCGACTGGACTGCATTCATTAGTGGTTTAGTGCCGTATTTTCTGCCCCTCATTTTAAAATGCTCTGTGGCTAATAACAAGAAAAAAACAACTCTTTTTCCTTTGTCTTTTAGATCCCTCAGTGGTGTGTGGATATGGTGCGGTCAATGGCAGGACCCAAGAGATCTGTGGCGTGCACCCAGCCCAGGAGGGTGGCGGCCATGAGCGTTGCTCAGAGGGTTGCAGATGAGATGGATGTGATGCTGGGTCAAGAGGTCGGCTATTCCATCAGGTTTGAGGACTGCAGTTCTGCCAAGACTGTGCTCAAGTAAGAAGCAGGTTTTTAAAACTGCAATTAACCCTTTTAGAAACATTTCACAGCTGGATTTTTAATAGAAAGGTTATAATGGAAACGGTTAACATATTAAACCCAGTTTAATCTGCAGGTTGTTCATTAAATTAATGACTTAACTGTCCTGTCCTTATCTTATTGAGCTGGGGTTTTTAAGTGTTGCAACTCACTAACATTTTATTTTGATGTTAATCTTACTAATTTGATAGTTTAGAGATTGAAAAATGTAGAAAATGTTGCCTCATTTGAACTTTTGGGAAGCTGAAAATGTTACTTTAACCATTGATATAATTTTTCAGATGACAAGAGTCATACCTGATCACAAAGCCTCTGTGCACGATATAACCGGCGTTGGCTGCATCTCCTTTTGTTCGCGCAGGTACATGACAGATGGAATGTTGCTGCGGGAGGCGATGAACGATCCCCTGCTGGAGCGTTATGGTGTCATCATCCTGGACGAAGCCCACGAACGCACATTAGCAACAGACATCCTCATGGGGGTCCTCAAGGAAGTAGCCCGCCAGAGGTCTGACCTTAAGGTAGAAATCTCCCGAGCTTATTCAGCATCTTCATCCCTTGTGGGCATTATTTCACAATCGGTTATTCCATTTCTTCTGACAGCACGTAGATTTATTTTACAGTTTTTTGTCTCTACCAATATGCTTCTCGTAATGCCTGGGAAAATATTTGAGAGCCCTTAAGATCACTTCCCTCCTAAAATAAATTCAGTGACTGTCCGTCTTGTGTCAGTTCTCTTAAGTCACATTTTTTTGACAGTGTCCCCGTGTCTGATAGCTGTTTATGTTTTGTGGAAATAGAAATGTTGGTGTTAGACTCATAAATGCGCATCTATTCCGCACCGAGCAGAGATTGCTCCCAGAGCCATCCCACGTTTTAAGCCAGTCAACCAGGAGGAGAACAGCACCCGTCCGTGTGGACAGGATAAGTACAGAGGCAGACAGACGTTTTATAGGCTAGAGTGTGCCAGATATAATCTTCATAAAGCAGATGGATAATGACTAGTTGTTTGTCAGTGTGGAATCAAAGGTTAGATTGTTGTTTGCAGACTGTTAAATGAGGTCTAGGTTATTGGAAATGATCATCCACCCACGCCCCCCTATCTCCTTCATCCCTATCGCTCACCAAATTTGAAAGTTTAATTTGCCTTGATTAAGAGCAATTATGATGTCTCACCGAGCGGAAAGCGAGATGCGGAGACGCTGGCCCCTGAAAATGTTAGATTGAAAGTGGGAGACATGTTTCCCATCAGAATCCTAATGTACACTGTCTAATGGTTTTGGAAAGAACATTTCGTACTCGACATCAGGAACAAGAACTGTCATACATATGTATAGGCCAGCCATTTGGACTGTTTTACATAGTTGTACAACATAGACACCATCTTTAGTTGGTGCCAGTATTCTCACCCGATAACTCTGGATTCAGTGCGTTATATGTGCCGTAAAGCTTGGTTGACTCTTCGTCTGTCCTTGTATTTAATTCCATCCTTGTCTACTTAGTATTTGTCTGCATCCCCAATTAACATAAAGCTGTTTAAAATTTTAACAGATTTTTCTCTTGAGTGCTCACCCTCATCACAGCAGACAGTTACATTCTGCTGCCTTTGCCTTTATTTTTTTATTTTTATATGAAAAATCAGTGCTTCATAAACATGTTAAACTCTATTTCCTGTACACTTTTTTTTGGTTGTTGTTGTTGTCTGCTCAGGTCATCGTCATGAGTGCGACGCTGGATGCCGGTAAATTCCAAGTGTATTTTGACAGCTGCCCGCTGTTAACTATCCCCGGACGCACGCACCCCGTGGAGATCTTCTACACGCCGGAACCAGAGCGAGACTACCTGGAGGCAGCCATTCGTACTGTGATCCAGCTCCACATGTGTGAGGTGGATGAGGGGGACGTTCTTCTTTTCCTCACTGGGCAAGAGGTACCCCTTTTTAAAAGTTAATGGAAACAGTTTCACATGGATCATCCTTGTTGTATCTTAACAGTTAACTTGTCCTCAAGATGCATTTAAAAGACTGATTTCATGTTGTTGTTGATTTTAATTATGCATAAACCATCTAGACTTCAAAAATAGTAACATTTTGTCCCTGGCAGGGTTGTCTAGAGCTCTTAATACGATTGAAGCAGGACTGAAGAGCTGGACATTTTGATGTTTAAGCAGCCTCATCCAGCAACTATTTGTGCTGGAAAAATACAAATTGTTTAATCATTGATTTCATGTCTTATATATATTACCAGTGCTAGGAGTCTGCATATTAATCTAAATACGCGGGTACAACAATGTGCATTCCCTGCACTTGAAAGTATTTATCACCACAATGATAGATGTTAATGCAGTGACTGTGGCTGTGTGGGAACCATCAGGATTAAAAAGAAAAAAAAAGAGTGACCCAGATTCTGCCCTTTTCCACAAATCTCTAAAATTAAGTCATTTATTATTCCCCCCCGCCTCCTGCAAATGTTGTCCACTGATGTGTAATGGAGGGCAGGGTCCATGCCCGAAGTGATGAATTTGGTCACAGCTGGGTGGACACACACACACACACACACACACACACACACACACACACACACAAAAAAAAGCACCAACAAATGTCTTAATCTTCTGATCAGTGGACAGAAGAAGCCTGTCAGATCCAGCAGTGTTTGCGTTGGCATGATTTGTCTGCCAGCACTTTGACAAAACGGTGCTGTAGCCCATTTGATCGCGGGCCCTTGTAAAGGAGAATGTCACTGGCAGAAATTGAACGGATATGTTGGACTTGATTTAAGCATTTACACCTCGCACAGATGTAACTACACCCGCGGTCATCTCTGCGGCCTCCCTCGTCACTTTTAAGGCTGGTTATTTATTCCAAGTAATTATTCGTTATTTGACACCAGCTTGACTGTTGAAGAACACCTGCGTCAGTTTTCATTTGTCAAAACAGAATCGATATGCAGCTTGTTACAAACATGATAAAGTCATTTGGGTGGGGGTGGGGGGACTCAGCGTTTGAAGTGGTCTCCTTTGAGGATGGGTAATTGATTTTAGATTAAGTAGTATCCCAGCTGTTTGGAAGGCCAGAAACATTAATAGTCTCTCTTATGACCGACTACAAAAGTCTGGGATATTTGCAGGCAGCGTGTTAAAGATTTTTCTGCAGCTAGATGTAATTTGTTGATTTATATTCCACCCTCCCATGCTGCGTCAAGCTTAGGCATTACTGAGAGCACTCCCACGGCGAGTTCATTATCACCCTCTCCTAATTGGGTTAAAGAAGTTAATGTGTGGTAGGTCTGGCAGAGATGGTTGTTCAAAGGGTGCAGCACTATGCCCCTCTAGCGCTTCTTAACCTCTTCAGTCTCGCAGCAACTTTGAAGTAGACTAATGATTTAGAGGCAGGTTCGTGGAAAAGCCATAGATTCTTTTTATCTGACTCTTTAATTTGTATCACAGGAAAGCAAATGTGCAGGACGGCACCCCCCCCCTCTCCTCCAGTTTCTCTCAGAGAGATTTTGCTTCCATAAACAAATGGAACTGAAGCAGCAGCTCCAAACGAGAAAGTTGAAACTTATCACAGCTGTCTAGCAAAGATAAGTTCTAATATTTAAGCTTCCCCCTCAGCAGCCGACATCAAAACAGGAGGATCGGTGGGGGGTTGTTTGCTAGTCAAGGAGGGTGTCTGAACGTGTCGCTTGTTAGCTTGGCTGGAGACTCTTGCTTCTGGGGTCGCAGTCGGAGCTGGTGGACAGATTCCCAACACCGGACGAACGCCCCTATGCGTCCACACACGAGCGTCCACGCACATGCTTTGTCCCCGTGTCCCTTGGGGAAACGGAGCCAGCTTGCTTTCAGCACTTTGGCAAGGCAGTACTTTATTTTTTTTTTTTCCTCTTCATGGCAGCTGCTGCATCCAGAAGCTTGATAGGCTATTAATACTGAAGCTAATTTTACCAATCTATTCAGATTTACCGTTTTCCACTTGTCACCGTGTTGATTAAGAGGCACATGGCCATCAGCGGGGTTTGACTTAATGTGATGAACAAGAGGACTAACCGGGCTAATAATGTGTTTTGCGGTCCAGACGGAAAGTAGGAAACGTAATTGGGCTGCTTTTTCATTTCAAGGCAAGTGCAGCTTCACATAGTCTGGGTTAGACTTCCTTAAACTAGTTTAAGTTGAGGATGTTTTAATGAAGGAAAAAAAAACACAGAAAAACAATCACCCAGAAGATAAATACTTAATGATAAATGGAAAGCATAAAGTGTTCTGAAATCGCCCATTGTCTGTCCACGAACGCTGATAAAATAACTTTGCAATTAGGCAGCCTGCTCATTAGTGCCTTCTTTGTGACTCTTTGGAAAGTTAGTGCATTGCTCCCGTGGGCCTGCAGGTGGTGCAACAGCACAGGCATTAGGGTATTATAAAGGATCTGCAGCTTCATGAAGATTAAATGATTGTTATTTGGAAAACAATAAAATGTTTAACGGTGGGAGTTGCTTCGAAAGAAGAAGCTGTTGTTGTGTGGTTTGTACTAGAAACTGGTTAAAAGTTTCTGCAATTATGAGCAAATGAAATGTGTGTGTGCAGAGAAGCGAGTAAAATGAAAGAAATGTTCTATTTTTAGGGAAGGGGAGGGTAAAGAATATGTAGCATAGTTAGTAGATTTATCATGACATTTATAATGCAGCTCTGGAGAAGGGGCTCTGCCCCTGTGTTGACTATCATGTGTTCTTATTCCTGGCTCTGCACGCAGTCGCTGTCTGCCAACCCAGCGGCTCTGGAACGTTCAGCTTCACTAAACTGATCTGCCATGATTTGCCACTGGTTATGCATCAACGCTGCAGTCTCATATCACATTCTTCTCTACAATACTGCACTGTGGAATAATAAACCCTGTTTGAGTGTGTCTGGCTCCGCGTGTTTGTGGCTTCTGAGCGTGCACGCCTTGTGTTTTCCATGATTGCTGCATTTGACAACAGAGCCACAGGGAGCTCAGCAAAGCATGCTACAGTCCAAGTTTAATTTCCTCCATCAGATGGAACGATAGTTAGAACAAATGTATTTTAGCAGGGTACCACCATTTTCCCAGCTGCCTTTTTCTATCCTTCCTCTATCACCCCGATCCACCTCTATTGTTTGGCCAGGTGTCGCTCAGAACTTGTTTGTTTTTATGTATTCACATCCGCCAGTGACACGGGGATTAATTGTCATGCTTTTCATCTTTCAGGAAATTGATGAAGCCTGCAAGCGAATCAAGCGGGAGGTCGACGACCTGGGACCTGAAGTTGGTGATCTGAAAACCATCCCGCTGTACTCCACCCTGCCTCCGCAGCAGCAGCAGAGGATCTTCGAGCCATCCCCACCCAATAAACCAAATGGTGCCATTGGAAGGAAGGTATAGCACCCCTGTTGCTATAAAAACCTTCAGAGGCGTGAGGAAGAGTGTAAGGGAATGCCAGATGGGGAGTTAGAAGGGTAAAGCAAGAAAGCTTGAAAGTAGGGACTCAAACTTTTTTCCCTTTCTCAGCTTAATGCAGAACTGACGCACACAACATATGCTGCCTTTGTCAGCATGCAATTCTCTGCTCTAAATTATAACCGGGGTATTACTCATGGCCTCTGAGCTCGGGACAGGGCTTCATCCTTGTTAATTTTTATCACTACATTTAGAACCGGCTCTGCTGTCGCTCAGAGACGAGGCCGGAGACCTCTGACAGCTCAAACCACGTTAAAGGTGTGTGTGGTGTGGGCTGATTAAAGACACGGTTTTTATTGCTGTACATACACTCGGAGGAGTTGAGGACCTTCTTATTAAGACCACAGGGACCTTTTATCATCTGAGAATTGTTTTTTTGTGTTCGCACCGCAGGAACTGCAGCAAAGTGTTGTTCCTAGAAGTACAAAGTCTATAAAGTATCAAAGAATATTGGTGTGTTTCATTTGTAGGGATTCAGGGTAAAACCACCAGACAGGAACCTCTTACAGGGCCGATTGCCTCCTCAGCCCCTTCAGCTGACATGTCTCCATTACACTGTAGCGCCACACACGTTGACGGACAAATCACACACCCAACCACAAGGGGGCGGTAATGCACATTTCTTTTGCTGATCGCAAATGGATAGCAGCATAAAAGGAGACGAAAAATAAGAAACAAGTAAAAAACAGATGCTACTTTTGTTTTGAGACCCCACGCCAGTTCCTGTTGGTCAATCTGAGCACCTCTCCTACTACAGGAATGTTTTTGTCCTCTTAAAGGTTCCTGGAGGCCACTTTTGCAGGTAATGGAAAGGCGCATCAATGATCCTGCCCCAAAAAATCTACCCAGAACTTCTACTAGTGCAGGGGTCGGCAACCCAAAATGTTGAAAGAGCCATATTGGACCAAAAACACAAAAAACAAATATGTCTGGAGCCGCAAAAAATGAAAAGTCTTGTATAAGCCTTAGAATGAAGACAACACATGCTGCATGTATCTTTATTAGGTATAACTGGGGTTAGATTTTTTTTTCATGATGCACTTCGAGAAAACAGTCAATGTTGAGAAAACAGTCTCAATGTCGAGATTAATGTTGAAGTACAATCTCGAGAAAAAAGTCGAAATGTCGAAAAGTTGAGAAAAAAGTAGAAATGTCGATATTGGAAAGGAAAAAGGAAGAAAAAAAGGTCAAACATTTTTGAAAAAGCTCCAGGGAGCCACTACGGCGGCGCTAAAGAGCCGCGGGTTGCTGACCCCCGCACTAGTAGAAACACACCTTTTTTTTTTTTTTTTTTTTTTTTTTTTTTTTTTTTTTTTTTTTTTTTTTTTAGGAGCGTCGTCCTCAGAATAAGAGCTTTCCTAGCACGAAAGTATTATGACAGGATTTTCACCAGCCCTCCACGTCTTTCTCGACCTTTGTTATGCCAGTGTTGCTGTCTGCGGGTTGAAGTAAAGAAGCATGAAGGTATGCTGTCCTTCATAGAGCTCCTGGAAGGCCTATAGAACAGCTTGGTCACAAAAGAGCTCCTCTCTCTTGCATGACAGTCTCCTCATCATCAGACTAGTAGCTCTACCTGCGCTGTTGTGATGTTGGCCCGGCATCTGAGAGAATACCAAAATATCATGACTGCCTGGGAATGGGCAAACATTCATCCCCAACAGCTTATAGAGAATGTTGTTCATGACTGACTCATCGCTGCAGCCTCTCTAATTGCGTCAGATCAGGCTGACATTAACTGTGAAGATACTAATAGCCTGTCAAATTTAAGCAGTGTGATACCAAAAAAAACCAACAAAAAACAATCCGTCACATCTATATTTTGTGGATCGTTGGAGTCTTTGCAATTTGAAAATAAATGTGTACTTAGGTAGGAGCGCTGGGTGATAAAATGGGGGGGAAAACCGGGATAAAAATATTGTAAAAAAAGAAAATAAATGTGTTTTGCTGTTGTAAGTAATATTTGATGCAACATGTAGGTCTGTGATCATGTTAATGATACCAGCAAGGCATGCAAAGAAGGTTTTCCCACATAATGTGGTAGAAACGTATAACAGAAGCCCCTCTGCTTTAATTTTGATGGGGGGTGTTGTTCAGGTGGGAGCCTGTATTGTAGAAGTAGTTTTAAAGTTGCGTTTGAGCCGTTTATATTTGGAGGTTAGGTATGCTAGAAGTAGGACTTGAATATTATCCACTGATCGTCTTGAAATAGTAGTGGAGACGTTACTTCACCCACTTGGAAAACATCTTTTAGTGGCATCTCCATAATTCCCGTATGATCAATTCATACGCAAACGAAGTGAACGACAGAAAATATAGTCGAGTTGTCTGAACTGCACATCCAGCGACTGCTTTTAGTTTAAGAACGGCACAGTTTATTCCCCTCCCCCAGAATCAATTTGTCAGGTTCTCGTTGAATTGGTCGAGGTGGCATCTAAAGTTGCCGTCCTTGAAGTAAATGTGCTTCTCCTCAGTGACTGACTGAGCAACTCATCAAGTGAAAAATGTAGAGATGTCATCCAAGCCAACCCGAGAGGAAGTAGTGAAAAAGAATTAAGGTTCGCCACATCTGCTGCTATGCATGCTAACGACTGCATTAGGCACCCCTCAATTAACATAAAGCACTAGCTCGTCAGCGCTGTATTTCTCTTGGAAAGCCACTGATCTTCTATTTTTGAACAGTTTAATCATTTAAAACCAAGGCAGGAATTGACTAATTACAAACAAAGACTATAATCTCCCTCAGCGCTTCAGAGCCAGAAATGTGGTCTTGAATAAATGCGCCGTAGTTAATGTTGGGATTTTTTATTTTTTTTTGCATTGTCATATTTGGAATATTCCTCCAAATGTCATTGGGAGATCCTTCCACTTGTGCATTTCAATGAGCTTTGGATGCGGGTACATCCGAGCTACTCGGGGCCCGTTCTTCTCCGGGCTTTGGGTATTTGTCAACAAGGCTGTGTTTTCCCATGGGGGAATGTGAACGATGGCCCTTTGAGCGATAGTACTTCTTCTCCTGCAGGTAATAACCCAGAAATAACATGCAGAGATGATACTCTAATGATATTACTGATGAAAAAGCCAGGATTATCCAGTGCAGCAACAGACTGGAAGGAGCCAGCTTGCGTTCAGTGTAATGGTCCTAGCCTGGATAATCCTTCAGAATCAATGCAGTCAATGAGGCCATCCATATGATCATGAAATGTGAGAGGGTGTCATGTGTGGCATCTGCTGGAGCACTGACTGTGACCCAGCATCCAAGGCTAAGACAGCCTCCCTTGTCTTTTTTTTTTTCTTTCCATTTAATCCGATCTTTGATGCATTTCATTCACTGTCTTTCCTGGAATGTTGAATGCGGGCAGACAGCGTTTCCTCAAGGTGCGGTCTGAGGTTTTATAGTTTTAAGTACATTTTGAAGCTGCAAACATTGACTAAAGTGTGGTAGAAAATATTATGAGTTAAAAAAAAGAAAGAAGAAACGGCTTGAGAATAAAGGATGAAAATTTTCCAAGTTTTAGACATCTTTTCCATTGATGACAATAAATCACTTTGATCAATCGTGTTGAGCCACACAGCAAGCAACTTCTGCTTCAGGTATGTGTGATGAACGATGGAGAAAAACTGAAATGTTTATCATCATCTTGGTCTGGAGTGATGCTATAAGTCCGCTCTGCTTTCAAATGCAGCAGCTACTCTATTATTTAGTAGATGGTTTTATTGTTTTCAGTTATAAAGATTTGAACATTGTTGTCTGATTAGTCTTAAACATTTATTGTCCTCTCTCTGTCATTTAGCCTTAAATGCTAAAGAGGTTGTGTCGTGACAGCTGATTTACTTGAGGTTGGAGGCAGAAAAGGTGGAAAAGGCCCTCTCTGGCATTAATAACTAAACAGTCAGATATTCTCAGGCTGAAGAGAAATCCTCGCTTAAAAGGTGGGATTTAAAAGTCTCCAAGGCGCGCAGCTTGAAGACAGCTGAAGAGGCACAGCTACAAAGGAAGTGTGTCAAGTGTGCAAAATTGCCTCTCTGGTTCTGTGGACCTGGATCAGCAGAGACTACAATGACTGTTTGCTTTTTCTGCTTGACATTTTATGACAAAGACCAACAAAAAATAAGATGCTCCAAATACTTAGATTGTTACTGTACTTGGTACATGTTAAGCAGATAAAGTGTTGGGAAGGTTTTGGTTTTTGCCACTTGCATGCCGAGCTTTGACGGCGATATAGCGGTTGCCTGGAGATCGACTCGGTTACCACAGGTTTGTCAAGCCGGCCAGTTCCCTCTGTTGTAAACAGCTGAAAATCTCCGCTTCACTTGTCCCTCTCCTCCCGTTTGTGTACATGCTGACAGTGACGGACTCAGAGAGTGATGCGCTGATGTGACTAATTGGATAATTTTGCTTTGATTCATCTGTCATTTCTCATAGACATCTTTGCTTTAAAGGGATAATTGTGGATCTGAGACTGGGACATAATGTGGGTTCACAGTTTTCCCTTTGCTCTTGTTCTTTGAAACCAGGCATCTTTTCAACAACTTTTTTTTTTTTTTTTTTTATAAAGTCTCTTGTTGTTTTCTCTGTTTCTTCATGTAAAGATGGTCGGGGGATATCAACACAAGCACAGTACGGCCCAATCACAACAGCCAAAACACCACAGGCACATATTTTGACAACTTCATAACACCTAATTATTCAGGTGGGAATGTTCAGACATATGTGAGTTCGTATGCATCCAAAACAACTGAAAAGGGTTTGTAATTATCCAATTCAAGATACAACCTAGCTATGGTTAAAGCACTCATTTTGAGCTTAACAATGTTATGAAATGATCAACAATCACTGTTAATCAGTGATTTGCCAGCAGTGAAAAAGTGGGCAGAAACACTTAACTTTGGTGAATAATATTCCAGTGTTAAAGAGCTGTCTGCTATGGGAAAAATGGCATCGTTTACAGGGAGAGACGCAAGGACTTGAGGGATTTCTTTTCCTAAATTTTTTGCAAAGATTTGCCCCAGCTTGCGATTGAACTAAAGCTTTGTGAAAACCGGCATTGTGACAGCCATGCACGGTTGGCGAGAGATATCCGCTGGGTTCACATGAGCCCTCATTTTGGGCAGAAAAGATGTGTGATGAAAGGAGGGACCATTGTTGCACTCTGAACGGGTTAAAAAGAAATCTCTGAAAGTGGAGCCTTTAAATCAACCTCTAGGCAGAACTCTCGAAGAAAATGATGCTGCATGACGTCTCAACAAACCCGTAGTTAGAAACAGTTCATACACACCCACAATGCATTTCAACAAACCTCCTCAATTCTCCACGTTAAACCATCTCTGCAAAACTTTAAAAAAAAAAACAACATTAAACTAGATTATAGAAACTGTTTTTACGACAGGCTTGTTTGGTTTGTCGAACATTGAATTTTTTCATGTTTCTTTAAGCAGCACAAAGTAACTTTTGTCACTTAAAATGGTTTTTACGACGCCGTTCAGGATAACTCGTTTTCACTCTCTCATTTTCTCTTCCATCATTACTTTCTTGGGTTTCTTAATTGCCTCTGCCATGATGTTTATTGTAGCTTTTTATAGAACATTCGAGGAAACTTTCCTGAATAACTGATGGCAGTAAATAACTACGACTGATTTAAACAGCATTCCCTTCAAAGGCCTCACACCAGAGTTCACCGTCTTATTAGTCCCTCCTAATACCTTGGGTGGATCATTAAAGTCATGTGTCCTCATTTTCCACAGGTCGTCGTGTCAACAAACATAGCCGAAACATCCCTGACCATCGATGGAGTGGTGTTTGTAATTGATCCCGGATTTGCCAAGCAAAAGGTTAGCTTCCACTTTCTCCCACCACTCTTTATCTGCTGCAAGCATCTGCGTCTGTTGCCTGAGAATCCCCAGATAAACACAGCAGTGCACCACTGACAGCAGCAAAGATGGAAAAGCCTGTTATTTATTCCTCTGACATTTCACCAAGCCCGGAGCCAAGTTATACACATGACACAAAAAGATTATATATGCGCTATGCTGGATTAAGAATATGTGTCACTCTGCAGCTTTTTTGTTAGAGGCTGGTACATACAGTAGATTGTATGTCGTGGTATTTGGTCAAATGCATACTTCTTACCCCTGTTTGATCTTTTCATTCAACCTGAAATGCAATTTCTCGTTCTCTCTCTTTGTTCCTCTAGGTGTATAACCCACGTATCAGAGTGGAATCTCTTCTGGTCACAGCCATCAGCAAGGCCTCAGCCCAGCAGAGAGCAGGCCGTGCTGGACGGACGTGCCCTGGAAAGTGTTTCCGGCTGTACACGGAGAAAGCGTACAAAACAGAAATGCAGGTAAGCTGCAAGCTGACTTGCATGTGTAACGTTTTATCATGAAATAGCTGCAGATTGTGGAAGGAAATCACACATTTTCCAACCTTCCTCTTAGACTGTGTTAACGACACAAGCAGCTTCTGACAAATGAACTTGGGGAGGCCCGGCTTTCCATTTTCACGGGCTAATTCTTTCACATCACTCTTAGTGGCATAGGGGATTTTTTAAACAAGTTAAATAGCCCTTCAAATGCCCTAGACTCCCTGTTCCTGTTCAAGTTGACATATGACTGATGCATGAGTAGATAATAAGAAGCCTGAATAATTAATTTTAAATTGTTCCTTGGGTTTTCTCCATAACTCTTTAAATGGTGTAGGACAACACGTATCCAGAGATTCTTCGCTCGAATCTGGGCTCAGTGGTGCTGCAGCTCAAGAAACTGGGTATTGATGATCTGGTGCACTTCGACTTCATGGACCCGCCAGGTTAGTTTTTAAACACAAACTTATTTTCCTCTTTAACCGGCTAGAACTCTTTGTTTAGTTTTTAAAATTCTGTATTTATGATCAGCATTTACTTATAGCTCATCAGTAAGTGCATTTATTTCTGTAACTGAGCACAAATCAAAGCAGGAGTTTTTTATGGAGGACCACAGTAAACAAGACAACCCATATGAGTGTTTATCTTGTTTTCCCTCAAAACCACTGTCTATATATTGCCAGTCTTTGTTTATAAAGGTTGGCATAAACACAGGAAGGCATTTACGAACACTTTTTGCTATGCTGACCTTTATTTATGAACGCACCTGCGAATAGGATTTATACCCACAGTTTTGCAGGATCTATAAACCCCCCCCACAAGGTGATACTGAAACACCAAACGTCGTTTATTAAAGAAGATGCAAACCGTTTCCAAATTCAGTTCAAAGATACACAGCTTTTTATTATCCTTTTCTGAACACTGGTGAGCAAAATGTTTTCGTCAGACTGGTTGACATCCTGTTGTGCTTCATTTTTGAGAACATGATCACCACCACTACTTGATCCTTGTTGTCCCTTCTGTGTTCATTCCTTTTGTTAATTCAGTGATCTTCAGTCTGTGTCCTTAGAACCTCCTCCCCTGGGTGTTTCATATATTTCTCTGCCCAAACACACCAGATCGGATCACCACCTGTTTGTTCTCTCAGTCCACACAAGTCTGTTAATGACCCACTAATATGTGGAGCAGAAAAATGCATTTAAAACACGCAGGGCCGCTGGTACTGAAGTCCTGGATCGAAGAACACTGAGTTTCTTCTCCTTACACAGACTTTACTTAACAGGGATGGTCAGTGAGTTTTGTTTTGTCACGATAATTCCAACCCCAGTCCCTGATGTAACCAAAGCTGCATTTCCATGAGACTGGATCTGGGGTAAAACCTCGAAGGCTGAAGTAATTACAGGGCTGACCTTCTCCTCTGTCCTTTCAGCCGTAGCGTCTCAATTTATGGTGATGGACCAAATAGGATCTACTGACTTGGCAAACTCCAACTCAGTGCTACTTGGTGGTGGTAGTGCACCACTTTTGCAGATGGCTAATGATTAAAAGAAGAAGAAGAAAAACAAATAAGTGCTTTTGTGTTTGCTGTTGAAATGCACCGCAGTGATGATTGATGAATGACTAAAGACGACTTGTGCATTAAGAGGACATTGAGACTTCTGAGAAACACCTCAAGCATCAAGGATTTATGGCCCATAAAAACTTCCTCTGACCCCACTAATGGAAACGGGGCACATTTCTGGCATCATATCCAGGAAAGTTTTGGGGAAAGTTTAGTGCCGGATTTCATGGCTATAGGGCTTTCTTCACGGTTGGCTATTGAAAAATGAAATGGCAAAAAAAATTAGGCGCCAGTGGTGAGACTGCTTCAGTGGAAAAGACCTGTTTAACCTGCGATCCAAACCCATGCACTTGTTGAAGAGGATACACTGAATTTTCCAAGTTTCTTCTGCTTGTATTTTGTATGGTCTTAATTTGCTTGGCACTAACATAAGGGATTGTTTGTTTGTTTTTTTTATTACTTTTTTGAAGTATACTGCATTTGGTGGGCCAGATTTACATGAATGTGAATGTTGGAAAACTTACCAACAACAATAACGGGGTTAGAAATATTGGCATGTTTAGATAAAGAGTCAGTGATGCAAATCCTGCGTTGGTGATAATTAATGACGCTTGAATTAAAACAACAACATAAGACAAAACCGTTAACAAGATTGTCAAGTATTGAAGGAAATGACTGCCAAGTTAGTGATAGGTTGGTCTACATCCAAACATACAGTATATTTCCATTTAATTTGGTTAGAAAGGCATCAGAATATAATGCAAATTTATGCATTTCCTCCTACTCCAATTATGCAGTTGTTAAAATAATGATTTATCAAAATTAGCAATAAGTGGTGCAAATTCTTAATCCAGACCTGAAAAAAGAATAAACACCTTGGGGTGTTTATTCTTTTTATTCTAAGGTGCAGTTCACAGTGTCAGTCAAACTTGTGAATGACTCAATACATTAGAAAGCTTGTTCACAAAATAAAGTGGTAGATGGAAATTGACTCTCCAGAACCACTAATATGAACATTTTGTGCTTTTTAGTGGATCCTGGTTACAGTCCAGTGAGTATTGATAAATTGTGCTTTTTATCCCTCATCATTTATTGGCTGAACTCGTTTCCGTTGCACCTGGTTCATATACTTCTTGTCAATAGATGCATCTTGTAGGTATCCAATGGGTTCAAGGTTTTTAGATCTTTTAAAATATTTTTGTTGGCTTTCAAGTGTTTTTCAAATGTTAAAATGTGTGGTGATGCTTTATATTGAGGATAGTTTATTCTTTATCAGTTTTCTTTGCTTTTGTCTAGCAACCTCAGTTTGGCTTTGTTTGCAAAAGCAGCCCAAATTAAATTTTTAGCATATCCAAATCCTATCAGTGGATTTATTGACTGTTGAAACAGCCAAAAACCAATAGAAAATTAGTGTAATTGCTCAAATAGGATCTCACATCGTTGTTTGCCTCATTTGAAACACAACACAGATGACAACTGTTTGAAAGATAGAGAGAGGCGTTTTTATTTGTTCAGGTTATTTGGCGAAAGTTGTTTGTGTTTTTAACCTGGCTTGTTGGGATGCAACATAAAATGGAGACTGAACACTGAAATTGGGGAATATAAAGTTTTTATAAGTAAAAAAAACAAACTAGAAGAGTCTTGAAGAACTACAGTGCCAACAACCACCTGGTAAACAGCGACGTCTCAGACGTTTCTCTGCAGAACTTGATAAAACTGTCCACGGCGTCCACTGTTGGTCTCCTTCACGCTCACTGCTCAAAACTGCCCTCGCTCAGCGTGCAATTACTGCAGTGTCTACATCATCAGAGAGCCCTCATTTTCTGCTATTAGAAAGCTTTCTAATTGTTTGGAGTTTCAGTACAGAGAAGCTGTTGCAAATGTGTGGCAGGCTGTTGAATCCTGTCTGTGGTCCTGCGGAGCACATATGGGTGCAAAGGCTCTATTTCTCTGCTTTGTGGTAGTTTTTGACTTTTTTTTTTATAGTCTAGAAGCTATGGTTAAGAACCACATATGGCAAATCCTGTCGGCGGTGACAGGATGGTCATCAGAGGGTTTTAGCGTGACTCTTTTTAGCGGCGTGGGCAGTGCCCCTTATATAATGCTAGATAAAAGTGTAAAAAGAAAGAATGGATGATATTTACAACTGTGATAATATCTGGAATGTTGTATATGGTAGGACTTTGCTGTTTTTACTTTTGTTTTGTGTGTGTGTCATTAAGAATAAGTGAACCAACTGATCAGCCTGTCGGTGGCCCGGCTGCACGTGTCTGTTGAAGTACTAGTGGAATAATGCTGCATCTAAAACACAGATGTTTTCTAATTGCAACTGTTCCCCGAAACATTGAACCTCTAACGTCTTTTCAGAGGAGACCACCCCTCCTTTCCTCATCCGTAGCCTCCCTCCCTCCCCCCTTTTCCCACCATAATATAGTTTTCATCTCACCACTGAGATTAAACCCATCTCTCCCCGTCCACTGTGGCAAATGCCATTTTGAGAATGAAATTGGTTACATCAATAGCAGTACTATCACCTTAGCAATTGCCTTTCCTTTATATTCCTCCAGTGAAACGTGACTGACCTCCACCGCTACCCCCACGTTTCTCACAAAACGCAGGGGTATGCGTCAACATACGGGATTGGCCTTGTCTGCGGAGTCTAACTGGGAATAGGGAGGTGAAAGAAAAGAGGAGGATTACCTTTTTATATCTCCGATCCACTTGTGGAGGAAGGAAGTTCCACAGTAATTCCTGTATAGGCTGGACGCTGGCGGTTGTTGGGTGCAACAAATGAAATCGGCGTTAAGCAAGACTTTCTGGACAGGTTTTATAACTTCCACGACAGTGGATCACTTTTGATAGAATGGATGAGAGGAAAATGAACAGGTAAAGAAGTGATTGGTGCCTCTGAGTGAAGCAATAGGCGATTAAACAGAACTATTAGACAACTTGTGAGGTAAAAAGAAATAGTGTTGTCAAAAAGCCAGTGTGGTTTAATGTTCCTTTACCCTTTTATCTCACGGATTCAGCCCTGGGTTAATGTATTGGATTTTTGTATGTCGAGGTAGTCAATACTTAGTTTCTGATGAGATGTGTTCAGTATAGATTGAATTTCTACCCTGGTTCTTCATCCTAGCTGTACTTGGAAATCAGTTTTTCACCTTTTGCTCAGCTCTGCAAGAGTCAGTGCAGTGGCACATCATGTGCCCAGCAGTCACTTAATGTATAGAGAAGACAAATGTAAAAGGCAGCTTTGATGCCCCGAATCAATATTTGTTAATCATAAAATAAAAAAAATAAAAAAGCCTCCCTGCTGTTTGAAATTGAATTTTTTTTTTTTTTAGGGAGAAAAATAGAAATGAAACTTGCACCACAGCTGCTGCTTGAAGCTAATTTTGCTGTTAACATGCAAGTGGTCATTAGACTTCAGCTCTCCGGGGGCCAAAGGTCAATAATTGCGTCTGGAGGAAAATCTTTGAACCAAACGGTTTATAAAAAAAACAAAACAACTTTTGTGTTGAAGCATTAAGTAGAAAGTTCTCCTGTAATTACATTAGTTGTTTAAAAGTGCCTGAGAGTAGGATGAAAAATGAGCTCTGCCATAATTACTTCTCTACCACTTTGCTGTCTGGCATAACTGTGGCCATCAAATACCACGAGCCGTCTCATTTTGATTCACTTCATGCTTCCTGCCACCACCTGCCCACACCTTCCCTTTGTTTAAGTGGTTCTTGTCTTAACAAGCTTTTGTCTTCTCTTAAAATTCAGAGTAGAGCAGGGGCAAGCGATGGAAGTGTTCCCTCTGCTTTTTTTAATTTTTATATTCTGTCATTTAATCAGGTTGCCAATCATGTTGTTTACTGCTATCAAGAGAACGGTTTTATGTTAATAGAAATTCCTGTCAGCTAGCTCCTCTCTTTTCCAATTAACAGTTTCTATATTCGACCTGAAAGTATGTTTCACAGGGGGGTTTCTTTTTTGTTTCTTTGTTTTTTTTCCACCATTTGTTTATCAAGGAATGTACTTTTTTTTTTTTTTTTTTTTTTTTTTTTTTAAGGTACAAGATCTGTTCTGGTCAAGATGGCTGCAACATCTGACCAGTCTCTAAATGAAAACAATCTGGCATCCACCTTGATTCGCTCCTGGTCTTGGAAGCTTTTTTTAATAGCCGCTCGCTCTGACTTGTCTCCCCAGCCCCGGAGACCCTGATGCGAGCTCTCGAGCTGCTGAACTACCTGGCAGCGCTCAACGACGACGGTGACCTGACCGAGCTGGGCTCCATGATGGCGGAGTTCCCCCTGGACCCCCAGCTGGCCAAGATGGTTATCGCCAGCTGTGAATTCAACTGCTCCAACGAGGTTCTCACCATCACTGCCATGTTGTCAGGTAAAGCTCAGGTCCACTGCACAGTTGATTTTTCTGTACGCATTTGCCTTTTGTTGATGTTACCTCAGCTGAGGTAGTACTGATAGAAATATAAGTTAGTATGAGTTTAGGGCTGGGCGATATATCGAGATTTTAATATATATCGATATATTTTCAAACGTGATATGGTACAAGACAATATCGTTTATATTGATTATTACATTTTTTTTTTTTTTTTTATGATTTTGATATAGCTTATTTTGTGACAAATTGACTTGAATGTTTTATTTGAGATTTGTACAAATTTTTTGTTATTTGCACAACTGTCAACCTCAGTGGAAAAGTTTAGTTTAGTTTATTTAGGATCCCCATTAGCTGTTACACTTGGCAACAGCTATTCTTCCTGGGGTCCTCAAAATATTATACAAAATACATACAAAAACATTGAATTAAAAATAAAATAAAAATACAAATATTGCAAGAGAGAACAATTCATTACAGCATAAAAAAAGTTAAAAGTTAAATTACAATATTTTCATTGTGTATAAGAAAGTCCTTCAGTCGTTTCTTAAACAGTGGAAAAGTCTGCCTGTTACTGTCTACATTGTATTAATTGCACAGTGTATTTTAATTTAATTGTTATGCAGGAAAGGGATATTTGTGTTATTTCATTCAAGAAGCATTTTTATTCTATATATGCAGGCAGTTTATTTTTATTTCATTTGTTTTATACATTTTGATATTGTGCAGACCTCTGTTAATAAATTTAACTGTGTGACATTTGGCACGAGGCTTTGTATTAAAACTGACTGTTTGCCTCGGAAAAAAATGAAGCTAACAGAGATGCTATGCTATAATGCTTTGGGGGAAACCCCAATTATGGCACAGAAAAAATATCGATATATATCGAGTATCGCCATTCAGCTAGAAAATATCGAGAGATGACTTTTGGTCCATATCGCCCAGCCCTATATGAGTTCCAAGGTACTTATGCAATGAAGAATCCCCCCCCAAGAAAAAAGGTACCATACTGTCTAGTTGGAAAAAAAGCCATATAAACCCAAGCAACTTGTTCCTAGTGAACTCAACTACAAGGCAGGTGGAGTAAAAAGCCAGTGGTGTCAGCTGTTTGTGAGGAAGGAGGAAAAAAAAATACATGCCTGAACAAAATGTATAGGTGTAGCTGGAGCAGCAGCAGCATGCTACAGCAGTAATTGCACTTTGGGCTTGCCAAAGCAGAATGCTGCTCATTGAGATGAATCTTGACGCCTTTGAAGGGAGTGCGAGGGTCTTTGAGAGTGGGGAAATGGATTTAACTAGCTGTTTGGACGTGGTGTGCACTTAAAGCAGGTGTTTCAGGATGGAGGGTTTTTGCTGAGTTCATTAAAGTAAGCAGTAGAAGCACACCTGAAAATGGTGCTGCCACAGCAACCAACCATGAGGCTCAATAAACACAGCTTTGATCCATTAAAGGCACAATCAGGCATGTTTGATGTTAAGCAATTCAGAGCGAGTGTCAGAGGGGAGAGGGCAGAACCAGAGAGCGGGTCAATTCTACATCACAGTATCAGGTCTTTAAGAGAGAAAAGCCTGTAGGACTGGGGGTGAGGTGTTAGTGGATCTTGTCTCAGGCCGTATCGCAGCCGAGCAGGATGCAGAAACACTTCCTCTTCTCCTTAAGTCGTATAAACACTTGGCAATGCACTGGGCCTCTCCTAAACAGAGAGGCCTTGTTCCTCTCGGTGGGATTTGCTTAACTTATCCCTGTGGGCGGCTGTGTTGGGGCCTATACCAACCTTGTTTAGTCCCACAGTGCTTCGTCCGCCCCACTGAGGCCAGGAAGGTGGCTGACGAGTCCAAGCTGCGATTCGCCCACATCGATGGAGACCACATGACACTGCTCAACGTCTATCATGCTTTCAAACAAAGTAGGTGGCCCGCTCACCCTCCGTTGTTTTGACACAATAGTTGGTCATTGTTGCTATGGAAATGTCCCCCTAAATGTCCTTTTCTCTCTTGCGCAGACCAAGATTCCACTCAGTGGTGCTACGATAACTTCGTCAACTACCGGTCGCTAATGTCGGCAGACAACGTACGGCAGCAGTTGTCGAGGATCATGGACCGCTTCAGCCTGCCGCGGAGGAGCACCGACTTCACCAGCCGAGACTATTACACCAACATCCGGCAGGCGCTGGTCACCGGCTTCTTCATGCAGGTCCGTGTCTTCAGCAGCACGGAGGTGGCAACGATCATCTTCTGTCCTCTGGTGGCAGTCGCTGCTGAATTTCACTCTTTTTACGTTACAGGATTTTTATGCTCACTAAAAATGTAATGCAGAGCCCGCCTTTAAAAACAAGCCCACTCTCTCACACACCTGCACTGCTTTCTTTTAAACACGTAACACGAAATCAAATTAATTTGTCTCTCGCTCAAGGAAACAAATGGTGGTTTTAGCAAGAAGCCATTTTCAGGGCCACCTGAAACAAGCAACCTGACAAGTTGAATTATGGTGTTAATATTTAAATATTTGTCAACATTAACCTTTATCTCGGAGACAAATTTGCAGCTCATGTTCAAGCGTTCACAGTGTTTGAGATCACGTCTTTGTTTGGTAAGGCCTTTATTGAGACTGATTGCCTTGTTTAATCATGACCGCCACTGCAGCTCGACCGAGTGTTTACTTAGTGGTGGGGGGGGGGTCACTCACTGCCTGGTTGCAAATTTGTCTTGAATGCTCCTTTTTTGTAATAAGAATAATGTTTATTTGATTTAGAGGTACGATTGTAATTATTTGTGTCTTTCCCTGATTGATATGAGATGAATTCCTCCCTGACCTCTTGTCCTGTGCTGTCCCAGGTGGCTCACCTGGAGCGCACAGGCCACTACCTGACGGTGAAGGACAACCAGGTGGTGCAGCTGCACCCGTCCACCGTGCTGGACCACAAGCCCGAGTGGGTGCTCTACAACGAGTTCGTCCTCACCACCAAGAATTACATCCGCACGTGCACGGACATCAAGCCGGAGTGGTGAGGCACATTTGCAGCTTCTTTATTTAAGCGGGTCCATTGTAAAGATAAGAAGTGTTTGCTTGTTGCAATTGTAAATCGTGCATTTCTGTAAATAATCATAAACTTCAAATTGATTTATCACTGCTTAGTGTTCATGTGGGATGTAATAAAAAGGTTTCCAATAAATAGTGGATCTATAATACTCAGTTTCTGTTTTTAAAAGCCTACAAGTCATATATTTTAGTACCGTATTTTGCGGACCATTGGGCGCACCGCATTATAGGCCGCAATATCAATGAACGGGTCTATTTTTATACATAAGGAGCATGATAAAACATATAAAGCGAAACAAAACAGTCTGGTAAATCGAACTTTATTCAACTCATTCACAATAACTCAGAATATCGTTCAGTTGTAACTAATACAGAAAAATACACACATTTTAAATAATTAATCTTCCATGAATCCAGCAATAAAAAGTGGCGGAGGTAAACGTTGTACTACGTCCTGTTCTCTGATTGGTTCATCGTTGCCAGCGATAGACACCTGAAGTTAGTGTGAGGTTGGAACAACGTTGTATTCCAACATTTGATTATAATTGGATTATGATATAAATGGAAAATTGGGTTTAAGCTAAAAGCCTAATGTTGGCTTGACGTTGGATGATGGTTGCTTCCCAGCACAACGTAGTTAGTTATCCACCGTGTCTGACGTTGCAACCCGTATCCAACCAAGGACTGACTTTAATGTGTCAGCCGAACGGTCCAGCGGCTTCGTCGCTACCAGAGTCACACTAAAACATTTTGATAGATTTTTGAGTGCAGTGTACCACATAAAACTGGTTCGGGGTCAGTAGCACAACTAAAATTCATACATAAAGCTCTCGGATTATAGGGCGCGCTGCCGTTTTTGTTTTTTTTGGGGGGAAAAGATTTAAGGATTTTAAGTACGCCTTATAGTGCGGAAAATACGGTATTTGATATGCCTATAAACGGCTTGCTTTGCTCCGTTGATATTGTGTATGAGTATCTGGAGCCATTGAAATGTCATTTTTAATTAAAAAAAAAAGACAATTATAAGCAAAATCTCTTGAAAATAAGAAGCCGGTCTCCCCTTTTGTAGGTTTGTGAGCATCAGATAGAAGCAGTAAAACTGCAACAATTCTTTTCCCCACGTTTCTTGTCCTCCTCAGTGACCTCGTACATTTATGTATCACATTTCCTGCTCCTGCTCCAGTAGTCACCTTGTGAATATGGAAGAATGGCCTTCTCCCACAAGTAAACACTGAAGACAATTTTTGTGACTAATGTTTACTTGCTGTCTTTCCTAGGCTGCTGAAAATTTCCCCGCAGTACTACGAGATGGGCAACTTCCCCCAGTGCGAGGCAAAGAGACAGTTGGAACGCATTTTTGCAAAACTGTCGTCCAAGGAATACACGCAGTACTAAGGTCTGTCTGTACTGCAGGAGCATCCCCGGCCTCTGTACAAAGTTAAATCTGGACTATTTTTTATGTGGAGTGGGTTTTTCTTTTGTCGTCAAGTTGACATATATTTGTCTCACTTTGGTCTGAAGCATGATGCTTCATGTGAATTTCCACATTCCTCTGTTTACTTCTGTTAAAAAGAAACCATGGATCCATGATCAAATGTAATTTATAACAGTACTTTGATGCAGTTGTAATGTTCTGTCGTCGTGGTTGCACTAAAATGGTCACATTTCCTGTCAACTGTTCATCCTAATAAAACAACTTTGTATTAAAATCAGTGTCAGCATTAAGATGAAAAGCCTAAATCTGTACTTCAAATTCTCCAATCAACTCTCAGATGTGCGTTCATGTCCTAACCTGCCAAATCCAGCTTGTTTCCGTGGCTCTTTAGGGAGGTTAAATCTTCTTACTGGGACATTGATAGCTTCAGAAACAGTCGGAGTTGAGAGGGAAATGTTAATTACAAATGTTTCGGAGCGAGATCAGTGCGGGTTCCCTGCTGTGCTGGAGCCTGCTCCGACTGCACGCCATTGTGTCGGAGTCTCTTTAATGTGGAAGGTGAAGGCGTGTTTTCAGGAAAAGCACGAGTCCTTCGATGATCTAAAAAAGAAATAAAGAAAGGAAAAAGAATAGAAGTAAGTTGCAAAACTTGTATGTCAAGTTACACAACAATGAAAATGCTGCCATTTCAAACCAGTGAGAATTCTTGGAGGGAAAAAAAAATAAAATAAAAATACGATGAGCTCTGACAAACTTGCTTAGAAAGCTTTACCCTCTCGGTCTGTCAGTCAGCAGTTTGAAGAAGTTAAGCTCCCTGTGGCTGGTGATCCATGAGGAGCAAAATCTTATACACAGGATAGCGTTCTGGTCCTACCACCCTTGATGTCTTGCTGAAGCTGCTCTGCAGGTGGCCGTCTTCTGTGCTCGTGCTGCTTTTAGTATTTAGCTTCTTCCTCGTAAAGTGAAGTTCGACACAAAACTATTAGGAGTGCGAAACTGCCGTTGCCTGGATTTGGAGCTAGTATTGATTACCCATTTGTGACATTTTTGTGGTGTTTCAGCCTCCAGTGCATGCTGGGATAATGTAGCATTTTGATGTCATAGCTGGACTAACTGTGTCTTCTAAAGGTCATGAAGCTGAATTGCTTCATTTCTGAGAAGCATCAATTCTTCTAGGCATACTCCTGGGATTTTGTTGGATCATAGGATCAAACTTGGCGAGGAATAGTCAAACTTTGCCACCAAGGTGAAGCCGTCGAAGACTGTTTTATGGCGAGGCGAGGCTGAGCATGGCAGCAAGACACGAGGTAGTTCTAGCAGCGTCAGCAAGCAGAGGTTTACGGAGGAAGCAGCAGTTTTAAGATGTGCTGTTTAAACTCTTTGAAGACCAAGCTGGCCATATTGAGCACCATAGTAACTTCTCTTCTAATTGGAAGCTGTTCCATTGCCATCGGTTCAGGAAGAACAGAAACCAGTTGGACCAGTCTGGAGGAGTGCCCAGTCTACCAATTGCCATATCTCCAATGTGAAACAAGTTAAAGAAATTCAACTGCATTAAAAACAAGGATGCACTGGACTGATGAGTCAAAATTTGAAATATTTTTCTGTAGTAAAGGAGTTGATTCACCAAAGTGCAGGAGAGTGGTGCAATAATGAACATCTGCAGCCAACAGTGACATACGGCTGAGGTTCATTGTGAGTTTAGGGCTGCAATTGGTGCACACGCAGTTCAGGATTTGGTCCTGATGAATGATGTCCTGCATGCTGAGGAACACAGGAAGATACTTATCCATCATGCAGGGTGACATCAATGAGGTGTCTGATTGACAGCGACTTCATCCTGCAGCGGGACGATGACCCTAAACGTGTGGCCAATGTCACTCGGAGGCATCTTCCGCATAAGAAGAGGGAGGCTACATCCGCGGAAGATGTATGGTTACCTTTCCAAGATCTTCGGATCAGTCTCACTGCTGATATCCTTCAAAAATGATGTGCAGCTTCACCGATAGCTAAATAAATGCTGTTTTAAAGTCAAACCACACCGAATATTCATATGATTAAGATTTTTCTTGTCTGTCTTTTTTTGCATTTTGGAAATTCTTAAAAAAAAATTACTTTTTACTTTCAACACTCTTACATTTCTTCAGTTATCTGAGGTCCATTACATAAAACCTAAAATAAAGTTTGCATGCTTTTAGTGACAGTTCAATGTCAAGACTTTTATTTCTTCAAAATTAGATTTTAACATATGGCTAACATGTAAATTGAATCTATCCCCGACGACCCCACTGGGGTAAGGGCCTAGCTTTCCATCAGTTGTAATGGGAACAACATTGAACTAAGTATAAAAGCAGAAATGAGCCAGTAAGCGTTTTCCCACTCTCCGTAGCGTGTGGTTGAAGGCAGGCAGATACCAGACCTGCTATGGGACTTTATGATTAAGCCTGCAGATTGTGTAATATGCTAAGTCAGGAAATTAGCATGTGTGCTTCATTTTTTTTTTATTTTTTTTTTTTTGACTTTTGGGAGACAAGTTTTTAAGTGGATGGCCTTTTGCCGGGGAACGCACACAGAACCAGAAAGTGGTACAGGAGAGATTAGTCCCCCTTCAAAGTGAAGCCAATAGAAAAGCCATTAGTTTGAGCTGATCTGGAAATTATGTGGAATTGATTCCGAGGTAAGAGCAGTTTTTCATGCTCAATACTTCTCATTGATTCATACTGCCATAATTACAAATGAAAATCATTATGTCTCCAAGTTGTATTTTCCTACTGTCTGATGTGCACACGGACTTTTACTTTCCATGCTTACGCTGCAAAAGATGTTCAAACATACTAGGTGTCCTCATCTGTGCTTTTTAATGCTGGAAATGGGATGTAATGGAAATGAAATTTGAATGAGTTTATTAAAAAGCTGAAAAGTTATTTAAAGCAAAGGCTGTGAAGTGCTGAATACACTATATTGTACAATAGAGCTGTAAAATGTCCACACTTGCATTCTTTTCTGTACGTCGAGGACATTTTTCTTTTTTTTTCGTGTGTGACTCTTTGACAGTAATGCACCAAAAATAGCAAACACACACAAAAACAAGACAGGCAGGTGTTGTTCAGCATGTTTCCAAACAGAGTGAATCACCAGCTCACTACAGTGCAATCTCCTACCACCCACCGGGTCCTGGATGGTGCCTCATTATCATTTGAGACCATGATAGAGAAGTTTATTGCAGAACACCTCAGCATTTCAGGAAAACCTTCCACCCACCCAGTCCTTCCACCCGTCCCACCTTGGTCCTCCCCCACCACCACAACAACAGAAGACAGGTGTCTTATCTCCATCGCGCAGCCAATCTTCCAGGAAGATGGCGACTGGAATGTGACAAATCCATCTGTCCTGGTTTGAATTTGTATGCTAATTTGAAGTAATAGCCCCTCTGGTGACAGTGCAAGGGAACAATTCAATCATGACATCTATGACAGTTGCTTTCCAGCCCTCTCTGTGATATGGGAGTATATGCACGTACCACCGGGTTAGGCTTGATAGATTGGTTATGTAGGGGAGATGTGGCATGTAGACTGCATGTTTAAAATGGGCTGCCAAGCTGAAATGAATCACGCAGCTAGTCGAGACACCTGCGCAGAAATGTGCACCCAACTCCCCGTGAGGGGTGGGGTGGGGGGGTTGAACTCAACATTTGGTTTGACCCAACTTATTTCCCAACATTACTTCTGGATTGGTAGCCGTCCTGAACCTTAACCCAATTCCACTTCGGAGCCGCTCTTGAGATATGTGTGAATGATAGAAGTATCCCCACAAAAAGATCACACAAACACAGTTTCAACAATGTCACACTGAATTATCTCCGGCTGTTGATTTGATGCAGTGAGAACGCTTTGGAGTGTCACTGGGCAGGAGACGAAAACAAGAAAGAAAAGGAGCACAGGAAATGCAGGCGAAAGTAAAGGAGCCAGCCTAGCTGTTCTGTGCAAATGTATAGCACTCCTTAATCTTTAAATTAATCTACAGCACAGCGTAGGTTATGGTTGATAGTGACAGATAAAGCTAAAGAACAAACTGCTCTTCATTCTGCTCGGGTAATTCTTTTTCTTTGCCTCCAGATTAGAGAAGCTTCTTTCTTTCGAGGCTTTGTGTTGGTTCATAACATTTCTTGAACTCATAATGAATTTCGCCACAATTGTCATGCTGTGATCCAAAACTGTGCTAAATCTCTTATTTCGTGGCCACTCAAATGCACAGAGATGTGATGTGTTTGATAAAGATTTATGTTGTTGACATTACACAAGAGAGAGTAAGATGAAATGTTGGCTGGGTCAGAAAAGGAAGCATCCCCTGTTTTTTTTGTGGTTTTTCTTTTACATGCAGTGCAGCGGTGAATGCTTGACACTTCCTGCAGGAAACACCAAAACAATATACAGGAATGTACCTATTGACCACAATTCAGGAGGGTGCAGATCATGTGCACTGAGTGCATTTGATCAAACAAGGAGGTTGGCAAAGAAGAGGGATGCACAGGGAAGGCCTGTCTACCTGCACCGGCCTCAGATCAAGATAAACAGGATTCTAAAGGACAGTTCTCCAAATGGGGCCTGTTAGCAGCACTTGCCCTGAACAGTGCAGAGAATAAAAGATTGTCTTTGCTCAGCACAGCTGCAGCTAGATTTAGCATGTTTCTCAGCGGTATTCTTTTATTCTGAGGGAAGAATGTCTTTTCATTTTTCTTCCACAAAACTTTACACTCCATCATATGTTTGATTCAAAGTGTAACCTTGCTTTATTTTGGCTTTATACATTAGGTCCATTTCCCCCCCCAATTTTTTATTTTGATTTATAAACAACTCTATGTTTTTTATCCCTGTATTCCTGTATTGATTTTGATGCTTACATGGCATGTCAGAGACATCATTTCAAACCTTGTCTACCTCTGTGTAGATTTATAAAAAAGGAGGAATGATGATCCTACCCAAAAAGATGTATCTCTTTCATGTGCAAATCATTAAAAATCAGTGCAATATCTTTTTCAAATACACTTATTTACTTTGCAAGGCATGCAAAGTGCTTTTCATTTGAAAATGTTTCATTGATTGTTTCTTAGTTTCATATTTTTAAGAAGGTTACTAATATTACCGCTCACTTCTTTGGACAACATGAAATCCTTCCTCACTGATAAATAGAGGTGGGTGTCATCAACACAACAGATCTGTCATGTTTTTTGATCGTTCTGAAGAGCCTGTATAGTAAAAACAGCATTGGTCCCAGTGTGGAACCCTGTGGTACACCATAACTACTCTGATATGTGTAAAGGAACACATCATTTACATATTAAATCAGTGAATCCACCACTAAAATATGACTAAAACCAAGAGGCATTCCTGATATGTGTCCAAGGTACATTTTGTACCTATGAAAGAATATGAGTGAGCAGAGGGAGATGAAATAAAAGGTGTACATTATACAGTTTTTCACAATGTTAAACAATAATAACAGCGTTCAAGTGATGGCAGACAGACTTCACTCTGATTTCATGACATGCAGTTGTGTTCTCTTGTGATGACTGATTAAAACTCCAAGGTTGAAGCCAGATAAAAATGTTCTGGGCGTTTATGATAGACCAAAGTCTGTGAGAAACAGTAGCAGAAATGATAAAAGGATGGAAGTTCCCTCATCCCAGAAGGTACAGCAAAGCCAACCTGAGGCCAAAAGGGAAGTCATTTAAGCACAACATGCAGACCCACATGGCCCTGAGTTGGCAAAGGGTGTTTGTGAGACTTTACATAATTCAATAATGTTTCTTCAGTGTAGATATATTTGTTACGATCACATACATTGTCTTTAACTTGCACTTTAATAAGGATTACAGAGAGACATTTGTTCTTTTGCTGGACACATTTTGCGTCGTCTTGAGTAAAATGTCAAATTCCTGGTTCAGACAAAAAAATCAAGTCAAGTCCAAATGTGGAAGCAATGCTCAGACGCCTTCACATTAATTCAAACAAATTCCATTTTAACTTGAGGTTCAAAAATAAAAAAAATAAAAAAGAAGAAGTTACTTAATTCAGTTAGTAACAGCTCCATGACTGCAAACCAAAATGAAAAACCTTAGAGACCCTTGGGAGAATTTAAAATAGGCTACAGTGTGTCTCTGTGCCTTCAACACTTTATAAAACACATTCAAAAACTGACATTTTTCCTCATCAAAGCTGCACATTAGAGAAAATAGCTAAAAGCCTTGTAAGAACTGAGATGATCATAGTGATGTTATTGAACCTTTTCTGAAAAAACGTCAACTGTAGTTCCACCAAATTTGATGCAACAGAAATAAAGCAATGAAACAATGATACTGTTCTTTCATATATAGTAATACTATGTGGTCTCTTCATTTACAGAGTTTGTCGTTCATCACAGACAGACAGAGATTCATCCCAGTACAGGGACCTTTGGGCTAGAAGTGGTTAAGTGAAAAGCCCACTGTGTCTGAAATGTTGTCATTACTAGCCGATGGTTTTGCAATTTCTCATTGATTTGGTAGACCACAAGCAGGTGATATGTAATTTGTAACAATTGAGGTGGCCCACTGAGAGCAACAGTTTAGAGAATAATATAGATCCAAACCAAAAGTGATAGTTAGGCTAGACTGAGGAAAAGAGGCAGCATCACTAATCTGTGTGTGATTTCCTCTGTACGGACAGTTAGGTGTCATTATCAATACGCTGCACTGTTGCTGCTGAGATTCCAGAGCCATCTCTGGTCCATGGATACCGACTTGTACAAAGCTTATCCACATCAAAAAGGCAACCTATTCAACTTAAAAAAAAAAAAGAAATTTTTGCCAGTCCCACATGTATGTTAAGGATTTTGTTCAAGTTTGCAATCTCCTGTTTTATATGCAGCCAACACATGATTTATCAGGGAATTTAAAATTCCTTTTATTTCCTTTCTTTTTTATTATTGTATAGGAATTTTCAAACATTTCCCTCAGGGGAAGGAAATTATTCCAAATCAAAATGCAAAGATCCAAGGGAAGACAAATAACATTAACGTCAAAATCAAAGAAAAAGCCTTCGGTCTTATTTAAAATTCCTGTCACTCTTTCTCTGGAGCTGATATGCCTCAAGTTGATCATAGAACTCCTGCAGTTAATGCAGATTTAGCTTGGTCCCAGAAATCCCAGCCCATCGTTGCACATGTCAATGTGCAAAATCTTGGTAAATAAAGTAATAAATTCACCTTCAGAACTGCAATGTGATTGGCTGTATGAAGAGAAAACAGTAGAAAACAGTCTTTTAAATACTGTTGTAGCACCGTTGGGATTTATTGAAGTTTGTCTGCGTGACTTTTGGCAGCTTGCTCCACTGCATACAAGCATATAGAGCAGACCCAAGAACCAAATGGAAACTGAGGTATTTGAAAGGAAGGACAGGGATGGTTAGATGGTTAAAACTGATAACAGAAATACAGACAAAGCTAGCGCACCATCTGATGTTAAAAGGAACCGGGCAGATGAAACTGCAAAATAAATCCACCTGTCAGGTATTCTGCATAAAGGAACAGCTTGCTTTTTATTAAATGACCATTTCTCTTGCTAAGCTTATCTTTATCTTGAAGTTTCACAAAGTTAGATCAGCAGACAAGCCTCCCGGTTCACTATGAGAATCTGAAGTTTGCTCATATAGACAGAAAGAAAAAAAAAAAGGCCAGCTCAGGGTGGTTTACAACCTTCTTGAACTGGTGCCCAGGGCTGTCACTGAGAAAGCCAACGGCGAGCATCTGTGCCAGAGCAAGCAGCTTTAACATGAAAAATTGTTCATGCTCTCTTTGACAATTTAGCATAACTGTTACAGAGAAACCACCTTTCATTAGCTTCACCAGGAGACGTAGAGTTATGGCACAATGATAATGAAATTGGAGTGACCGACCATCGAATTGGAAAAAAAAAGCAATGTTCTCAGTTAAGTAGATTTTTATTTGTTAATGATCTCATGTGACACACTCAGAGGCCAAGTTCTTACAGGAGTACACACTCTATGTAACTACGTACAACTGAGATAATATGACGCATTCAAATGATGTTATTACTCCATTACATTTTTCTTTTACCTGTCATAACATTTACTGTCATGTGGAATAATTACTACTTTCTCTTTTAAACCTTTGTTTGTTTGTTTGTTTTATATATTTAAAAAATCATTTGATTACAGTGGGTAAATAAATACAAATACAACCTTAGATGAAGAACATATAACTTTTTTTACTGTAAAAATATTGTCGGGAATGCTAAGAAACCTATTACTGCTTCATCGGATTTCAGAGGGTAGGAACGGATTGAATCTAAATAATAGGCTTAGAAAAGCAGTAAACATTATTCTAGAAAGGGTTATACATTTTTTGCAAATAATTTGGAATTCGACAATCTTCCTCCCAGGAGAGGACGCCCCAACAAATATACCTCAAGGTAAGACCATGCAATGCTTAAAGATATAGCAAAAAACAAACAAAAAAAAAAACCTCATTGAACAATGACAGCACAGAAGGCTGCACAAGTCTGGCTTGTTGGAAGGTTTTCCTGGAGAAAGCCTTTCCTGTCAAAAAACAAAACAAAACATGGAAGCCTGACTGAGGTTTCCAAAGCTACACAAACCACCAAAAGTATTTTGGGGCAAAAAAAAAAACGGTGGGCAGATGAGACCAACATAGATATTCTGCAGAAAGTCCTCATACAAGCTCTCTAACACAGTAGTGCAGGTGCAATGACCTTGCAGTTACTACAAACTCCTCTGTTTACCAGAGTATTCTAGAGTCAAATGTCAAGCCATCTAACAGCTAATGCTTGGTTGAAATTACACTCACCGGCCTTTTTATTACGTCCAACTGCTCGTTAATGCAAGTTTCTAATCAGTCAATCACATGGCAGCAACTCAATGCATTTAGGCATGTAGGTGTGGTCAAGACGATCTGCTGCAGTTCAAACCAGCATCAGAGTGGGGAAGAAAGGTGATTTAAGTGACTTTGAAGGTGGCATGGTTGTTGGTGGCAGATATGCTGGTCTGAGTATTTCAGAAACTGCTGATCTGCTGAGATTTTCACCCACACCATCTTTTAAGTTTACAGAGAATGTAAAGCGTAAATGTTGCCAGAGGTCAGAGGAGAATGGTGGTAGAAAGGCAACAGTAACTCAAATGACGACTCGTTACAACCGAGGTAATAATAATAATGACTTGGTTTTATATAGCGCCCTTCTGCCTTCAAGTCACCCAGAGCGCTTTACAGAGATCATTATTCATTCATACACATCCTCTCTGGTGGTGGTAAGCTACGTTTTGTAGCCACAGCTGCCCTGGGGCAGACTGACGGAAGCGTGGCTGCCATATCGCGCCAAACAACCCCAAACGGCCCCTCCGACCACCACCAAACATTCATACACATTCACACGGGGCAAGGTGGGTAAGGTGTCTTGCCCAAGGACACTACGACAGCAAACTGGGACAGAGCGGGATTCGAACCACCGACCTTCCGATCATTGGACGACCCGCTCTGCCACCTGAGCTACTGCCGGTATGCAGAAGAGCATCTCTGAACGCCTTGAGTCCAACCTTGAGGCGGTTGGGCTACAGCAGCAGACCACACCGGGTCACTCCTGTCAGCTAACAACAGGAAACTACAATTCACACAGGCTCACCAAAACTGGACAACAGAACATTGGAAAAACGTTGCCTGGTCTGATGAGTCTCAATTTCTGTTGTGATATTCGGATGGTATGGTCAGAATTTGGCATCAACAACATGAAAGTATGGATCCATCCTAACTTGTATCAACGGTTCAGGCTGGTGGTGGAGGTGTAATGGTGTAGGGGATATTTTCCTGGCACACTTTGGGCCAATTAGTACCAATTGAGCACCTTGTCAATGCCACAGCCGGCCTGAGTATTGTTGCTGACTATGTCCATCCCTTTATGACCACAGTGTACCATCTTCTGATGCTACTTCCAGCAGGATAACGGCATCCTGTCATAAAGCGTGAATCATCTGACTGGTTTCTTGAACATAACAATGAGTTCACTGAACTCAAATAGCCTTCACAGTCACCAGATCTCAATCCAATAGAGCCCCTTTAGGATGTGGTGGAACGGGAGATTCGCATCATGGATGTGCAGCCGACACATCTGCAGCAACTGCGTTGATGATGTCAAAATGGACCAAACTCTCTGAAAAATGTTTCCAGTACCTTGTTGAATCTATGCCATTCAAGGATTAAGGCAGTTCTGAAGGCAAAAGGGGGTCTGACCCAGTACTAGTAAGGTGTACCTAATAAAGTAGCCAGTGAGTGTATATCATGCAACAAAACAACAATCTTAAGTAAGTAAAGTAAGTAAGTAAATTTTATTTATATAGCACATTTTACAGACAACGGAATGTCACACCAGTGTCAAGGCTGGTGTGGTGAGGACCCAGATGCAGGAGAGCGAGAGGCAGGAGTTCAACAAAAAAGGGTTTAATTTACAAAAAGGCAAGAACCAAAAAACCAAAAGCGCTGCTTGGCAGGATCAAAACTCACACAGGAAGAGTGATCCAAAAACTAGAGAAAAAATTTGGCAGGACACATGGAGGAAAGAAAACAGTACAGAACCACAAGGAGCAAGGGAAAGACAAGACCAGATATACACAAGGGGGTAACGAGACACAGGTGTGAACAATCAGGGCAGATAAAGACAGGCGGGGCAAAACGGAAACACAAACTGGGGGAAATGTCAACCACTGACAACCAGTGAATCTACATCAGAATTGCTGAAAAATAAAAGAGCCAAGACTTTAGGAAGGACCTTATCAAAGTTCACAACTCAATTGAAATGCTGAAATACCTTAAGACATATGTGCATTAAACTTCAAAAGAAGGCTAAAGAGGATTGGGCCAAGATTCCTTCCCATAAACGTTAGAGACTGATAGAGTGATGGGGAAATGACTACTTAGAGTGGTTGCTGCTAAAGGTTCATCTAAAACCTATCCAGTTATGGGGGGTATTGCCCACATTCTGTTATAGTTATTTTGTGGGTAATTTGTGTTTAATAAATATGTCATGTTTTTTATAAAAAGGGGAGCTGTTTCCAGAGGTGTCAAAAGTATTCACATTCATTACTCAGATAGAAGTAAAGATACTCGAGTTTAAAAATACTGTTGAAGAAGTTGAAGTATCAACTCAAGTTTTTTACTCAAGTAAAAGTATAAAAGTACTGGTTTCAAAACTACCTAAAGTATAAAAGTAAAAGTAATGTAAGGGGGAAAAAAGCCATTAAGGACAAAAGCCATTGAAAATGTTATCTTAGTATAATGCAAATATATTAAAGAACCATATATGTGTACTATTGAGCATTAACATGTGTTTCAGAGAGCAGGAGATATGATGACTAGTTGCCTATAAGTATTGTAATGGTGCAAAAAGTCAAACTTCAGAGGCATGTTATCATTTATCCTAACCTTTATTGGAATGTACATCCAAGTTTAGTTGCAGGAATCTGAGGGAACGGATGTAAGAACAAAACTGGACAAGAACATCTGAAACAACCACAACCAAATTCACTCTATCTGGTTGGAGCAATTTAACTGGATAGTTTTTATTTAAAGGCCAAAATGAAATAGAGTAACGAGGCTGTTTTTAAAATGTAAGGAGTAAAAAGTACAGATAATTGCGTGGAAATGTAAGGAGTAAAAGTAAAAAGTCGTCTGAAAAATAATTACTCCAGTGAAGTATAGATTTTTAAGGTAAGGTAACGAAGTATTTGTACTTTGTTACTTGACACCTCTGGAAATGACTACTTAGAGTGGTTGCTGCTAAAGGTTAATCTAAAACCTATCCAGTTATGGGGGTATTGCCCACATTCTGTTATAGTTATTTTGTGGGTAATTTGTGTTTAATAAATATGTCATGTTTTTATAAAAAGGGGACCTGTTTTAAACAGTGTTTCTGGTCAGAGGGGGCGGCAGCGTCACGTGACCGGGAGGCAGCAGCGGCACCGCCGCCGCTCGTTTGGATCTTTCACGGTGCCGGACGGAGCAGAGAGCGGGGCAGACAGGGAGAAGCAGAGAGGGAAAAGCAGAGAGGGAAAAGCAGAGCACAGGGTAGGAGACGCGCACCGGGGGAAGAGTCGCAGAAAACCCAGCAGACAAGAACAGTGTTGGCTGGCAACATTAGAAGTCCTCCTGCTCCTCCTCCTGCAGACACAGCTGTCTCACCATGGACGGATACGGCAGGACCGAAGATGAGCTGTTCTCCTCCTGCCTCTTTAACCTCACCTGGGAGACTTGCTACGAGCAGGTAGGGCCTGACTGTCTCCCTAACATATCATTAAATATATAAAATTACATATATAGGTCTGCTTACGTCTTTTAATTAAAGCTGTCAAAAATAAGTTTGGAGTGAAGCGTAAATTATGGTTCCGCGTTAAATCGACGCAGAGTAACGCCGTAGGGTACGGCGTAGGGATCGCGGCGACGCGCTGTGTACGGTGCAGCTCGCCGCGTACCCTACGGCGTAGGATCTGCGTTGGTGTACCGCGGAACCATAAATCAGCCTTGAGGCGGCACGTGTGGTGCGACCAGGTGTAACTTCACCGACTTATATTTGTTATACTTTTTGCCCAGGTATTTTAGCTCAAACTTCCAGGCTTTTAAGTTATCTTCAGTTAAACTATTCGTCAAAACAAATGTTTTTTCAAAAACATTTAAAAGTATGGGGTCATATTCGGGTGTAGAGATCACGTGACACCTGTTCCTTTTTTTTGGACAATAGGTTGCCAGGTAAGTGTGTGTTTTTTTTTCTCCTTCCTTTGCTTTCGTCTTTTTTGAATCCTAGAATTTAGACTAGAGTGAATTTGTGATAGACTTTGATCCTAGACTGCCAGGCCTAATATCACACAGCAGAGAACTCAAGTCTGTTCGGGACACAATTCATCCCTCAAGCTAAATTAGTTCTGCCTTAAAGAAATACATTTGCTGTCTGAAATCCTTCTTACATTTCCACTTTCTAATTTGTATGTGTGGCTGAAGTCATTTGCCACAAGGATGCCAATGAAATCACCCACTGAATCCTAAGAGTGCTCCAACAATTGAGCAATTTAGGCTCAATGATTCCTGCCAAAATATTTCTAAAGTGATTTTGTTTCCCCCCACCAGCCAATAATTCCTTTTTTTTTTTTGAATGACATCTTGAGAGCACAGGATATATATACAGGACATTTTTTCCTTTCTGTGTCATCAACATCTAGATTGCAGTACAGCAGAGAACACTTCAGCAATCAATCTCCTGTGGTTTAGTGGGCTACCATTTGAATTACAAGTAATCACAAATTAAAGAGGATTAGGCTCTTAAAGCCTGAGCTCTTGATTTGCTGTGCTAAGAGTCATAATGTAACAGTTATTTAGGCACAGGAAACAAAAGCCACTCCAAACATGTGTCAGAATTGCCAAGTCACTGTGAATGGCATTTCAAATGTTACAACAATTAAGCCTCTGAAGTTTCAGCTGAAAATCCATTTTTGCACATCAGTTGGAAGCCACACATTTACAACATTAAGTCACTTAATTCCCTGCGGATTTCAGCTGAATTGCCTTTTATTACCCACGTTCAATTTGTTCACAGTAAGTTCAAGAATAAAATGTTTAAAAGTTTATTTCAGTACTCCTGATTCTGACCGTCGGACCAAATCTGACCAGCAAAAACGTGACTGAAGTTGAATGTTTTTTGTTTTTTGTTTTTTTCTACACTTAATTGGCTTAATTTGCAGTGTTGCTGAAGAAATTAGCTAATTTAATTATTAAGTAACCAACAGAGTTGCCAGTCTATGACTAAAAATACCAAGCTTCAGTTACGTGTGGCTCCCCAAAACAAGTTTTTTTTCCTCTCTCTCACTATATATAGAGGAAAAACAATGGAAATCTTTGAAGTTTGGACTGCTTACCTTCCAAAAAAGAAGTTTGAATAAAACGGAAGGCAACTTTGTTGTTTTTAAGACGTTAAAACGTGTTAAAAGTATAATAAAAATAAAATGAAATAAAGAAAAAGTATCACTCTGATCACTATATTAAACTTTTGTGACATTTCAAAGAGCATTGTGTAAAAAGCCCACTTAACTGCTGGATTCATCCACAATGAAAATGTTTATGACAGTATAAAGGCTGCCCTATATCTCTGTTTTATGAATAGTTGTCCTCGTGTTCAATAATTCCTGCACATACTTGGTCTGAAAACATCCTTCCTTGTTTAAGAGTAAAGAAATAAATACTTAACCTACATGGTGGATGAGGTAAATTAATAAATAAGGAGGTAAAGGGAAATGTTGACATGGTTTGTCCTTGCAGCCAGATTATTCAATCGTGGGTAAAGGCTCTGCATTATTCAGCCAAAGACGGAGAGACTGAAAAACACAGTGGAAAAGCTGGGTCTTGCCTTTTTAAGTGTGCATTTTTTGTGTGGATGTTTTGGGCAGAGCACCTCCACTTTTAAACAGCAGACATGGTGTTTAACAAGATTCTGTCTTTGCTTAATTATCAAGTGAACTTATAGCCTCTCCCTCAGCTGCACAACTTCTCTCACACACGCTCCTCCGTCCCCTCGGCAGGCTTCTGGAGCCCCGCTGTCCATGGTGCTGAAAGTTTTATCACACATTTTTTGCATGCCTTTTTTTCTGGACTTCAAGGCTCCTGTCCCTTCCCAGACGTTGTTGCTCTTCAAAAGCAATGCATCCACTTTGCCCCCGACAGAACGTGTGCCAGAACTTGGCAGAGCAGCTCTAAAGGGTGAAGTCTATCATTCAAGACGTTTCAGAAAAGCTGCGGGTCACCCACTCTGCATTCAGAAGCAGTAAGAACTAATATGTGTTTTCATGTGTCTGCTGCTGCTGCTGGTGCTGCTGCTGCCTACAGCAAGGCTCAAGTTACATTAATACTCACTCAGTGACTTGGCTAAATGAAAGCTCCTTTGTGTGCGCTCTTGTGTGCAATGTTTGATCCATGTGAGTCACTTATTTTTCTGTGAGTCTCTAGCTTGAGCCTTTTCAGTGGTGGCTTATATTACAGCAAGATATGGAAAAAACAACAACAAAGCATTGAAAGTAGTTTCTTTTAGAAGTCATAAACTTAGATATTGGTGTTGTTATAACTTCGAGTTTGTGTTAATAAGCTGAGCTCCATGTTTGGTAGGATATCAGATTTTTACTGTTTCCCTTCATCCCACACTGTGTATCTTCATGATGTCTGAGAGGGATTTTGATGAGACTAACTTTGATGAGAGTAACTTTGCAACTATTAGGTGATGATCAATTAATTATGTAATCCCTTAACCAAAAGCTGCTGTAATTGTATTTACTATAGGACAAAGATTTGCTCTTGTTTTATGTCCTTCTTGAAAATATCCTTGGGTTCTGTGACTTTTTGAAGACCATATCCCTAACCCATCTTGAAGTTTTTCATAAGTTTCTGACTGTTAAGACCTTGGACTATTAATAATGATAATATTTGTTACATGCAGTAACATTTGTTAGTCATTTGTTTTCAAATGGGAAGTAAATCACAGGTATTGTTTTACAAATGAATAGTTTAGACTGTCTGTGTGAGTGTTACTGCAGCTCCTGGCATTGAAGTCGAGGGTGATACCAGTAGGTACATTCCAGTGCAACGATGGTTGAATGTAACTGACATTTTGGTCAATGAGAACTGCTGTCGGTGTCAGGGGTTTAGTATAAAAAGACTGCCACAGTTTTACTCTTGTAAATGCTTAGAAAAAGAATACTTTTTTTATTTATTTCTTGAGAATAATATAAAATCACATCGCCAGGAGGGTGAAGGGAAAGTTAATCCAAAGGATAAAAAAAAAAAAATATGGCTCTCAAAGGCATCACTTCTTTTCTAGTAACAGTACAGTAACTCTTGAACAAAACTGTTATTATGGCTTTCCTGCAGGAAATGAAAACTCTGGTGTTTGGTGTCAAAACTGAATCTAAAATATGAGCTGCTAGAGAGGAATCTCCGAAACAATCCATCCCCTTTGGGAAACATAACCCAACCGGGTGCAGGACCTTAAAATATCCGAATTAAACTGTATGTCGTTGTTTCCAAAGGTCTCAATTTCTTCCTGGGAAATGTAATCCTGGGGACAAATGCATAAAACTCTGTACTCTTATGACTGAAACTGTGAGTACACAGAAAGGGAGAAATATGCATTCCTTTTACCAGATTTATTATACAAATCGAAGTGGAGTTTTCATCTCATCGTGAAGTTTCACGCTTCTGCATGAGTCTCTTTTCTAAATCCATTTTAAACCATGAATAAATGTGGACACTCTTCCTTTTAGCCATTTTACTAGTAATAAACACAGTGTTTGCATCCCATCCAAATATACATGAGAATCATAGCAACAGTGAATTAGAGACCCTGTTCTAATTGCATGTGAAACTGAGACACTCATCGCTGAAGTAGAGAGAAGTAAATGTGATTTTGTGTCTTGATTTGGGAATCAAACAAAGTGATGAAACTGATGAATCGGAAAAAGTAAAACAAGCAATCCACTCCATAAGCTGAGAGTAAAAGAGCCTGCAGAGGGGAAAAACAAATTGTTAGATTACAAACAAGAGGCCAAGAAGGACATCAGCTGAAACTATGAGGGTCGTGGTAGAGTTATCCGCAACACCTGGCCTGTGTATTGGGTCATACGGCTTTGCATTGAGATGATCTGGAGGGAGATACGAATGTATTCATCTGGTGCCAGAAAATCAGAATGATCTTAAACCTTCATTCTCTTTTTAAACTTACATTAGTAAGATTTTGCTATATCGCCATCCTAGCACCTGACCTTTCCTTCAGTTATATACGGCACTCACAACTGTTGTTTGCGTCTTTGTCCAAACCTGTTTCCTCCAGATCAGGGTTGAGGGGTCTATCCTAGCTGCACTTAATCATTTAGAATCACTAATTTTACTAATAAGCATGTTTTTGTACTGAAAACAACAAATATGGATTGTACAGCATTCATATCTCAAGTATGTTTTAAGGTTAATGAAATATAACAGAATTGGAGGAAAATTCACTATAATGGTGGGGATTTTTGCTTTTTTAACTTTTATTTTACCCAAACTGGGTAAAAATGCTACTAATAGGTGAACATGAATGGCCGGCATGAATCAAATTTGAGCCATAATGTCATCCTTAAAAAATCTAGTTTGTGTGCAGGAAAAGGAGTATTGAGTATCAGCAGATATTCAGTAATGATCTGATACCACTCAGATGTCATGTTGAAAGTCCAAATATTTGTTGTAAAGCTGACTGCCTGCTCTTCTTTTAACTTACGTGACATATGTTCAGTCTCGGTCTCTACACTTTGGGGAGAATAGTTTCAGAGATGTATTTAAGCCATCAGTACCGCGGCTTCAACAGTTCAGTCAAGCAGTGAAATCATTTTTGAGGATTGACTCATCCAAAACATTGAATTCTGCAATTTCGCCTATTATTGCTGTGACTTTCTGACTTTCTATGGGGAACTTCTGTCGTTTCTGAAAAACAAAGTCCCGAGTTTGCTGCTGTGGTTCCTGCGTCTTCCCGTTTCACTAAATAAACTCCTCCTGCCCTTTCACCTGACGGCTCCTTAAATGTTTAATAAGGTCACTTGTTTTATGTTTAACATCATTCACAACATTCACACCACCTCTGGGAAACATCTTTGCAGAATAACTTTTCTTGTGAACAATAATGCCACATTGCCAACATAATGAACACTTGCTCAGTGCAAACACCTCTACCTGCAGACTCAAAACAGGAAGTCTTCTTCTTCTGCTACTTTTAGAGCAATGAAAAAGAATTGGGATTCCGTTTGTAAAAATAATGAGGTATTACATGGAGCATATATGTAAATACCGATGCCCTCATTTTTGACAGAGTTGATGAGTATTTCTGATTCTGGTATCCATGGTAACAAAAGAAGTAGCAACTTATATGAATCACAAGTAAAGAATACTACAATCCATACATCATGAGTCTAAGTGCTTTAGTGTTGCATAAAACATTTATCTCTTTTAATTTAATCAGATATCTTGCTGAAATCATAAGATTTTCGAGACTGGTTATACTGTATGTTTTGTTTCAAATGAGAATCAAAAAAAGACATATCAACTCTACCTGTTTAACTGAGCCAATTAACTTTAAGAGCATATTGAAATATCAAATCAAACAAGTAGCTAAAAAAGTGCTTAAATATAGTGTTTGCAGGAATCAGTTGGCATGTTGGCAGCTTTTTTTGTTTTTTTCTCTCTCTCTCTTGTTCTCATTTTTAATCAACAAGTGCATTTCAGCTGAACACCTTGCTTTTGATAGCAGCCCACAGATGTGGGGCCTGTCAGCGGTGTAATGAGAAGCGCATTGTTCCTTTGCAACATATTGCCAAGATATGGATGGAGAATTATCTAATCAAGACTTTGTGAAAGTGCTGCCACTTAGTCACTGCTGACCTGCTAACCGTCTGCCAGGGTTTCAGCTGCAAGATGTTAACATACTATGGACTCGTCATATAGATTAATTTTCCTGCTTGTTGTTTGTACGTGTTGTCTATGTCTTTTGTGAACGGAAGTCACAGGTATAGGTGATGAATCTTCCGTTTTCCAATTAAGTGAGTTTTTTGTTTAACAGATTTCGATTGTTATGTCGATGTTGTCCCACTTGGCACCATAGTACTCAGCATTTTCTTCTTTACACACACAAGTGTGACTTGTCACTGCTGCGTATCTTGCAGCTGGTGCGCAGCTGAGTCCGTGGCTACTTTAAGATGCTGGCTTTAACTTGAGCTTTATGATTTCATCTCCAGAGAGAGATGTAAACCACCAGAGGGAGCAACAAGCTTTGATTCCTCATGGGACTTTAAAATCTGTCATGCAGAATATTTAATAATTTGCAGCAGGACAAGCCTGTTTACTATACCATTGCCGCCAATTTACTGTTTATTAGTTTTAAAAAAAAAAAAGAAGAGAGAAAAAAACTGAGGTGTGATAGTGAGCAGTTCAATTTGTTGTCACTGTGAGGAGCTTGTTGCTCTGCTAAATTAATGTAATCACAATATAAGCCTCCAAAGATGATGATCTTTTTTTATTTTTAAGCCCTCTCGCACTGTGCTGGCTGAATCTACATCTTAGCAGAAGGGGGGGGGGAGTGACTACGTCCTTTGATTATGTGTGGGAAAATGTCTTCCTCGCCACTGACAATCTGTTGATACCTCGCAAAATCTCAGATGAAAGGAAATGCAGCTTAGACTGTGAAAAAATCCCTGCTTCCTCACCGGGAGGTAAAAGCACTGTTGCAAACGTTGAATTGTACATCTGAAGTGTTATCAATTCCACCTGAAACGAAGGGCCCCAGTGGCAGAGCTGAACCCTGGTGCTTTTGATCGCACCAGCAGCGCCTGTAAACAAGTATTCCCCCCCTCATCTTCTCTCTCTACTTGTCTCTACATTCCTCTCCTTGCCTTCTTCCTGACTCTCCTGCTCCCCCACCAAGGTGTCTGGAGGGGGGAGGTTCCTTTTTATCTCTGCTGCCGATTAATTGCTTTTCTTAACCTCTGCACAGACGTGCTCCTACGCCACCCCAGAGCCTTCTGCACATGCCCACGTGGACCCCTGCCAAGAGAAAAACAAACCACACCATGTTTCTACTTCCCCACCATCTCCCAATTACTGACCTTCATCCTTTCATTTCGCCCAGGACGCTATCATCAGTATTATCAGCGTATTTACTTTGTTTGTTTAGCTTGTAAGTTGGCATCCTGAAGGATTCTTGGCCGGAATTTAAGGCCGACTCAGAATGTGTGAGAGGTGTAATAATTTCAGCAGGGGTTGAGATAACTTTCTTTCTCAAAGTGTCTTTGGGAAGGCTAAAGACTGTCTTATGTAGGGAATTTTACTTTTTTTTTTTCCTTCTTTGATATGTCCCTTTTCCTTGATTAAATAGATTTTGGCCTTGAGTTGTGCTGGCCAAGCAATTTCATACACCAACACTGAGTGCTGTTTTCCATCTTACTTTGCCTTTGAGACATCACGTCTCTCAGAGGGTCCGAGCCCCTGCCTTCAACCGCTGTCATCTAGCAATGAACTACCTCTTTCAGACCTTGGCCTCTTTTCTTTCCTCCTTTTTAGGGCATCCTCAAGGCATCACAATGATGTATCCACTAAATCTTGCATCCATTCAGCAACAATGCTTTTAAATTGTGAAAATGTTCTCGGGGATAATCCAGTGGTCATTTGCTGTAGGATTGAAGGATCCCTCTTTTTTTTTTTTTTTTCCCCATTGAGTATCTTCCTGACTTTTTATGGCAGATGGAAAGTAAGAAATTGAGGCATGAACTCTTCTTTTTTTAGCTTAGAGATGTTGGCAGAAATGTCATGGAATATAACCTCTCTAGCCTTGGCCAAGGTTTTTATAATCTATTTCTCTGACTTTTTGGTGTTGTTCTCCTCACTTTCTGTTTTTTATCTCTCTGACTCTCAGTCCACATAACTTTTTTTCCATTGAGCCTTTTACTTGATAGTTTATGACATTACTGCAAGTGGCTTTAGGGTTTTCCTTTTATATATTTTTTCCAGTGCAGGCTAATTGGTTCAGGTGTTTGATACAGAGAGCACTGTGGGGCGCCAGCCTAAGAGGAGACGAGACAGCCCACACACACTCGAGATACATTCCCAGATGCACAAATGCAAAATCTGCACGTGAGGCATGAACAGACGCATAATGCGCACCAGTCATTCATTCACTAACAGGCTAGACTCCCTGGACTCGATGGTAGAGTGTGGTGTTGCTGATTTTTCCCATCAGCAGAAAGCTGGGATGAGCTGAGCTAATTGAGCTGGGAGCCCCGGCGGGGGAACAGGGCTCCTTCTCACATGGCCTCGTCACTTCCTTCTTTATCCATCCGCCGCTCCGTCTTCAGTCCCATATCTCCACACCACTCCTTGCTGCCCAAAATAATGACTTTAATGCACGGCTCAGCGGGTTTTAACTACTTGAGACATATTGCTATTATTCGCAACAACTGCTTCACCTTTGTGGCACTATGTCACCAACAACGATGGCTGTAAGACGAAACTAGTTCACAGAGATACATTAGAATAGAAGAAGCTAGGAAGACCAAACAAGAGAGTGATCGAGGAAGAGACCAAACAAAGGTCTCAGTGTCGTAAAAGCAACTTAAAACCCATTCTTAGAGGGCTTCAGAGCTAAGAAGAGAAAATGAATTGCGTTGTTAAATGTGTTTTAAATTGTAGCAGAGCTGTCGTGTTAGTTGGAGTTTCACGTGTAATCCGCTAACGGTGCACGTCGAGTCAAACAGGCAGTTGCTTTGAGAGTCGTACCTCACTGTAAACACATTGCAAGCTAAAGTGGACAAACTCCAGTGGCAACCAGCAACAAAAGCAGATTACCTGTTCTATTCGAGGGATATTAAGACCTTACATGCCATTTGATGGGCCCTGGGGGGTCTGTCATAAAAGCCAAAGCAAGCTGTTGAGACAGAGTTGTTTCCCTCCTTTTAGCAGCACTTGGGGACTGGTTATGCTCAGGCAAACAGCCCTTACCTGCAAAGTCACTTTCTTGTTCTCCATTTGTTAGTATGGCTAATGTCTCATTAAGTTCACAGAGGGGAAATGATGTGCTCTTTGGGTGAAGGTTAGGCTCTCAGCTTCTTATGAGACAAAAAGAAAGACTGATTATCACAGCACAAACATGCCTTAGCCTGCGTCTTTCACAACAAGTCCTATTTGTGTTACTGCTCGTGCTGCTTCATTACCCATAATCTATTAGCCCTCCCTCCACCTCCCCCAAGTAAAAGTTAAAAGATTTGGGCTAAATGTTGAATGCTTGATCACTTTTGCATGAAGTTCTTTGGAAAAGAGTGGACACGAAGGGGGTGGGGGCAATTTTACATTATCAAGGAGATAATTACAAAGCAATCATAAGCTGTTTCCTGTAAAGTGGTAAACAAGCCAAGGGCTTGTGTTTTTTTTTTCCCAAGAATAATTAAAAGTCTCTTTGCATTCCACGCATCAGTGTCCTTTCCGCCATTTGGTGGCCACCTTTCAGCATAATAAAGCTTGCTCAGTCTTACTGTAAGGGAGGGGCCAATCTCTCAAATATGATTTGGCATTTGATCCTTCTCTCATCTTGTATGTTGCCATAAATCTACAATAGAAATAAATAAAATGACTTCCTTTTACTTTAGCTTTTTCTCTTCATAACATTTTTAACCTTTTTTCTGCTTTTTCTTGAGGGTCAGTAGGTTGTTCTTAAAAGCCACAAATTGCTTTGCCACACAGTAGAGAGGTTTCCACGTATGGACTACTTACTCCGTCATGGCTTTTGCCTTCGATGCCCCAGTAACGACTTCATTCATCAACTGGTCCAGACTGAAGTGCATGGCGACTTGCCAAGGTGTGTGAATATTAGATGAGCAGCACATCCATTAGACTGAATTGTCAACCATAAAAAGTGGGGCAGAGAAGCTAAAAATTAGCAGTAACTGTTAGGTTTGAGAGTAGCATGCGAGTTTTTGAATGAGAATGGGAATTAAAACCACGACTCAACGAAAAAGTCCCCACCAAAATTGTCCATTTTTGTGTGAAAAGTATTTTCTTTCATTCTTTGACACAAGTCCCTTAAGAGTCCCTCAGTTTACATAAAAATCCTACTTTCAGCATTTTATAAAAGCATTTTCGCCACATCCTTCCCACTCACCATTTTAAAACAGTTTAAGGCTTTCACAAGAGACCAAAAACCAAGGGCACTTAATTTTCATTGCATGTAATCATTATCTCCTCTATTCCCAAGTCCTGTCCATAATTTAAGATGCCTCCAGGCTGTCGCATCAGTGTTGATATGTAGTTGTTACTCTGTCTCTAACGCTAGAATCAATTATCCATGGAATTGATCAACATACCTCCGCTGCCACTCATTTAAAAGAGCCAATCAATCTGCATGGACCATTATTATTTTCCTTGTCTTGATGTGTGCATGTGCGTGTCTTCGGCGCCGTGGGTCATCCCATGATGGATCTGCTTGAGTGACAGCTTTGATTTATTCTTGTTTATCTTTGGAGTAAGACTGGAGTTGACCTCTCATTTACGATGCCACCATTTCTTCTCATGATGCATGTTAAGCTGCACATTGACATGCATGCACCAATATTGCACAGGAACCTAAACTGCCTGCACACTTGCAGGTGTGATAATATGTGCCTGCTGCACTCTTCAAGTCCTCGGTGACTTCATTACTAAATGAAGCAACTCATAAGTCCACATCGCAGCATGGATAAATGTGATAGTGGCAGCCTGCGATGCAGTAAGCGTGGGGTTGGGGACACTGCATCCTCCATACCTGATGACATGCAAGGTTTATCACGCTGAGCAGAGACATGGTCACCTTACCCGGGGCCTCATTGTGACAGCCAGCAAGTCACTTGAGAGCACCATTGGAAATCAATATTCCCCTGCTCTTTAATTGTTAGAAAAAATCTTCCCTGTTTACTGCATCACATCATCAGTCAGGACAACATGACTTTCATTTATTTTTGCTTTTTCCTCACTTGCTTCTGGCTTTCCCTCCTACTTGTCGAACAGTTTCTCCTCTTTGAGAAGCGGGCTGGATTTTGATTTTTTTTTTTCTTTTTCTTGAGGCACTTAAAATGTATAATAATAATAACAAAATGTCCCTCGTGTTTACTTCAGAGTGTGTAAGGTGTTTCTGATTTTTGATTTGAGGTGTGATGGTGATTAAGAAAAAAAAAAGGAAAATGGAAATGAACACATTTTGTTCTGCAGTAATGCATTTCACTTTTTTTGTCATGTTAAAGGTTCCCTGTGGAGCTTTTGACCAATAGCAGTAATAAAAAGCTATGTTTTTATAAGTGGATGCACATTTTATTTGTATCACATGTAAGTCCAGAAGGGCACTGCTTCACGCTGGTGAGCAAAGTGCTTCCTGTGGGTTTCACACTACTCTCTGCATTAAACAAAAAAGACAAGGGAGTACAAGCTGGACAAATGTAGATGTAAACAATGTAGAATTTACAATATGCGGTCATGCTTTGTTATGGAAGAAAGTTTCTCCAGTGGGACCCTCAAAGCTTCGTGGATATACCCACTGTGTTTTGGACATGAACAATAATTGGCAGCAGAGAAGAAAATTCCACAGGCAATTTTCAACCACCTCTGATGTGTTTTTGGCTCATTTTCGATTCTGACCAGCAGACGAGGAAGTACATTATCACACACAACAGCTCTATTAATTAAACATAAATTAAACCTAACCAGTTTCAGTCAGTTTCACAAATTAAGTTTTTTTTTTTTTTCTTTTACACACAGGTCATAGTAGCCCAAAGCTAATAGTTGTCTTGTTTCTCCTCCTTCAGTTAAGTGTGCTACCTGGGGAGGATCACAGCTCCAAAACTGTGATTAGGCCCTCTCTGGCTAATTAACTGCTCGGGCCACAGTTGGCTATTTGCATCATTTAATAGGGGGATGATGCTGCAGCTGTCCTTCGTCTGTCATTCATCTGACGTGCGCCCTTTATGCCACAATTTGCGCCATAAATTTTATAGATGGCCAAAGCTAGTGTAGCGTTTATCATTCTCATTAAAATGACAGAGAATATGATGCACACTGGGTTTTCATTTAAGCAGCTGGAAAGACTGTATTTTAATTTGGAGAAGAGGAGCAAGAGGCTTTTGTTCTAGCAGAGGGAAACACCCGGTGATTCCTAGAGAGAGGACCTCATTATAACATTCTTGCAGTAGTACTTTAAAATGCTGCAAGCAGGACTCTTCAGTGCTAATTTGACTATCTCCTCCCTCCTCCCTCCTGCTATCCTACCATTCACTACAACTAGCTGCTTAATTATTAACATTTATCCATTACAGTATGACAACTGGAAGGCCACTAGCATACGTAGAACAAGATCAGAACTCCCTCTTAATGTTTCCAGGTGAGCTTTTAAATTGCTTCTGATGCTTCGCTCAACAGCCGTGGTTGGAGGAATCAAAGCATTAAATTCCGCACAGATGACTTATTTCATGTTTCACTTGCATGCACCTACACGCCAACACAATCATAAAGCGCCACAACTTCGGCATATACTAACTCTCTCACCCACCCACTCACACAAGCCCCAGGCCCCACAGTATCATCCAACCGCCGTGTGTTCATTAGGCTGGGAGAGCGTTGCGTACTCTGTGTGCGAAGACACGGTTTAATCTTATTTTTTTCCCCCTTCTTTCGTGGTAGCAGATCATTTTGAAACTGCTTGATTTCATTTTCTCCTTCAGACCAGCATCTTTCAAATTCCCCTAGACAAGTTGTGCACAAGTACACTTTTTTTTTTAAGTGTAGCAATCTTCAATCCTCATATTGTTATCAACCCCCCTTTTTCCTCTATGGATGTTTACTTCCAACATCGTCCTGTTGTATCTGTGACTCGCTTGCTGTTTTTTCTTTTTTCAGCCCATCCTGAGGGAAAGTGGATAGCTCATGTGAACGGATCACTTCTGATTAGTGGGGGTGCTTTGGAAAGATGCCTGTAGTCTTTTTTTTCTTTTTTTGTGCCAGAAACAAACAGTGGTGTGGTCTCCCCAGGGAAGACTGCCATTTTCTTAGCACAACACAACCCCTCGAGAGGAGTTGTTATCTCTTATGTGCTGTTAACTTTGGGCTTTAAAGTGCGTGCTTTGTTTATCACATCACAAGATGATGATTTTGTGTGGGATGGCAACAGAGCTGTTTATTTAAAAAAAAAGCTTCATCTCCTCTATAAATACAGTAGGATGTGTTTTCATTTTTTTAATTTGGCAAGAGCTTCACAACAAACTCCCTGTCATTCAATTCTCAGTGCAATTTTACATATAAAGTGTCTGATAAGCCTATTTGTGTATTGCCAATGCACTCTGGACAATTTGTGTCAAAACATAGAGGTCTGAAAGAAATGTGAGTTTGTTTTGAATGTATTTGAATCATGTGGCATTTTGTGTGAGAAAAGACAGCGCGAGGGAAGATATTGAAGGTAGGTAAACAGTGCAGGAGGGTGGGGAGCAGAAACAGGAGGCTGATTTGTCTCCGTTCTGTCGGGAGGATTTACGGTGCAAGTGTGTTGAGCCATCAATCAATTGTGGCGTACTCCAAGGACAAGTTTGTCTCTTTATGCAATTTGTAAGGCTGTCCAGTCAAATTGATTCCTTAACCAGGAGCCGTCCAGCTCCCAGAGAAGAGTAAAACCCCCTTGAAATGCACATCAACCTCCGTGTTTGCTGTAAACCAGACAATAAATGATATGACTGTTGACTGTCTATGGACAAAAACCAACTGCAAATAAAGAGGGTGACAAAAAGACGAGATTAAATGTGATCGCAGAAGTGATTTGATTAAATGTGATTATATAACTGAGGATTGATTCTGTAGACTTCTGGCTTTATGATGTACTCAGGTTTGTGTGATTTAAATCTTTACAAAGAAAAAAAAAGTGTAGATTTGCAGTTAAAAATTGACATTCATGTCCAAAAATTCAATAATCTCAGAGTTCACCGTTGAAGGGAATTTATAGAAAAACATACGTGGCAAAATAGTGCCAAATGTATATTATGTAATTTGCAAACTGCAGATTGTTTAAAAGCTGAAGACTAATATTTATATATATGTTCATCTTTAATCAAAGAAAATCACAAAATCTTCAAAAAGCTTCTTGTATATACAAATTCTTATATGCGTTATATGTGTGTCTACACATGACCTTACATAGACGGATCAAGTGACAGATGTGCAAGGATTTTTTTTTTCATGGTTTTGTAATCCATACACAAAATCCATACACATATCACGCAAACTTTCTCTCCTATGTTTGGTCTGAAGATGGATTAGCTCATTCCATGTATGTATGTATTACCAGTTACAGACTGCGACCCAGATCTATTTTTGTTTAGCATAAAAAAAAAGTGAAAACAGAGTTCCGTTAATATCATTCACTCATTTCTTTTTAACCATTTTGAGGCTTATTTTCTAACTCATGGATTCCCTGACTTTCAATCCTACCAGCTTGTCACAGTTTTACAATGCCTATAAAAGTATGTGTTTTATGTAAAAGGAAGTCATGGTCAAAGTATTTGACAAAATAAAACCCTCTTAGTACTGTTTTGAAAAGAAAACAGATTTTTACAAAATACTGGAATTGTACCGGAATTATAGAAAGGTGAAGTAAATGACTGCATAAGTATTCACTCCCTTCAGGCCGGTATTTAGTGGAGGCACCTTTGGCTGCAATCACATTACTGAGTCTGTGTGGGTATTTTTCGTACTGGCACATCTGGACACTGCTATTTTTCTCCAATCTGCCATGTAAAACAGCTCAAGCTCTGTCAGATTGCTTGGGGATTGGGCATGAACAGCTGTTTTAAAGTCCAGCCACAAATTCTCCATGGGATTGAGATCTGGGCTTTGACTTGGCCACTCCAGAGCATTAACCTTGTTGTCTTTGAGCCACTTCTGTGTAGCTTTTGCTGTACACTTGGGGTCATTGTGTTGCTGGAAAATACATTTTATCTCAAGTTATAGTTCTCGTGCAGATTGAATCCGATTATCTTCCAGGATTTTGCAATATTTTCCTGCATTCATGGAATCCTCTGTCTTTACAAGCCTTCCAGGGCTTCCTGTTGATGAGAAGCCTCCCTGCAGCATGAGGTTGCCACCACTAGCAGCTTCATGTTCAAGATGGTGTGTTCATGGTGATGTGGAGTGTTTAGTATTTGCCAAACATAGCATCTATTCTGATGGCCAGCGCTTTTGTATCATCCACCCATGCCTCATAGACACATTCCAGGTGATTTAGTGTGCGCTTTTTTCATTCCTGGCCTTCTCTTTGCCACTCTCTTTGCCACTCATACAGTTTCCACTGGTGAAGAACCCGGGCAACATTTGTTGCTTGTAGAGTCTCTCTTATCTTTAAAAAAAAAAAAAAAATGTATCCCCCTTTTTTCCCCTTTTTATATCACCTAGTGCTCCTTACCTAAGTGACAGTCCTGGGCATTGCTCCCCTCTGAGAGACTCCCTTGAGAGGTCGTAGGTGCCTTAGTATCCTCCCTCATCTGTCTGCCTGATCACCCTGTCTGCAAGGACGGCCAGCTCTAGGTAGATTTAGACAAGTTCCATACTCCTCCCATTACTAAACGATGGCTTTAATAGAACTCTGTGGGATGACTAGTAAGTTGAAATCTTTTTCGTTGCTATCTCCTTATACTGTTTAATGAGTTGTTGCAGGAATACTGATGAACCAAAGACCGAACCTCCAAAACATGGGTGATTTTATACTACAGTTACTTGACAAACATCACCTTCACTCAGGTGCTGTCCATTCCACTATTTGTGACAAAGCTGGCATTAAATTGCTGGACCTCTGGTAAATTAGGTCAGTCACTTTAAAGGTATATATTTATGCAAACAATCAGTTTCCACTATATACTTTTCATTAATTGAACAGTAGTTTGTAAAAATGTGTTTCCACTTGACATTTTTGTGCAAATTATGTCAAAAAAAGCCACATTATATTGACCATGATTTTAGTTATAAAAGCAATAAAAGGTTGAAACGTCCAAGGGAGGGGGAATACCTTTTAAAGGCATTGTCCATGCCTTTAAAAGGTGTGTAAATAATGAAATGACAGAGTTTACGGACGTTGGCAGTGCCATATCCTCTCAAGAGGCTTTGAACAAAAATGTTGGTTGGCTCATCACTGCGGTGTCTCCATGTTGCACTCAAGGTAAATAGTTATAGCTTTGATAATCCTCATCTTTCATGTACTGTTATTATCAGATAAAAATTCCACTTTTGCTCAGTCCTTTGATGTCTGACCAAGTTCCTCTAAAGTGAATGTGTCATCATCAGTCTCAGCTCAGCAGCAGGCAACATCACTGCAGGTCCATGTACCTATTTGTGTAAGAGCAGTTTTGCAGGAGCAGAGCTTTGGGCTGCAATTAATACAGTTTGACACCATATAAATGTGCTTTAAATATTTTATCAGAGTAATTCGATCATTGCCTTGATTTTGTTTAAAACTGAACATCAGTGTAATGTAAGGTTCAGAATAAGTAGCAGAGCATATTAACAACAACAAAGAAAACCATCCAAATATGATGCTGTATGAAGCCCCATCTCACGCTTTTCTGCCGACCAAGCATTCGCTCTTTATTTCGTGTTGACCGCACCGTGATTCGGGACGTTTAGCGGACAAAAGGGGAGCGATTACAAAAACAGGCTGTACACTTGAATAATTGATGCCGGAAATCATGCTCAGCTTTTTAGAATTCACAATGATCCCTCTTATCCATTAGCCCACAGCACGCAGGCGCGCTTGCACGGTCAGGTTTCCATCACTTGCACAGGACATTACATTTCCTTACATGCTTTCCAGGAGACTTGACCTCAACCTAAGAATAAAGAAGTGTTCATGCCACGTGTAATGGTGTACGTTATGGAGACGTTTTTGATCCTCTAAATTGAGGCAGGTCCGCCACAGTGTGACTGTAGCATCAGATTTATGTCCTCACAACATAAGTAAAGCAGGCTCTCACACACGCAAACATTTTCAGTCTGTGCAAACGCCTACATTCAACCACACTGACTTGTCTGTGGGCAGTGATCACATAAATGTAGAGATAAATATATGCATAAAAACAACATTAACGGCACGTAATAAATTAGACTCTGAGCAAATGTCTTGGCATTACTTTTAATATGGTCTTTAAGTGTTAAGATTAGCATCCCTTCATTTTTCTGCAATAAGAATTTAATTCAAAGGAACATTTGCTTTCCTTTCAGCTCTATAAAACGACTAGAAACATAAATATGAAAACAAAATGAGTCAAAGATTATCTAATGGAGCGTGCGTCAGTGCCGTTTGTCACAAGCTTTATAGGAGTATCACTCAATGGTCACAGCTCTCTAACTGTGGAAACTGTTTTTTTCAAATGGCATCAGTTTTGATCTACTGCAATATGCATTATTGTTCATTTTAAGGCATGAACATTTTCTGTCACTGGTAAAAGTTTGACAGTTGGCACATATCAAATCCTTTAAAAAGAATGGCTGGATTTGTGACAACAAATACCAAGAAAATGTGGTTCATTTCAGTTTGATCAGGGGAGGAGAAAAAAAACCCTTTCCATCTGAGGGTTCTGTGATAAAATGGGCCGTGATATGTCAGCTTTGCTGCACATTTTGTGTGTGATAAGGAAAATTCAGAGGGAGGGGGATCCAATACTAACAGTGGTTTCTCTCTCAGAAAGAGATCTTTTTGGGTTTGACATCCCCACCAGTCAGCAGGATGTGAGAAATCTGTCAATAACCTATGATCCCTTCAGTCCAGAATCACACTTTTTACAACCTTCTAAACTAATCAAAGGCTTTGTTCATTGCAAACCACTTCAAACCAGCCCTACCTAGAGGAGAAAAGGTGCAGTTGATGACAGCACTGTATGCACAATACAGAGGAAGACAAGGAAGACGTAGCTGCCACAGTCTGGATTGTTATAGTCGTGAAATCAGATTGAACTGACATTTTGTTATGCTGGAACATGATTTTCAGTTTTCCGTTTAGTTTTGTTAGGATCACATCCCAGAATGTTTTTGACATTGATCAAAGAAATGCCAGTTCAACACCCTGAAATGTTGAGGTGACTGTGATGGAAGCTGCTGATGGGGAAAAAAATAAAAAGAGAAGAAAAAATATCTTTGGTTGTCAGTTTGAAACAGAGGTCCTTTGAGATCCATCTGCAGTCAGGCTGATGGAAATATAGGCTAAATTCCTCACAGCTCTGTTAACATCTCCATTATGTTCTGAGGATTTGTATTGTGACGGTTAACTGCAAAAGTCATCTCAATTAATTTGTGAAAATCAATCCAATGATATTCCAATTAATCAATTTATAATGTACTTCATTGCAAATCATATTACATGAAAAGATCAAGTTAATGCATCTAAATCCTGTTCTAGGTTTTACTGAAAGCCATTGAAACAAATGTGAGTTACGGAGCAATAAATAAAAGTTAAACTTACGCCTAAGTTACAGTGTAATGCTGAAATTAACATTGTTTAAATAATTCAGTCAAAGGCAGCTGTAAACAAACTAGTTTTTAATCTTAATCGTTTGGTTCTGATCCTGGGGACACTGAGCAGACCTGAACCAGAACACCTGAGAGGTCTTAAAGTGGAAACATATGATTTCATCAGCTAATTCTTCAGACTCTTGGGGGTGGGGGGAGTTGTTGATTTACTCGAATCACATCAGCTAAATTTAGTTAAAACGTTAATCTCTCGTGAAGAACAAAGTTATCAAAGGTCATGCATCAGCCTGACATGTTTCTGCAGAGATGAAGATTCACATTGATATCATGATTTTGACATGTGATATGAGAATTTAAAGAAAGGAAACATATTTCATGAAAGGATAGATTTGTTAGGTCGGGCACAAGACCCATTTCTATTGTAGACACGATTAAGGAATGCTATGAGCAGCAATTATGGCTAAGTTTCTTAGTTATTAAGGATGAATTATGAATCTGACCGACTCTGTAAATGTGGCTTTAACTTTAGAAAATAATTCCCTCTTTGCTCGGATATTTGAAAATTCACATCATAAAGATTCACCTATAGGAACCAAAACTCAAAAACTGTCTGTGATGTGTCATATATTGAGCCATCACCTGTTTTGATGACCGGAAATATGTAAAGCTTTTTTATTTTTTGTTTTGAAGCAGCAACAAAAGGATGTTCTCCAAAACTTACCGAATGGTTTCGCCCTCTCCTCATTACCGACCGTTTTTTCAGAGATGAAGATAAACAGCAGGTTTTCTCTGAATTATACCTTTTTAGTGTTTCTGAGAGTTGTATAATTCGTAGAACATTTCTTTAAACTTGTTTTTGTCAGACATCACAATCGCTACAAAAAAAGTCGAGTATTTCAGGCTGTCATTCAGTACTGATTAAAGAAGACAAGCAGGTGTTATCCGGTGTTTGAGCTCTTCAAACAAAACCAAAACAAAACAAAATTATTTATACTAAATGGGTAATCTTGTTTTTCTGTTATCACTTTTTGTACATCTTCTGGCACATGCTGCCAGGCAGTCTGAATGGGAATGCATGAGGTTATTTCTAAGTCCAAGCCACACACATGACATTCGTTGCATCTTAAACAGTTAAGTACATAAAACCGTGGTGGAAAAATATTGTTTATGTGAGAGCACTTGAATGAAGATTTGAGAGACCTAACTGCGCCGATTGGACTTAACATGACAAAGGCTAATCAGTGACTTTGCCACGAGGCAAGTTTGGTATTTGGCATTCAGGAAACCGCAGGACACCATGATGCAGGAATGGATTTTTTTCCACTTTTATTGGATTATATGGTCATGGTTTCCTTATGTGGATGAGGGATCATTTTGTTCGATGTAGGAGAAACACGTATAGCTGCAGTTTGGAAACAGAGCTTGGTTAAAGATAGGATGAAGGACTGTGGATGGAGGGACTGATTTGAAGAACTGTCATCCTCAGCTGTGTTTAAATGCCCAAGACATGTAACACATGACTTTTCTGTAATTGGCCTCGATGGAAACATTCGATTAGTAGCTGCCTGTCTAACCTACAACCTTTTTTTTTTTTCCCTGTTGTAACAACTAGTTTTAAACTCTGTCCAGGGCCAGGGGGGGTTCAGAAGGAACAAAATGAACAATTCATGGACTCAACAGTGCACAGATTTCAGATACTCGCTCTGCACCGCTCCCTGGCAGGGAAATGGAAAATATAAAAAAAAAGCAATTTTGATCAAAAGAAAAGCTTCATCCAAACAACTGGGAGCCTTTCAAGACTGCACACTTGGGTAAAGTGTGATGTCCAACTGCTCGGCTCAGAATAGCCTTTGGTGATTTCTGTCTAAAGCACAAGCCATCGCAGCTTGTGCTGCCACTCCTGGCTCAATTAGGAATTTGTTCTTTGTTCAACTCTCATTGCTTATATGAGATTCTGCTCACCTGTGCATTTGTCAAGCCCAACATTGTGCTGCTATTGATTTATCAAAGACCTGGTCAGTCGGGAAGAGCGTGTGCCCGCCAGGTTATCAGTGATTTCACCCCTCAGAAAAGCAGCATTTGCCTCTCCTCTCCCTTATCGATAGTTTGGAGAGTGTATTAAGAGTGCCTGCGTAGCCTGATTTATTGAGACACGCCAGCGCCTCTCTGCACCCCAAAGGCACTGGGTAACAATCCGGTCTTACTTCCTCTCCCTGCAAACAGTGTTTATTTACTCACTCTCCGGAAGGCAATGAATGCAGCTCTGACTGACAAACAATCTTATGATGCAGCCTTCATGTCAGGACTGGATTTCTATCCCCCCCTCTCCCTCCCTCTGCTCTCTATTCTCCCTCTCTCTAGAATATCTCAGTCAGTTGTCAGTCCTTTTTCCCCAGCCATACGCCCTGTTGACACAGGAATCCGTCACTTCTCACATGGGGGAGTGTGGGACATGTTGGCGGCCATTACTATTCATGAGGCACTGCGATCCACTCTGTCACCCTTTGTCAGCACGAGGTGTCTGTCTTCACCACGGCTCCCTTTACTCTCTTTATCAGCCAGGGGTGGCTAATGAGAAGCACCAGGTTAATACCACCACTAGAACAGCAATGGCTTTAAACCTCTTAATTCATTTAGACACTACTAATTGAAAGCCATGTGAACTACACTCTGGACACCATCCATTTTCCTGCAAGCCACAGCTGAAAGGGAAATGCTGATGCAATTTGAAGGAATTCTACAGGGTGGTGTCAGGATTAACTCACCTTGAACCAGATGATTTCCCATTGAATTTGCATCATTGCCAGTCCCTACACATGATAACCAGTACGTTGAAATTAAGCCCTGCTGGGGAAATTTTAGAAGACAACCATAAGTAGGTAACAGACGAAACCAGAAGTGACACGCAATATCCAAAATAACCAGCTTTGGATAGTCCAAAATGTCTTATTCCAATTAAAGTGAGTAAAAAGAGCAGCTATGACTAAGACTATACAACCTTCTGGATGTGGCAGATTGTAAATTAAAAACTCTCATTCACCCCGCAGTTGTCAGACTTGACTTAGTCTTCCTCCACTTGAGTGTTTAATCAACATGCAGCAAACACTGCAGGCTTGTTGGCTAAAACCAGGACTTGGAGCTCTTCCTCCTTCCACCTCCCTCTATTTATCCTCGCAGTTTTTGTCAATGCTGCTGGAAATGAATATTGACAAGAGCGAGAGGGCGTTCTCTATCCCACCACACGGTCAGCTTGGTTCATCCGGCACCTTGAGGCTTTTCTGTCCCTCGCTGTGTGCGATAGCTGAGCGTAATGAATGCCCGCCTCCACCGCTATCTCTGATGCATCTTGATGCTGCACTGAAGAGCTGTGGCCTAATGATAGGAGATCATTCCTTCTGCCTTAGACGCAGCTGTAAATATTCAAATGAGCCATCATGAGTAGATGGCGTGAGAGATAACGGGTCCATCTTTTACCTGCCCCTTCTGGTGTGCGACAGCTGGATATATTTAGTTGACGGCATCGTTGTCTCCAAAAGCGCCTGATTTGCCAGCATAAATTTCAGCAGACACTCACTCCTTCCCGGAGCCCGCAGAGGCGAATGCTTATTTATTTACTCGTTTATCATTTCAATAGTTATTTTATGGTGGTGCGGTATTAATTGAACTGCTTCTACTGCACAACAATTCAAGGCCCAGTACATCTATTACAAAGGGAGTACGCCGGAAACATTGCTGAACAGGCTCACAAATCAGCCCAAGCTGAGAGGGGAACTTTACAATAATGTAACACAATCACACTAATCTTTCATTTAGAACATGCTCCTTTCTCAGCCACGCAAATAGAAAGTATTTGAGCCCAAAGTGACTGCAGTGGAAATACTTGATTGGTTGCATGGGAGCTCCACTATACCGAGCATTGTGTGTTGTTGAGCTCCAAGGGAAGCAATTTTAAAATGATAAAAGGGTAACTTTTGAAGCTCACCTTTTTAGCTTCAACACATTAAGTTGGAGGATTATGCACTATTTAATTTTATGTTTGGTATTGCCTCAGTAAATATGATTAAATGGGGTCCCGTAATAAAAATAACCTCTTTCAGATTTGAGGTTTTTAACATATTAGGGTTTGTCATACCAAAAAGCGTGAAAAGAGCCTTAAGATACATTTATACGTTTGAAACAGAAATGGAGATGGATGGAGCCTTGTATCCGTATCCTGCATTGATTTTGTCTGTCTTTTGCTTCGGAGCCTCGATGCTTAATATTACAGATGAAACGGAGCAATACCACTGGAAGTCACGGGGCAGTATTAAGCGTAGTGACTCAATCCTTAACCAGATATGAGAAACAGAAGCAAATGAAACCTCACTCAGGTGTTCTGTGAGGTCCTCTCCACCTGATGCGGTGGTTCACAGCGAAGCAGGATGTCAGTCGTTCCAGCCGACCTCCGAAGATAGTGAGACGTGTTGTCATCAGTTTGGGTAAAATTAAATAAAAGCTTTTGACATTTATCTACTGAATTTGGTGCAGTGCTATCGCACACCAGCGCCGTTCACACCGCTGTCTTCCGTTTCCTCCGACGTAGCGCAAATAAAACATCGAACATCAATGAGTTTGCTGTTCTCCAATGGCCTCCACTGTCGACTCGTCTCTCTCTTGAGGCTCTAGTGGACTTTATTAACAGTATTCTGACAAGAAAGGGGCCAGCGAGCGGGAGGACACAGCAAAAGGCCACAGGCTGGGACTTGAACCTGCTTGTATGTGAGCTGTAGCCTCTGTGCATGAAGCACCTGCTCAACCAGGTATATAAAGTATTTATCTCATTGTCAGGTTTATTTATTTATTTTATTAATTGTTACTCCATCATAAACCTTTTTGTTTAGTTTTGGGGATAGAATGGACAACAAACTTAATTATGACTTATCAGAACTGACACAAGTAACAAAAAACTGTTTGCCTATAAGAAGAAAGAATGTATGTAGGTTGGCTAAATGTAAACAAATGACAAAAATGTAACATTTCAAATGTGCACGTGGATATATATTGATGTTAGCAGGACTGCTTATTGTCAGGAAGTGTTGTCTAGCTGTTGCTTGTGACTACTGTGGATAACTTATTGTAATTTTTTATTCACAAAATACAAAAGTTTTCTTGTGCTGCTTGGAGAATGAAAAAGTAAAGAAAGAGTTGACCGGACATTTACGCCAGCTTCTGAACATACCATGGCGTTTTCAAGGCACATATTTTGCTCTGTTCGTGGGATTATTTTTAGGTTCCTTTTTCTTATTTCCCAGCAGCTTTAACTTCTATAAAACCACTTAAGTACCATCAGTGTCCTGTTTATCAGTCTTGCTGTTACAAATGCCATCGCCCAGCTGGGTTATGACATCGCAAACTCAAGTCATTGTTATCTCAAGCCTTGTCGCAAGGCTAAAAATTATTTGTTTAAAACTAATGTGTCTTAAATGTTTGTAGATTATGGTTTAACAATGTTTTGAGTTTTCATTTTCTGGAGTAGGAGAAAAAAAGGCAAGCAACCTCTTGCTTGCTTTGTTGTCTTAATTCATCTTTTATCTTCGGGAAAGTCTTAATAATACTCAGCGTCCTGTTCTCTAAAGCAAACAACATGCTCCAGAGCTGATGGGGACATCCAATTTAACTGCCATCTTAATGGAATCTATAATAAGCGCAGTGGCGCAATAATGGCGAAGCACTGCATCTTCTGATAACACAGCAAGCATCAAAACCCCTGTGATCACCAAACAAGTTGACTTTTTTCCCCTCCTCAGACGTGGAAGAACAAAATGTCCAGATGTTATTGTCAAGTTGCTGGTAAGGTTTTCCCTGGGGGCTCCTCACAGGGGGGGCGGCCTCAGCTTGTCAGTGGCCTTAGAGAGGTAATCTGTGGTCTGCAGAGCAGGGACTTCTCCACATTTCCCTGCACGCTGCAGAAAAACCGCCCTGACTTCAATTTTGCAGGCACCTGGTCCCTGATACGCCCGTGGCCAAAGAGTCACATCACTGGGACTAAACTCGCCATTCAAGAAGTGCCAAAGAGAGCTCACTGTGGGATCTTATACGATGAGCTTGTCTGATTCTGACACATGAAGTAATGTCTCATGGAGACAAATTGGTGTCAGTGTGTGTGATTTAACATGAGTGACACAGTTTAAGCTTGGCAAGACATTGATAAAGTTAAAGGAAGTCTGGACCCCCATTGTTGGGTATCACAAGAGCTGTAGACGGCTTTATAAGATGACGCACCGTGCACAAGTTGCTTCTCATATCTCCTGGTGGTCAAACAGTTTCTATAATTTCATGCAGGCAGTCAACACTAAAGTATCAGGCTAATGAAAGAAATGCAACTTAGACACCACATTGAATAATTACATGAAAATTCATGTAACTCAGAGCAAAGTCAGATGAATAGAAAGGAGTCAGCTTTGGTTTGTTTACTCTTCCAGTGGTAGAGATCCCCCTCCTGGCTGTGGAGGTAATGATCGTGGTGGGACCGGATCAAAGGCTGAAGTCAGCTGTTTAGTGGGGCTCTGCTAGCAGAGATTAGCAGCAGCTGTTTGGTGACACACTAGCTGCACGAGGAAAAAAAAGCAAAACAAACAAAAAAACACCTTGCCTGAGGTTTTCGTTATCTGACCTTAGCCACCTTAATATAAACAAATTCTGACTGGCTTGGAGTATCAGTGGAGCTTGTTGTCTTAAAGCCAAACCTCAACCTGCCCGCCCGCCTGTTGTCTCCTCCTCTTCTTCTGCAGCAGGGGGCAGGGGGGGCGCATGGCAAGTTGTTGCACATGCTGTCTGTAACGATGCAGACGGCACCATTACAGTCCGTGGAAGTGGAGCTTCCTGAAATGAGTAAAAATTACTTTCTCATTACGTCCCTCATTGCTCCTCTAAGTAGTGAGTTTCCACACAATTAGGAGGACGAGGCACAGAGCACTCACTCACTCACTCACTCACTCACTCACTCACTCACTCACTCACTCACTCACTCACTCACTCACTCACTAGCATGATGTGTGTTTTCCTTCACAAGTTGTTTATATTTTTATATTTTTTCAAGGTATTAACTATAAACTTTCAACGACTCGGTCATCATCCTTTCTTGGGCCTGATGGGAGCTAATTATTGCCTGTGCTTCAAAAAAAGCACTACACCTATTTGTCCTTGTCTGAATACAATCAGGACTCTTCGAATGGTTTAGTTCAGTAAAGTCCTGAGGCCAAATTCATTTTAATAAATTTGCACAGTGAAATAATATGTTTTGCTTAAGAGAGATATGCACCGGCCACTCTTGTAGCCCTGAACTATGCCTCAAAATGTTTTCTTTCCGAGACCTAATGAAGACTTAAGTGTTTTCCATCAGGGCTTTACGGGGGCACGTGCTTGGACATGAACAAGGGATAAAATTTCTAAATGTGTTTCTGTTTGGCAAACTGCTAGAGCTGGACGACTGAAAGGGTGAGGTAATGGATCGCTCAAGATGGACAGGAATAGAAGGCAGTGAAGATTATTTTACATGAAACTCTGGGGGTAAGGAAATGCAGGGCCTGCACAAAGCAATGCAACTGGAAACCTAGAAACTGTTTGCTTTTGGACCAAAGACAAAGCAGTTTTTGTTTCTTTTTACATCAGTTTGTATTATCTCAGTTCTTAACTGTTGTATGAGGTGTGTGGGGGCTAGGGGCTATGCATGGTCTCTGCATGCAGGTATGACTTTAATTCCTCTGGATAAATAAAGCAAATAACCATACAGTAGTAGTCAACTCATCATCACGTTAGGGGAGTGTAATATAATCTCACAGTAGGGGATGACTTCTGAAGACTTTGACGTGTCTGAAATTGTGACACGGATCATTTTTAGAAGCAGGTATCAACATTACACCCACAAAATTAGACTGGTTCTCAAGCCAAAAGCCTCGCTCTGATTATATTTAGGATGGAGCCGCTTTAGCACCTATCCCTGGCTGCAGTGGCTCATATAGTGCGAGATGTGTCATGCGCCCATTTCTTCCAACTGTGTGATATTTCTCTCCACTGCGCCTGATGCCTTGTAAAGCATTGACCCAAAAATAATTTCTCCACTGGAGCGCTGGAACAGGAAGGAATCGTGTTCATTCAGTCACTCTCTAGGAACCCACGCACTTCAGCCTGAAATACTCAGCCTTGCGTCACGGCTGCACCTTCACATAGGTTTGGAGGGGAAGTGATCCCAACTCCAGCAAGAGCATGAATGTTAGCGAGCCTGTGCCAGGGTCTTGTAGTGTGGAAACACTGCCAGCTGACTCCTCACCATGTAAATGAGAAGGGACTGTTTTCCTCTCTGTTTTCCTTTTTTTTATTCTTGGTTGTGTCAGCTGAACGGGAGAGTTTATCTCACCTATGACGCCTGTTTTCCCATCAACATCAGTTTTGCAGTTTAGATAGGCTAACTCTGTTTACATTTTTTTTCTTCATTAACCCATGAAAAAATATACAAAAAGATGTCAATTATTAAGTAAATTTCTGTAACTTTTATAAACATTAACTAAAAAAAACATCAAAGATCTGGTGCATTGGGGAAAATTAACCTAATTATTTATTGGCTTTGCCTCATTTCTGCTTCTGAAAATAATGTCTTTCAGTTAGTAAGCCAGGTTGGTTGAAACGGCACTTAAAAAGAAAAGAGAAATCTGCTTTTTTGTGCAATAACCACAGAGATGCAGATATCTCCCAGTCTCATTACAGGAAAAATGCTAAAAGCTGGTGTCTCTGATGGTAACTGAGCGAGAGGGACAGCCAGTCAGAGGTGCAGAGTGGCACCGCCTTGGGTAAGACTGTTGAGCTTCTGGTTGTTCGTGTTAGTTTCAAATATCTGTAACCTTCTTCTTTTCAATGTGCCATTGCATCTGAGTAGATTTTACATTCGATGAAAATCATTGACAGTAGTGCACAGTTTCAACACCCTATGCAAATCAATACTGCCACAATTAATTGTATATCAAAACAAAAATCGAAAGCTGGACTCCCTCATGTCAGCATGCTGTGATTAGGTTGATTTTCTCTGATTTCACCGGCTGTGTGTCCTGAGTTTCTTCATCAAAAACAAAGATTATGTACATTTGTGGTAAATGGTCCATATTCATATTCTTAGCTGTGTTTAGTTTGTATACAGCTCTTTTTTAATGTTGTCATTCTTCCAGTTACAGCAGCAATAACATGTGACTTCTTAAACACACATACACTTTGTATATACTGTAGTATACAGTGCATTGTTTGAGCCACACACAGTTGAGCATATTGGAGGTTTTGTGAGGGCTCAATCTTGGCCAAGGATACGTTGACATCTGCTGGCGCGGGGGATAGAGCAGCTGACCTCCTCCCATGTGGACGAAAATGGACCAAGAAGCTTTGTGTGTAGGTCATATTGACTGAATAGCTGGCTTGAACTGGTGAGGGAGCGAATCCCATCAGAGTTCAGTACAAAGTGTATACTTTTGTAAAGCACTGCTTTTGACACAACAACATGGAACATTTTATTCTTAGCTTTTGGTTTCACTCAACTACATAGAGGTTGGTCTTTTTTTCTGCTGCACGGACCGACAGAAAGCACTAACGTGACAGAGAGTAGCTTTGTTTCTGCTTGTTTCAAGTATATTTGACACTGCCCCCAAGTGGCACCTGGAACAGGCAGAACAGATAGAAATCTCTGGTGCATTGTCAGAGCAGTACAATGATGGAGCCTGGGAAAGTTACAGACGACGAGCAGGAGGGTGGCCTGTTGTGCTCTGTAGAAGTGATTTATAAAGGAGAAGCACTGAAAATGTAATCTTGAAGAGACTATGAAATAAATATGGTCATCATTAAAATGTTGATAAGCCAAGTCCTGGGTGCCGAAGACTTTTGCATAGAAATGTAGGTGTAAATTGGACATTAGACTGGCAGAATTTTACATCCTTTTGCTGCCTGGAGCGTTTTGGCCTTAATAATTACACGGTGAAAATCAGATAATGACACAGCCCAAATCTGAAATTTAAGAACTCTTTTCAAACTGTTTTCTGTCTCAAAACAAAGAAAAAAAAAAGAGAAAAAGAAAAGGAAAAATAGAGTTCTGTACGTGGTTCTTGTTCACAGACAATCAAACATAATCGCTGTATAATGCATGCTGAATGAAAGTGTCTGTTTTTTTTTTTGTTCACAGCCTGTTGTATTAACTTCTATTTTTCTGTTTTTAAAAGAGCGTCGGCTCTTTGGTATTCCCCAGTTGCATTTATTTTCATAAAGAAAGCCGGGGCTGTTAATCTTGGCATGGCTGCAGGGGCTTGCCGGGACGTGGGCTCAAACAGGCCTGGAAACAGCCACCGGGCTCCTGCTCAGGCAGCTGACTTCAAGCCGTGACTGCTAAAAGATGGTCATTTTTTAAAAAACATTTCCAGTCGTCTTTCATTCTACTCGCTACGGGGATATTGTAGAACAACTGATGATTTAAGACCGTCTTTGATTATCCAGTTGCTCCCCCAGCATTCGCTACATTCACTCAACTGAGTCTAATTAATTTCGCATAGATCAGATTCATTCTTTTTTAATTTTTTTCATTTTGTAATTAATGCAGCTCTAAAGTCAGAATCAGCCTGTTTGCACTCTGAATCACACTCATGTGGATGTATATGCTTGGATTCTCACAAAGAACTGGAGTGAATGTTTTCTTGCTTTCTAATGATACAGAATCACTGCTAACAGTTATTAACAGTGATAAACAAAGTGCACACTAATAGGTAATACTGAACATGCAACATGGATATATTCACTGCTTTTAAATCCTGTACCAGAAGAGGAATAAAAGAGCTTGATTCCAGCACATTGCCACCCTGACTTATCAAATCTCCCTGATGTTGACATTTTAGCACTGCTTTCAGGCTTTGCAGATAAAAAAAATAATTAAATCTCTCCACTGTAAAGGATTGGTCATCCTAATGAATGTGTGAATTGGCCTAAAAGCGATTTGATGTTCAGAAATTTTAACCTGCCGGATTACGCATTCCCTTCTAAATGGCAGGTCATGTCAGTGTTAATCTGCATTATGAGTTCACTCAAACAAGGTTGACATTTTGCCTGCCTGGACCGCCTCCCCGTGTTTGTGATGCCACTCTATGTAAATAAGGGAGCTCTGCTCTTCTGTTCCGCATTGCTGGAGAATTTGTTTAGGATTAGAAATCTCATTTTGCCCCGGGCCCTGCTAGCTTTAGATCAGTCAGCTCATCTGCAGATCTCGCCGTAGATAAACACGACCGTTTCTCTGGGCCTCAGCGTTTTTTCCACCTTCTGCAATTTGCAGAGAGCCGGTTTGCCGTGTTCCTGTCACATCACGGGGCGAATGTAGGTGCAAGTGGGTGGGTGGGGGTGGGAGCGAGGAGGCGTTGGCACACCTGCGGGTCGTGACAAGTGTGCAGGGCATGGCAGAAAGACTAAGCGCTCCAGGGGTTATCTACCTAATTTCAAATCCATTCTGGGGGGGGGGGGGGCTGAGTACTGTTCCCATTTTTACAGAAAGATTTAGAGCGAGTCAGTTGACGGGGTAAAAAGGCAAGGACAGCCTTTGTGTGGGAGATGAGTGACAAAATGAATCGTGGCCATTAGGGGGTTATGGAGTATGATGAGGAAGAAAGAGATAATGCAACTGTCAAAGAGAAAAGCCATTAGACCAAGTCTCATTCTACCAATCTTCATCACTGAACCTGGATTTCAGATTTTGTGGTGACAGATGTATGAATTTAAGTTTTCTAAGTCATCCTCCTTATATTATATAACAGGTCATGAGTTTTATCAAACTTTCTCATAAGAACTACGATTTACAGGTGTACATAATTTAACAGCCACGTTATTTCCATGTGAAGATCAAAATGGAATTGGAAATAAGCAAGAAAGATGATTTAAGTCTCCCCAACACTATGACAAGCCCATGTTACTATTTCTAGATACAAATTATGGCCACTGCATGATTTTTACTTAAACTGAACATGCTGCACAGGTTGCATAAGGGTTCCTCTCCTTGCTGCCGTGTAGAAAGTGAACTACAAAGTGCGCAGAGTACTGGCTGTACTCGCGTTGTACGGCCCTCCAATCTGTTTGTGTTGAGTCAGGAAGGCCACCCGCAAGCCACTTCCCCTCTACCAGTGATAGCTGGCCACTCGCTGTGAGACGCCATCCGCTAATCTAGCATAACGGGGACTAAAAATGAAGCTGTCCAGAGAGTGCCGAGGTATTAGCATTTGAGTGTAGTCTGCAGGAGGAAAAGCTTTTTACCAGCCCGCTGCACCCATATGGCATTTGCACATAAAATGCTGCTGTTGACATTTTGGAGGCTCTGTGCTTCTGTATGTGCAGGGCATCGATATTAGAGCCATTAGAGAGGGTACTTGATCCCATATTGATGGTGAAACAGTCAAGTGTCACCTATCCAAACTGTTTAGAGGTTCTGGCACCACTTCTGCTATGCCTTGACTAATTTTTGCTCCAGTGCTTACAGTTTAAGGACCAAGTAATCCTGAGCTGCGAGAAATCTAATGACAATGTAGTGCTCTTACCCTTAAATGCCTTTATATCTCATACCTTCACTTGAAAAACTCTTCATATTTATGTGGATATTAAATGTGACCACCAGAGGATTGTACACTGCAATCATTACCTCCTTTATAGCTGTTTTAGACATCATGTTGCAACTCCTGCTCTTGATAATAGTATCTAATCAAAGCTGCTGAAAGGTCAGTTAAAGTTGGCAGGTACTCATCAAGTAGCTCCCAGGGATCCTGGCATGGTGTGTATTGATTTTAGTTTTCCGCTGCAAGAATAAACATTTCTTTTAGTTTTGGGCCTTGGGTTCTGATAGCGTTTTGAGTCGTGCAATCAGGTGCAATTGTGGTATTTACAAATCAGAATAAAACATCTCTTAAATGTTTAGTACTTCTTTGTCTATTTATGAAGACCAGTGCCGTATATTAGACTGTATTTTGTTTGTACAGCAACGAACGGCTAACATATTGATATGAAACCTTGAAGTAAGTGAACTCAGACTACACACCTGGGGTCCAGTTAATGAAATGAATTCAGAGATGTGATTTAAACCCTGATGGTATCCGATGCTACTGGGGAAGTGTTTTATGGACTAATTTGATAAATATTGAGTTGCTCAGGAATAAAATTAAGCTTATTGGTATCAAAACACTAGACCCGTGTTGATGTGTGGTAGAGTGAGTATAATGATTTGGCCCTGCATAGCTGCCTTAGGGCTTGGCCCAGAAGAGGTGTAAATTAGATCCCAAGTTTACCAAAATATTCTGCATCATAATGTCAGAGTGGCTCCCTGCCAACTGAAGCTTCATAGAAATCATAGCAGCTATGATTACAGTGTCCCTACGCTTCAAAGTAAATCCACCATTGAATGGCTTCAGAAAAAGAAAATCCACCTTTTGGAGTGCCCAAGTCAGAACCCAGACAGAACCCCTTACAGATATGTGTGGAGCGATTTTAAGTGGTTCTTGCCAGACATCCTGTTGAAGCAGCTCTGTAAAGATGAATGGTCATAATTCCTCCTGAACTTTGTACAAGTCTGACCAAGAGCTGCCTTTCAGCACTTCCTTCATGTCATTGCTGCCAAACGAGGTTCGATCGAATCAATTCCAAGCGTTCACTTACTTTTTCCAACATATGTATGCAGACATCCGTCACAATGTGCTTCACAATAAACTAGGAATAGTAAAATACATAATATACAATAAAACACAAAATAGTTAAGACAAGAAAACAATCGATATAAGAACTAGTTATAGCAGCCCATTGTCACAAGAAATATTATATTATATCACAATAAATTATGAATTTGCAAAGAAAATGAACCGTCCTATATAAAGATTTTTACTAAAATTTGTTTTTAATTTTATTACACATTCTTTGCAATTGTTCTACTTTTTATGTTGTTGTGACTTGAATTTCCCCTCTGTTGATCAATAAAGGATTATATATAGCCATTCCACCAACTCAAACTATCCTCCTTACAAACATAAAACACTAAGCAATTTTTGAAAATCCATAAAAGGTGATTTATGCTGACATTCACTCTGAACTAATGGTGGCTGGGGCTTTAAGTGTGACGCACGAAATTATGAGTCTACATGCTTATGGGCTCACGGTCGTCCATCGGGTCCGATGATGATGTCCACTTCTGTCTTTAACGGTGAGTTTCCCGATGGCTGAATAGTATCCTGGACCCCCAGGTCCTACTGCAGGTGGAGCATGTGTATCTGGGGGGGGTGTTAATGGCAACCATGGGTGGGTGTCTCCTCCTCAGCCCTCTGAGTCGTCTCCTGGCTGTCCTATCATCCTCCCGTATGATACCTGGGCCCCATCTAAGCACAGCGGCTGCCAGGTGTTGTGGTCCTCAGCCAAGTACTCCAGGTCTTAAGGCTTCATGCCACGATTCTTAAGCGCTGCTTTCAGGTGGTCTTTGTAGAACTTTTTCTTCTGCTCGTCAGCAGAGCGTCGGCCTTGATGTAACTGATGATAAAGCACTGTGGGAGACATGAGATCTTCATGATTACAGGTGGCTGGGGTAATGCTTCCCGGGAATAAAATCGTCAATAAATAACCCATGACATGAGGATTTCAGGAAATTTGGTTTGAAGGAAATTAATTTATCTGACGGCCACGTTAAACTTAATCTGTTTACAAAAAGATAATCAGCATCAACTCTGAAGGTTCGATAAGGTTAATAAAGCATGGCAGAACAGATATTTGGCCCAGACTACAGGTCCTCTAACTTCCACTTGCAGTACAGTCTCCCATTCAGCATTTATTTGCATGATCGAAGTGTAAAAAAAATTTGGCTCGGAATTGGTTTGTATATCCGAACACAAAATGTTTTTTGCAAAGACATTCGTTTAATGAAATAACAATGATTTCTTTGTCAGCAAACGACAAAACCAGGTCCCAGGGAAATTGACCAGAGCAGATTTGTGGGTGCATTTCCCTCAACATTTTAGCTACAGCTGATGCTGTAAATTATGCTGCATAAAACAAATAAGACATCAATCCCCCCTTTCCAAATCTTTGTGAATAATTCATTTGCACTTGTTTAATTTCAGTTGATCGTGTTTGTCTCGGCTGTGTTTTACTGCTGTAGATGGTCACACTTGTTTCTCTAATTTGCCCCTGTGCTTCAGTGTATGTGTGCATTTCGGTTTCACCTTTTCTGTAAGCCCCTCCCCACAGATTTGAAGTAGAAGAAAGGAGAGACTAACATGATCTTGGGACTTTCAGTACAAAGGGCAAATTTCATGAGCCATTTTTATTACTTTTCTACTTTTCGCATACCAATTAATGCCTTCACAACATCCCAATGTATTGAAATTGTTCAAAGGTTTTAGAAAATTAAATGTTTACATGCACCTCCATCTGCCGCTGTTATGTGATTATAAAGAGATTGGTTCATTGATACAAGAAAGGGATTGTGCCAATTTTTCATAATGAACTCCAAGAGGTTGAGAATAGTGAAAAGACTGCCAGTCCAATCTTAAAGGGAGGTTAAGAGGTTTTCACAATGACATCACATGCACCTCAAAAACAAAAAAGGCGAGAAGAAATTGTAAGATTGTCCATCTCCCTCTCTTCATTGATTGTTGAGAAAACAAGCCCTATCATGAACTCTCCCTCCCTTTCCTTGCTTCCCCACAACATGTGCATGAGCACGAACCCTCCCCCTGTTGGTGATTGGCTGGATTGATGTCTGTATGTAAGGCTGTGCTATTGTAGGGTACGGTGTAGAGGAGAATGTCATGGAACATGACAAACTGTTCTTGGTTAGAAATCACTTACCCCGCCTTTTTAAATGAAGGAAACCCATTCATGAATAATTTATGTGAATGAAAGCCTCGAGACAAAGTTCAACAGAGAATGAAAAGTGTACAAATACTGAAATCACAAGTACATACTGCTGTTTGTCTAGAGTTTGTCTAGAACACGAAGTGAGACAACAGTGATTTTATATGCAATGTAATTAGTGTGCATCCTAATATTACGATTAACTTGGTTTATACTTTTTCTTTTACACAATCATTTATCTGTCATTCAAATTATACATTTTTCCAACTCCTCCAAAATATTTTTTTGATATCTCAATCATAGTAAGGTTTTATTTGTTTATTATCCAATCTATAATTACATTAAAAAAGCTCAATGGAACAGCAATCTTTTGCATGCAAGATGAACTGGGTTTGAGTCTAAATTTAGTGCATAATACCAGCTGGGGTCCCATTTAGTTAGTTATTTTAGTTAGCTATGCTTCAAAAAACCTTGACAGAATACAGTATGTAAACTCTCAGTCAATGCACAACAAGGACATTCATGCTGTCTGCAGGCAGATTTTGTGGTTTCTTAAAAAAAAAAAAAAAAAAAAAAAAAAAAAGTCATGGTGCACAACAGCAGATGGAAAAACAGACTGCACATCATTTCCAAACATGACTGGTCACTGAAACAATCAGCTGTGAAGAATAAACATGGGCAGTACCAACAGACGTGTAGGATTAAACACAGTATGCTCAGAAGTGATGGATTTCTGGTGACGTCTTTCTTCCTGCATAAAGCTAAGGTTTTCTGTTATTTTTATTAATCTCATTCCCAATATGCTGACAGGACACCTGCTGAAGACACTGAGGTGCAATTTATTTACGTGAAGGCACTAAACAGAAGAGGGAAGCGCCTTTTCTACGAGACATCGTTTCTAAAATCGGCTTCAACTCCACTTCCCAGCTGGGTGGAAACCCAGCCGCTGCTCAGGAGCTTGCCATGAAATAAACACATAAAATATTCACTTAAAAAGTGGGACTGACATATTTAAAAGTGCTGTAAAATCCGGTTGCCACTCCCGTTACCACACCTGACAGCCCACGTGCTTCGCTCTCTGTGTGGAACAATCCCTTTTCACCTTTCTAATCTCACAACCTCCCCCTTCCTCTGAATAATCTCCCGATAAGAAACAACATGGCTGATGATTAATTATAGCCATTGTGCTTGTGGACTGATATACTCCCTCCTCACATCTATCTTTATCCTCCTCTACCCAACTCCCCCTCTCATTCCATGTGACCATTTGGCTTTGAGGACAGTTTTCAGAGGGACATAAAAGCGAGTCAGCTGTAAAGCTAAATGAAAGTTGTTTGTTCTTCACATCTGTTTGGGGGACTTATTGGTCTGTCAACTTATAAAGTATGTCCTTCTTCATGGGGGGGGGGGGGGGGTTCCATGGATGAAAGTGATGGAAACGAACAAAATTTGAATAGCCACAATTAAATGATTCAATGTTCTTTTTTAAAATGTATTTCCATCCAGCCACTCTTCTTCCGTACTTATCAGTTCATTTCTCCCCAATACATACTTCTATACCGAGAAAGATTGTCGCTGTAATTAGATTTTCCACTTGTGCATCACTCTTTATTCATCCTGTTTTTGGTGGTGGTTGGCAGTGTTTTGTCAGTGCGCTTTGTTTGTTTCACTCAATTGATTAAAAAAAGATGTTGTCTCATGCATTGTGACAGAGTATTTCCCCCAGAGATTGCAGAGTTATTACAGAGCGGCGGACTGGACACCCGTTGATGTATTGTGCTGGGCTTTGGGACAAGGCGAGGTGAGGAGGAGGAGAAGCGGAGATGGGAAAGAATGGGATGTTTAGGAGTTAAAGATGGAGAGGAAAAACAAGTGGCTTCCAGGCACACCGACTCGATCACGGCCCTCTCACGCTGACAGCACATCTTTTGCCACGTTCCTTCCTCTCAGTCATCTTTCTATCAAAAACCCCCTCACTAGTGTTCAGACGCACACATGCACACGCTACCTTACTAACAGAGGTTGTCATAGCACTGTCATATGGTTGTCAGTGTCAAAGAATCTCCACATGTCTGGAGCGGAGAATGTGGAGACGATAGTTTGTGTTGTCAGTGACAACACCTTGTCTTGGTTATCCCAGGGTGAGAGACCGAACAATATTGCTGGAGCAAAAAGTCGCAACACCAGCAAGATACTCGATAATCAGTGTGATCTTATACCTGAAATGAGTGTGAGATCATTCTTGGTAATCTCAAGAAGCACCACAACGATATTTACACCAATACTCTTCTTGTGTAGTAGCTGCACTGCAAGTCCAACGCAGTAAAATATCACAGTTTCTATTTTACATGCTTCATCTCATGTTTTAACCAACAAGACAGTGGTGTCTTCTATTGTTGTTCAAGACACAAGCGTCTTCTGGACAGTTTTATTCAGTAAACCGTACGACTTTGAACATATACAGCAATCAGCCATAACAGGATAACCATGACCTATTACTGAGATTCTGACCAGTTAGGGCAAAGGACTTTGTTTGGGATTGGAGACCAGGGTGGTGGCAAGCTCAGAATTGTTGTCTGGCAGGTTTAGAGGCTGGTCGAGTTCCTTACACTCTGTTTGGTGTTTTTTTTTTTAGTCCTTTGAAGCAGTTTGTGGGGCCATTTGATGTCTTGTTGGAGGTGTCTCCTACAGTAGGGGAGAAAATATGATAAATATGTGCTAAACAGATCTTTAGATAGGTGGCAATGTAAATAAAATGAGTAATTATACTATATTTTCTGTCACTAATTATATCAGTTAAATAGTGACTAATCATAATGTATGAAAATCACTTTTAACCAACATCACAAAGCATTTTTATTTATTATTTTAATGATACAGCTAACATTTCTAAGCTGCTCAAGTTTACCTCTTGCAAAAAGAGGAATGTGCCAGAATCCAGCTGTACAGGGAGAAGAGGGAAATCCAGGTTAGTGGGAAGAGAGATTTTGAAGTGTATTTGTTTTACTGGCACCGATCGCTGCATCTGTGACTATGTTGCAAAAGTGACTGTGTTTACAGCACCTTTTTTTTTTTTTTCTCCCCCCCCCACCAGCATAACCCTACGCTGGCAAGAGATTAAACATTTCTGAGGGTTGTCTTGGAAATTGTGGTTTTTGGAAAAGTTGCACATACTGTAGAGTCATTTTGACTACATGAGAGGCTGAAATCAGTCTAAATAGAAATATATATGTATGTATGTATATATATTTCTGTGTGTGTTTTATGTTTTCATTTGAAAAGTGCAAATTAATCACACAGCACAACATTTGGTGTTTTCTCTTCCTGATTGTGTCACGTTATATGTGAAATTGCCTTATTGATGTCATCTCTAAGCAAAAAAAAATCAAGTCTCTTTCTTGCTGCATCTCATGTATCCTAAAATTGTGGTTTGAATAAATAACCCTCACACAGTCTGATGTAAGACCTCCTTCCCAAGCATTTCATGCTATGGTATGAAATGCTTGGGCAATAATTCAAGTGTTGAAATGGTTGGGGGGTACTTTTGCAGATTCATCCAACTTTTCAGCACTTTAAACACCTCTCTCCGATGAAATGAACCTCCTGCATATCAGCGCGCTCGTACTATAGAGAGGGGAAAGGGTACTTTCATGCAATCAGGAAATGGAATCTCTCTCACGTGCATGACAATGGGACGTGTCCAGGTGACCTCTAATTGAACAGCAATTCATTCATCTCCACCATCATGTTAAGCCATAACCGATGCCGGCTTCATTCAGCTCCCAGCACCTCCCTCCACTGTCTCTGCAAGCAGCAGATGTTTGATTGGAGATAAGCATGTGGGTCAGTGCCGAACTCATCACAACGGGCCCGGTTTTTGCCTATCATGCCAATAACTGCCAGGTGACGGGTCTCCCCCTTTCCTTTGCTCTCACTGACAGTTCTTCTCTGACAAGGTTTATAGGAGTTGAGACCTTAGTCTTTGTCACCTCTAATTGGAACATCGTGTCATTAACTGGTGGGCCTGGACCTTGCCTGGCAGAAACCAGACAGTTATCCTTCTTTGTGTGAAAGACAATGGACCCCCTCTGATGAATTATCTTCAGCCGCAGTCCTCTTATGAAGATGAGCCCACCGGTTTTGAGTAATCAGCATGTCCTCAGAAATAGCAGGTGTGTGTTCAATCAATTGATGAGAGAAAACTACCTTTCACGGGCTGTTAAAAGGGCAAATATCCAAGTATGTCAAGGCTAGCCTTGATAAAGCAGCACCACTCAACCCTAAACAAACAAATGACTTGGAAAAATTGACCTTCAGGCTGTTTGACTCTGTTAACCTGTCCTGCTGGGAGTTAAACCTCCACTGTGCTTCCTTGGCACCCTGCTACGCCAGCGATTCCACACTACACTTGTCACCTCACGCACAAAACACTGCAGGTGAGCTGACCATATTTGCATAAGTCCGTGTAACCGTGTAAGTGCGCGACCCCTAGCAGGCAGAGGTGAGAAGAGATACCAGAAGCCATTAAATGTAGCGAATGTACAGTACATAGAGGTTCCCTGTTTGCACTAGTATAAATATTTCAGATAGGGTAGATTGTGGCTTTGTGCAGGATTACAGATAAATCTTACAATTAGCATGAAATGCTAGTAGGGGAGGGAGTGGAGAATATGAATGGACAAGGGGACTGACCTCTTCTATCTCCCCCAGGCATGCCTATTGCTTATCTGCTTCTATGGCAGCAATATTTATGTATAACTTAAAGGGTAGGGTGATGTGTGCTGCATAAGCTGCTGTGTGATAGTCGAGTTCCTGAATTGGTTTTTTGTTATAGACCAACCTGCGAGAGGCTTGACTGATGCATAACAGGGTTTTACTTGCTTATGTTTTGACATAAGAGACTACCAAATTGTATCCTTTTCCCCTCTTGATTTGACATCGGTATACTGCGTTTTTTTCTGGGGATTTCAGTGACTAATTCAGGCGAAAAAACATGCCAGAATCATGTAGTATCACAGTTTGGTTCAATCAAAGTTAAGATTTTATTTTATGTTATTATGTTCTCCAGTGCTGGGGCTAGTCCTCTTTGCATTTATTATTGATTGACTGTATAACAGCAAAATATAGGTGCCTTCCCTTGCAGGCGTTGTCACGAGTTTCTGGTATTTGTGTGTTTCAGAGACATCCAAGTCCAAATAAGATCTCTAAAACTTTCATTTGAAACTAGACTTTAACTAGTTTAATAAATATATATGTGCTCATGTTTGATCATATCAAAGTTTGATATAATAGACAAGATTAGCCAGGTAATCACTAATGGATTATGCAGATTAAAGATCAATAGCACGTCCCTTGTTTTCTGGAAAATATACAGAACTTTGTTCTGCTCCCCTAAAAAGGGGGATTTGTCCCTCAAGGTGAGTTTGCAGCGAGCCAGCAGGGTTCCTCATATCCCTTCAGCGGGTAACGAGCTTATTTTCCATACGTAGCCAGGTGCATGTTTTAAGATAGAGCTATAACAGCATGCCGTGGATATGAATTGCAATTGAGCCAAGCTCAGGTATAATAATGCTGTTATGTATGCAGCCCGTGATGTTGATGGCATCCATATCACACTCCGAGGGACTGAGGGAAAAAAGAGCCTGACATCTGTTTCAAGCACACTCCAGCCTTTACATCTCCCCACAAAGTCATGGGTTGGGAGGTGCGCGTCTGGCTTTCTTAGATTAAAATGTGTCAACAAGCTTAACTGCCGGCTTTGAAACTTGACTCTTTCCTTTTTGTAATTCCCCTGATGGTCTGTAGATTTCCATTTTCTTAATCATATGGTTAACACAGTCATTCACAAAGCTCTTAACATGAGAAAGCTGGCCTTTTTCCAAACTACAGCCTCAGCGAAGGTTGTAGATCACCATCTGATTGATTAATTTCAGGTCTCTTGATTGGAATTCAATGAATGAGGTTTACTTTCGTTGACATCAATGGCTCACTAGAGTTTAGCACCTTTGATATTTTCTATTCAGTTAATGTCAGCTTATGTTGATTTCCACAAGCATTATATTCTGCAGTGGAGAGAGAGAAGGCTTGTTGTTTGCTATTAAGCCATTGCTATGGTTATCTCTTTTTTTCTGTTTGCTTTGGTTATGGGGATTAGTCTTTTGGACGAGCTTTAAAGACTACAGAAGGAAGAGAAGAGGGAGAGGGAGAGGCATCTGGGCTTAAGGACAGGATAAATCGGGGTGGGAGTGTTGATGGGACTAGCTGTGGATAAAAGATGGAGAAACAGAAACAGGGTTTGCTCAGGAAACATTCCCATTCTCTTTTGCCTCCCTTTCTTTTCATGACTGAAGGTCAGGATAAATAATCGATAGCATTAAAAAGAGCTCCCTGTCCCTGGTCTATTGTGACCGATCTTTGGTCCCCATTGACGAGTGAGGGGCCCTGAGTCATTAATGTTCAAGTAGCCTGCAAACCCCTCAACATTGTTCTTTCTGAATGAGAAGAAATCCAATGCAGGCTCGAGGTTTGCCACACTCGGGTCATGACTTTGACAGCGGGAGGGAGGGGAAGGTGCACTGACACTGCTCATTCATATAAAGCTCAAAAGATGACACCACCCTCTCTGACAGACGTCTTCCTACCGCTTGATTTTGGTTATTTTTAAAACTAAGACAAAGCGACTGCGTTGACTGCGGGAGCAGGAGAGGGCCTAAAAATGGGAGAAGCAGACACGTAGAGAGTGAAAGAAACAAATGTGATGGCTGGCGGTTTTTCAGTGCGCTATGTTGCTATCAATTGCGACACCTTGAACAAATCAGTGGGTGATATTGAAAGTGCTGCATGTCAGCAACCCTGGCTGTGGCACTCTCAGGAGGCAGCAGCTCCCCTGGTGGCAGGTCACACTATAAAAAGAACAATCAGTGGCCTGATGGAACTAATTTCATCTGGCCTTTAATGCTGCGGTCTCTCCATTCTTCCACTCACCTATTCCACATGTCCTCCACACATAAACACAGGGCCAAATTAGGGCCTCCGTGTCTGCAGTCGTGCTCTTGTTGGAACACTCCTTTTTTGTTTCCTGGCGTCTCTGTTTCTGCCGTCTGTCTCACCTCTCTGTACCCCCCGGCTTTGTCTCATCTGTGCTCTCCTCGGTCCTGGTCAGGCTTGTTCTCGTCAGGCTTTCTTTACCTTTTGCTTTGCAGTCACGTTTCATCTCCGTGCATGACTCATTCTGCTCAATAAGCTCCAAAGTAAGCAGATTTGTCCATCTTCTCTTCCCTCCCTCCTCCCTAAGAAGGCCATTGTGATTCACGGAGGAAACCCTTCTGAGCAAACATTCTCTGGGCATTTCTTGTATAAACATGGTTGACTTTATTTCACCAAGGGAGACAGAAATTTGAATGTGAAAAACCTTTGTGTAACGCGCTGATTTATACATAACAACCATTAAATGTTTTGAGGACTTGGCCTGAGCTGCTTGGTCAAGTTAATGCCAAGTGTGATAAACAGATTAGTCTGTAGATGTTGACCTCAAACGAGCTTCCTGCAACGCTTAAGGCAGAGTTCTCATTCTAGCTAATTTGTCGAGAAAAAGTTTATTGCCACGAGTCCAGCTTGCGATGAAGGGAGTCAGCCCCTTTAGCATTTAGACTAAAAAACAAATTCATACTTTGTATTTTAATTGGATTTGAACTCCTCCGTTTTAAATCCATTGTCAGGATTAAGGGTCAGGAAATGCAATTTAAGTTGAAGTGCGAAAAAGCAACGCCAATACCATACACACTCCCAAAAGGGGCCGGAGCATTCTTGATTTTTTTTCACTCTTCTATGTGTCTAATATACAAATATAGTCTTGTGGAGAGCTTTTGGAGAGACTCAAATGCATAGAAGTGTGTAAAGACCAAGGCTTCCGTCTAAGCGGAGCGGGTGCAGTTATTGTTATCATCTTGCAACATGATCAACGGGGAATGTAAAGATTTTTGCATCTCCATCATCAATCTCTCGTCAGCTTCCTAGCTCCTAAATTAGGGTACAACTCATTAAGAGTGTTGACAATACAATATAGCACGATTCTGGCACCACTCAGCAAAAAGTGCCTCACTAAGCAATGCAAACAACAACTTCAATTATGTTTTTTTTTTTCTCCCCCCCTTCACAATCTTCTGTCACACAGCCATTTATTGCCTAAGATGATGTACAGTATGCTGCACTGGGGCATACATACGAAATGGCGTGAAGAGTTTAGATTAAAATTGATTTTCCTCCCCTTGGGAAGTGGAAAAAGTCAAAAATTGTTACTTGAACATTTATGAAGCAGATTTAGTCTGTTGACATTGAAGGTTGTTTGATAAGTAATTAAATAGGCTTTACCCAAGACGAGGTGGCAGGTATCTCTTTGTCATCCCCCCGTGTGTATAGTAGCTCTGTAATGATGTTATACAGTCCAAAGCTTCTTGTTTTTTGCCTCATACTAGACAAAGAATACATCATATTTCGTGATTGTAGCAGAGCATTGCTTGAGTATTTTCCAGTTGAGGCCATTTGTGCCAATTATCAGAGAGTTTCAGGCTGAGGCTTTGACAGAAAACAACAGGAAATACACACAGTATGTCAATTAATATACAGTGTGCATCGCAGGGTGCAGTGTGTTTATGTGCGAGAGCTGTCGGGGGAAACACTTGGCGGCGTTAGCACCCTCTGGCTGGCAGAGTCCTCTGATTAATGAGTTATCCCATCCTCGTAGCATCGGACGGGCAAGAGGGCATACATCTGTGTGTCAGTCAGGTCTGACATCTTCTCCCAGCCCGGCTGCCAGCCGCTCACCAAGGGATTATCCAGATGTTTCAAGGTTTTCATACGCTGCATGGGGTCCGCTGTCCCCAAACCCGCCTTTCTGACATTGTGTTTGTGACACCTGAGTCTGTATAGTAACTTCATGCAAAGTTCACAGTAGATACAGGATAAAGCAATGCTCTCAGTCCTTTGTGCAAGTAAATGCTTTTCCATTTTCATTCCAGCTGTCGATTGAGTTTTAGGTGTTTGTGATAAAAGCAGCTGCCTTCGGTGACATGTGTGGTTTGAGATTGATTTGTGTTGTTTGCCTCCTCAGTTCGGTTGGTACAAAATAGAGGAAGTATGGAAATTTCAGCTTTGCTTCCCACAAAGCCTCACTGTGTCATAATAAGTATTTGGATCTCAGCTCAAAAAGGGACCTCTGGGTGGCAAGTATCAATATCCTTTGATAAAACTTGTACAAAAACGAAGCCGACACATTGTTGTCAACCTCAAAGCGAGGATGATTTATAAAACCTTGTCTTCAGCTACCTTTTGTGCACATGGGAGCTTTTACATTGGAGCCACCGTTTTGAAGCAGCTACTGCTTGTTGATGCCATTTTTATAATCGGTTTTCCCTTATTTCCCACAAATAAAGAAGGGAGAAAAACTCATAATGGAATTCAGCCAAGGCATTGGATTATAAATGAGGTCTGCGCCTGGCTTCATAACGTTATTTAGATTCTTGTGTACAGAGACCCGTGTTCCAACTCCCATCAGCACTGCAACAGAATCAAATGTGAATATAAGCTGATATAGGGAAATTGGTTTGTAATGTGCTGATGCTTTGGAGACCCTGTACAGAGGCAAAAAGGAGAGAGACAGCACTTCTTTGGCACATGCAGAGTGATGTTTTAATTACTTGAATTGCAATGATAACACCCTCCCCCACCAGCCCGGAATAAAACTAATTTTTAGAGAATACATCTTTTTTTAAAGAATTGCTGCATCTTGTGACTCAGTGTTGCATGTTAACCCCAGAAGAATTTGCCCATAAAAGTCTTTATTTTTTGCTTTAATTTGTACTTTTATTTTGTGGCTTTTACTAAGATAAAGTGAGGTGGCCTGTTTTCAGCTGGAGGATATTCTAGTTTTGCCATGGCCAGCTATACCCATTAACCTTTCACATCCCAGAAATTCAGAGAAATAGGACTAGTACCTCCGACATTCACTTCTCACATTAAAAAATGTACTAAATCAGCCACAGCAGGTTGGAGCAGAATTTACAAGCGGATTAATTCTTCCGCACTAAAGCTACGCCGTAGCTACCACATAGCGTAAGCTATGTCATAGCAGATGTGCACCTCTCCCCAAATTTGACTAAGCGTCACATTGACACCGACCGCAAGAAAATTGATTGGTAGACTTGTTCTTCATTTTCAAATTCTCCACTGCTATTTCCTCTTTGTAGTTTTCAAGTCAGATAGAATGATAGGTTAGGGCAATTTCTGTCGGAATGACTGATGCTCAACATGTATCAGCTCCAACTTGTGTAAATCATGCTTAGTTTGTTCTGTTGCTGCGTCTGAGCTACATACAGCAAGTAAATAAAAGGAAACTTGGCACTGAAGGGACGGTGCTGCAGAACAAGAACCTACACTGCCGCCTCGCGGTTTGTCAAATAATTACTGAGTGACGCAAACAATAACTCAGAAGTATAGACGCCATAGATGGCGTAGGTGCCTTGCGCAGTGTGTGGCGTCTATTTAGAGGTATAAACCAGGATTTATTTGGTGACTCATATTGGAGCTTCCTAGAGGCACTATTGAGTAGGATCCAAAGAGAACACAAGGATGCTTATTACTCCTGAATAGTGGTTTTCCAAAAGTTGCCAGCTGGACCTGATTTAACCAAAATCTCATATCCAAAAAGGAAATCTTGTTAGTCAAATTTAATATTATTCACTTATAACTGGCTTATAAATCATTAAAGCAGAATAATAATACCATCCTATAGTTGGAATATCAAAACCAGAGCAATGATAAAAATTCAAAGACTATGCCTTCATTTGGCCCACACTCCAAGAAACCTTTGGGACCTACCAAGATGATATTGTTTTGAGATCTTTATTTAAGACCAAGAGGGATCAGAAGCTAGTAAAACTAGGAGAAAATCTAGATCTGAAAAAATGTTATTTGATTTTTACTTCATTTATTGACTTCAACATTCAAGCAGCAATATACCAAACTTTGAATGGGTTAAACAAATTGTGCTTTTTGTGAATTTTTGGAAGCAAAAGCAATACAAGAAAAAAGTCTGAGACAACAATTGTTTTAAGGTCATAACTCCAAATGTATCACTAGATGCATACATTTCTGAGACTTGTGCACCACCCACATAATCAAAATCTGAGTTAAAATGTTGTACATTCAACCCATGTATGAGGATTGCATCAGTTAAAAAAAAGTGTTTTTTCAGTGTGTGAAAGTAATGTTGCAAAAGATAGGATGTAGTGCAGAGCAAATTTGGTCTCACATGTCCTGAGCTGTTGCAGAGAGATAAAAGACATGTCAGTTTTTCCGCTTTACTTGCTATAAGGTTATCAGTGGGAATTCGGATGGAGACAAACATTGCCTGTTTTGGCTGCCTAACTTAGCATACCTCAGTGGCTGGCCCTAAGAAAACCTCCATTTCCAACCCATTTCACATGCTCGACTGCATAACATGCGAACTGAATAGGTTTGATGTCTAATCCATCCATTAAATGTAATTGAGACTGAAACGCTGCATTAGAGCCTCTCTGTAGGCTTGAGCTCCGAGACAGAAATTGTGGGGATTAGAAAAATCTCAAATATTTGTACATTCTTATATTTTTCTACAATGAAAAAAAAAATACATCAGAGAGTCTCTCAGTGGAGCATCTAAAATTACCTTGTCAATTGCGCACCAGCTGCAAACTAGTTTTACTGCCTCTGTCACTGGCTTGTGAAGAAAAAGGGGTGTAAAGGGGTCAAAAGCAGCGCTCTTTGGATGGCTTTCAGGGCCATATGTCTAATGGGTAGTTTTAATGAGAAGAGGCCATGACGTTTGATTTAGAACCATACTGAGAGCCAGCACCCCCCTCCCCCTTCACAAACTGCATCATCATTTGTTGTTGAGCCGCAGTCTTACAGCTAAAATAGCAGCAGATAAATTGCAAAGTCTGAGTTCTTTGCCTTTCCCTCAGCTTTCTGTCAGTGTTGTGCCTAAAGCTCGTACTTACTGTACAAGATTGTCAAGTGTAAAATATGAACCTCCTATTGCAAGCGAGTTTTGAAAGAAAACATTGTAGTAAAACAGTAGAAGGTATCACTGTCAGTGTTTAGTATCGCTAAATAGTTTGATTTAAAGCAGCACAATGTAAATTTGTGCTTTTGTTGAGTTTGGCGGCTCCTTTGGACAAAAGCGGTAGTGCTTTACCAGAGAGAACACTACATTTCCCATGAGCACCAGCGCGTACTGCCGGAAAACTCCTGTCCCCGTCGCGTGCATTTGTTTTGATAGTGAATGAAATAAGACGGGACGGACTTTCAAAACTACTTTTCTGTTTTCAGTGGCCGTTTGCAGGATGGATAGCGAAGAGGTAATGTATCTATTTTTGGCTAAACAATATAATATGACGATGTTGAAAATCACTAACTTCAACTTGGTTTTATTAGTGAAGTCACCCCCGCCCCCCTGTCCTGTTTCAGCGAGATAATGCGCCCTACAAACTCATACGCTCTGCACCTTTTTCCTGTCACGTTTTTTAGAGGGACTTCGTCATAAATTAGTAGTCCAACATACTTACTGACAAAATAAAAAAATACTTTATAACCTGTGAATAACTGAATGCCCATTCCTCATATTTTGCAGATCTGCCCTGCACAATTTTACAGTTCTCAGGAAAAATACTAGGACCCAAGACGAATCCCCTGTATGTGAAAACATTCTAATTTTGATTCTTATTGAACATAGAACTCTACATTTACATTTGTATCATAACAATTCTGTCTCTTGTCGGACATCCTTCCTCGTCTTTCAGCTCAAGCCAGCGAGTGAAAGCCGGGCCAATGTTTATTCTTGTCCGGGCATTTTTTATTATTTTTTAAATTTTTTATTTTATCCGGGCATTTAGCTTGTTACTCTCCCGCTTTCTTTTTTTTGCCTCCTCTGATAAAACTTATTTTCTTCGTTTTTTTCGCTGCTTCGGACATGATACCAGCTTCTGCTGAGCTCTGTGCCCCCCCGCCCCGCCCAGCTTTCGTCTCGACTGCGAATTGGGAAGGAGGGGGAAGTGAAGTATGCCGTAAAGCAGTCAAAGCCGTAAAGATTTGTAGTTTTTTAGTGTGGAAGGGTTCCTACCATGCTCCTCAAAGTTACATAGTGCCAGTGAAGGCGATACAGACCCCTCAGACCATGACAGAGGTTTCATTAAACCTGTTGTAAGTTGATGTACCATCACAATGACTCTGGAAATATTATATTAAGGTGGAAAAGTTACATAGTGCTGCTTTAACAGTGTCTATATTTATCAGGGATTTAAGGCAGCACTGGTACGAATCGATGGTAAGAGCAGATGACTGTTCCTTGTGACTCGTATTATTGGTTTCATCTTCAAACTTACAATGGAAAACACTGATTTTTAGCCTGCTGTTGGCAAGTGTAAATTACTTGAGTGAGTTTAAACCAATCACAGTTTTTGCTAGGGGGGACTGGTGAAATCATCAGCCCAAAATGTGATCTCATCAGACAGGGTCACAAGTGAGAGAAAGTGGAGGGACCTCTCCAATTTGCCTGGAGGCAGTCTGTCTTCTTTATCTTGTCACTTATTTAAATCACAAGAGGCAGTTTTGGGGAATTTTATTTCCTGCTCCGAAGCGCTTGACCCTCATCAGCTCAGTCAGGCCTTCCGTCTTCATCATACTCTGGTTTTGGACAAATTTTATTCATCGACAAGCAAACTTTTAGCAGAGCTGTGAAAAACGGTGTCCCTTCCACTTTCTTTATACTAGTACATACTACTTTACTAGTGTTTCATAATAACATTACACACTCCTCATAGAAATGAAGTGGAACTTAATTGGGGATCTCCCATTCTATTTAGCAAAAACATGCCACCCTGGTAGACTGATGTTCCTCAATGATCATCATTACAAGTCGAAAGTCCCTTGGCCCGACACATTTGCACACACACACTTACATACCAATCCTGGATAAATACGGCAGTGGTAATTATAGTGGGGAAGTGTGTCTTAGTGGAGCTGTCAGAACCGTAATTGCTAGAGGGATGGTGGGCTATCGAGAGGCAAATCGCACGCTCCAAGTGCAACACTGCCAGTGGTGAGTGACTTTGATTATAAGAAGAGGTGCAAGATATGTGGGTTATCAACCAACTCTTTTTCCTATCTTGCATGTTATGAACAAAGCTACCTTCTCCCTCCTTCTCCTGCTTCATCACTTTTTCTGAATTAGTTTTCCAGAGGATGTTTTTGCTAGTGTATTTAACGCGGTGGAATATTACAGTGTTCTTGTCATGGATAACAAACCAAACATCCATACCTGTGTCACATCAAACATGAGAGGGAAAAAAACCCACCTCTCATGTTGTTCAAAGAAATTGCCATGGGTAAATGTGTGCGCCACTGTGCTCAATCAGCTTTGCTGTCATAAATTGCCTATTTCTTTGCCAAAGGCTTTGGGGAAGTGGGGAGAAAAAAAAAGAAAGAAAGACGAGGTTTGAACTCGAGCCAAAAATGGGATTTTAATTTCTTAGAAATTCCCATCTGTTTGTACATGTGGGAGAGGGAAGAAAGGAAAGGATGGCAGATCTGTGAAAAAAGGAATAGTACAAAACAAGAGTAAGGGAACTGAGGTCATGACTTCCAAATTAACAACAAGCTTCCTCTCACAGAGACTGATTGTGAAAATTACATATAGTAATGTCATCAGGAAGTCACTGGAGCCTATTAAGGCAATCATAACAGTACAACGCGAGAAAGTTAGTGCAAAATCGTCACTATTTTTGCCGCTTCTCCCGTTGCAGATGGACAACGTGAATCAAGTCCGTTCAAGCCGAAACACTTTACATTTATCTCCCCGTGCCACAAAGCTAATTGCATTTCAAAAAGTTATCATGACACCACACCAAATATTGATTTGAATGCTAAACATGCAATCTGCCAGTGTGAGCATGTGAGCAAATAGCTAATTTCATTTCAATCACCATGGTGTGGAGTGTTCCAAGTGGACTAACCTCTCCTGTCACAACCAAGTTTGAATCAAGATATGAAAGTCACTGCATGGTTAGTTTTAAAATCCGTCAAAATATCTCAATTGTGTCCTTTTTATGAGGAGAAAATGAACCTAATTGAAAGTGGCATGCAATTGGCCAGCGTTAACCTAGCATGAAATTTGTCTTCAGCTATCTTAGGCAGTTGCCAGCACCAACTTCGCTGCATTATCTTTTGAGTGACTGAACGATTTGTAATTGGTTATGATTATTATGGCATGAAGTGGCTGCTCACCAGCACCAGAATATCACGATGACTTGAAGTGGGCAGTTTCCAAAACATCAATTGAAAAGGTTTAATCATTTGATAAGTCATTTGATCGTAACATGCGGGTTTTGATTAAAAACTCATCACATTAGAAATGACACCAAATTAAACATGGTTAATAATTGATATCATTACCCCAAGATGATATTTGTTACTCGTTTTGGGTTATTGGGTTATGCCTTTTGTCTTTTGTATTGGGGACTTAATAAGTCTCAATAAGATAAAAAACATATTTTCTACAAAAGTGTTCACAAGACATTAACTTACATTTAGTGCAGATCAAACTGATTTCTCTCCATCTTTGCGTTAGTTTTCCCTGGATACTCCAGCATCTTCCCACGGACCAAAAATATGCATGTTAGGTTGACTGTCCACGGGAGGCAAGTGTGCACAGCTGTTAGTCTCCTTTTTCTCAGTGTGACTCTGTGATAGACTAGCATTGTTTTCCAGGATGTATCCCGGCAGTCGCCCTAGGACAGCTGGGACAGGTGCCAGCCGACCTGTGATCCCAAGTAGCTGTAAACCCCTGAGCTGCAGTTGCAGCACAATTTCATATCACGTTACATTGAAAAGATGCTTTTATCGGAAATGACTTACAAGTTAGGAAAAGTTGCAGTTCATCTTGCCAAGGACACTTGAACATGTAGACAGAGAAAGGAGGGACTCGAACCAGCAATCATTCAGCAGAATGGGGATCATTCTGTCTCCTAAACTATATCTCCTTAAGATGAGGTTGATCCAAAGCTTTGTTTAGTGTGTATATTCACCAATCTGTGGCATTCATGTCTCAGTGTCACGGTTGTCTGGGAATAAAACATATATTTGAAATTGTTACGCCCGTGTTCAATTCAAATAGTCTAAAAAGTAATTTCCATCAAATAGATGATCTGGTTTGCTTCTTAGCTGCTTCCTGCCGTGTGTGGTATTTCATCTAAGACAACTGTCTATTTACCCAAGCAGCACCAGTTTCTTTCTGCTGCATGCCAACTTATTACAGGAGACACTTGTAGCGGCTCTCAACAAACATCATATTGTCACACATGGGTGCCAATAATTATGAATTCCACAATGCGTGGCTGTGCGGCTGAGGCAGGGCCTCACGGAATCGCAGCTGCCACTCGCCTCCTACCATGCAGAAGAAGGATTCGGTTTGAACAGAGGGAGATGAAGAGGTGCCTTGCTGTCATGGAAACCTAGCCATGTTTAACGCTTTCCCTTCAAATGGTGTGCTTTCATATTATGTTATTTTGAAAATGTGTTGTTTGGTGCTGATAAGAGTTTAAGTGTGATGTGTACATGCATTATAGCCTTCCTCTTCATGTTCTGCCTGAGTCCTGCTCCATCTCATACCCTCTATCCTCCCACAACCAAGACTCATCCCATTTATCTAATTTGTGCCTCCTCGTCTCCACAGTCCTCCTGCCTGTGACCCAGACATCGATCTTAGCGTAATATCTTTATGAATGTCTAAGTTAGTAAGAGAAGAGGCTTGTTGGAGGAGCTATAAGCAAGAATACACTGGAGTATCCTTTGCAGAAGTCCATTTGTTATCTGTAACATGTAAATGGGGCATGGCGCGTCGCCCCGACGTTTCGAAACTGAATTAGAAATAAACCTTTTCACAGACATCTTTTATGCTCATCTGGGAGAAATGATAAGATATAAGTTGTAGTTGTATTAAACGTCATGTTTCAATGACATCAGTTTAGAATTATGGCTCTGAAGCAATTTGATATGTGCCTCGACTCCCCTCTCCTCGCGTATGTCCTCAACTCCTCTTCTCACATCTCTGGTGGGAGGAACTAAGACGTAAGGAGAGGAGTCGAGGATGTGTAAATTGGGAAGTGAGATAAGAGGCAGGTATGATGTACTGCTCTGTGGTTATGTTGTTACAAGCACGTCTGAGCTGCAGCCTTTGAAATGGAAACTTGATGTGCTTTCTCTTTCTCCCAGACTTCATAGAAGCAGACTTTTGTTCAATACCAGGGCCCCGTTCTTGTTTCATGATAATCAAGTGATACACAAGACAGTTCCTCCGTGGTTCCCTCTGTGGAACAACTGCACATAATATAATGCACAGACCCTAATGGTGCTATAAATATTACACATTCAACAAAGCCGGGCCACGGCGTAATCTACTCATGAGGGATTCGTCAGTTGTTTGACTGATGGATCATGCTGGAAGGTAAACAGGACCAGAAATGATAGTCGGGTGTACAGTTCTCCTCCTCTGAAAGTGCCAGCTTTGCTCTGTGTATGCCACTCCTCATTTCCTTTCCCATTCAGCTACCAGGGGGTAACAGCCAGCATTCAATCATCATGGGACCCGATAGCTGTAAATTGTATTCACACGTCGAAAATGCATAATCAACAGTGGTTTCTTATTCATAATCTTCTCTGCTCAGCTCCTCTTTGCTTAATGCATACATATTTAGACTTCTAGATAGGGGTGGGGAAAGTAGGAAGCTCTGTGTGATTGCAAAGGATACTTTGAGCATTTGCTGAAATGAGATGTCCCTCTCTTTCCCAGATGTCTTGCCTTTTCTCTGATTTGATCGATCATCATTATGAATCATAATTATGTAGTTAAACATGGTTTTATATATATATATATATATATATATATATATATATATATATATATATATATATATATATATATATATATATATATATATATATATATATATATATATATATATATATATATATATATATTGTACTGTCCTCCTGTAGCTCATTTTTTTTTGCATTCTGTGTGATTAGGTGTATTGTTGAGTCTTGCTGTGCTTTATAGTCGCAGCTTCAACACAGTACACCTGGTTGGATTAGGGAAATGTATTAGCGCTTTTTACAGTATAGCATTCTTTTTCATCAATATTCAGTTAGTGAAAGCTGCTGCATGTGGACATGCATTTTTGTCCTGCTGGCAGACATTAGGAGGCTATTGTGTCTCTTCTTGGACAAACATTTTGCAACATGTCAGAGAGCAGGATTTTTCTGTATACGTGAAATTGAATGTATCAATTGTGTCACAGCAGTCTGATTTCATGTATATTCTTTTAAAGGCCTTTTTTGCATGCTGCTGTGCATCTCCAGTTATGCATAAAACTAGACTTTTGTCTCACGCAAAACGGAGATATACACATTGTAAGCCTTTGCATGTTTTTTACATCTGAGTGGTCGTTATGTCTGTTCAGAGTGGTGAAACTGCTTCATTTATTAAGGGACCTTTTTTAAGGGTTTTCCCCCCAAAGCTTATTAATGAATTATGTTTACTCGTAAAAGAAAGTAGCTTATGAGCAGTTTCTTTGAAACTGTGACTTGTCATGATTGACATTTTTGCATTCCACAAATAGCCAAATTGTTATCTGTTCACTGCTAATGCTGGATGCAACACTGACTCACTCTGATCCATCTGATAATCAGCCCTCTAGAAGATGGCTTTTTCACGCAAAACCACGTCCTGGTCTCTGCATTGAGACCATCTTTAAGATAATCCCCCTTGTCTACCTAATTTGAAAAGGTTAATATTATAAATCTTGGCTAATGATTCTGTGGGGCTGTACTTGAGCACTTTGAGTGAAATGCTAAACCTCGATAATTAGCATTAACCATCTGAACCTCATGCAAATGCCATTAAACTGCAAACAATGACCAATGAACCACACTTTAATGATAAAAACCAATGAACCACACTTAAACAAAAAATCAGCAATGTTATTGGACTTTATCCTGTTTGACTTGTGTCACCAAGAAAGACTTAAGTAGTGCTCGTTTCAGGTTAACATGAATGTTTATCTGAAATTTCCCAGCTTCAGTTAGCTTAGTTCATACCATGGTTGAAGTAATTCACTTTAAACTACAATTAAATTATAAATGAAGCAAATGTAATGGTTTAAGAGTAAAAGGCTAAAAAACTGAGATGGTGATTTTTTTTTTTCTGAAGCATCATTGGGGCAAGTAGGCACCCTGACAATATGGAAGAATGAGGAATTGAGCTCTATTAGCCCAAGATGAGAAAATGTCCTAAACCTGATGCAATTTATTGCCTTAATTTATAGAGAACTATGACTGAGAATGACAACAAGAAGTATTAGAAGCACTTAAGCCAACTCCTAATGTTGCAGTTTCCATCTGCAGAGAAACAAGATGCAAATCTTTATTTGCTCCAGTATCCGAGTCGATTACAATTCACCAGTTAATGATTCCATCCAGACAAAGGTGTATCTTGACGTATCTGTTATACAATGTTTTAGCACATAGAGTATAACTACAGTTTCATTAATACAAGCAGTCGGATCAGTAATGACTAAAAATATGAAAGAATGTCTTTAATATAAAAGAATGACTGCATCACTGGATCGACCCAGTCACCCACAAACTGGGATAAACGATATAATTCATTATTCTGCAGTCATTTGATTTCAAGATAGTTCAGTAGATGACAGTGGGATAAAACATTAAATTGGACAATTTCTATGGCCTTTATTGTTAATGTGATGTATTCGGGGCCCCGAACATACTCATTAATTATACTTTTTATTTGTTTGATATTGAAAAAGTCTGTAGAAAACAACATCTCGAAACCAACTTAGTGGCATGAATTTTATGGTAATCCATCCAATAGTTTTGAAACATTTAATCTGGACCAGTCATGTTTGTTGCTAAAAGGCCCGGGGGTAGTATGTACCTGGACTTACCAAGCATTGGTAGCAAAGTCAAAGCCTTTCATCGTGAAAGAAGAAATGGAAGTACCCTCTACAAGGATTTACAGAGCTCCTCAGTTGTAACTGCTGGGAAGAGCCAGCTTCAGACGAGTTTATTTCTTTTTCAAACTTATGTCATTGAGGACAGTCTTCATCACTGCCCAACTGCGTCACAGTCCTCTCCCTGCTCTCTTTTGTGCTGTCATCTTGACTAATCTTCTCTCTAATAGCTTTTACCATATTTTTTCTCTAATCTTTTTCTTAGTCTTGTTCTTATACTTAAAGTCATTTCCCTCCTCCTTGAGATCACCCCCCTGATCTTTGCCAAGCATTCACCCCTCCAGTCCACCCTTTGACCCGTACCCATAACCCTCACCCCTGCCACTCCCCTGATCCCTGGCAGACATTTTACTCTTTGATCCTCCACCTTGTTTTTTCAGCTTCACCCTCTCAACTCACGTATACCAAGCAGATATATGATGACTATACTTTGATATTAAAAGCCTTACTTCATCACCACAACTTCAAAATATACTTGGATTTAAATGCATCTTTGGATAACAAAGCTTTTCTTTATTTTTGTTTCATTTTTAAGATTAGCTTAAATGGTGTATGACACCCTATCAGTTTGACAGTGTCTGCACCTGGTTGGAGATACCAGGGTCAATATATCATGCCTGAAGAGATAGGTCAGAGCTTGTTTTTTTTTATCTCTGCAGTGTAGTTTAAACCAGATTGCGATGCAGTATATTATATATATTTATCTGTGAAAATTCTTAGGTGCCGTCACTTGTGAATATCAAACTAAACTGCACTCAGAAATGAGCTATGTAAGATTTTAATGTGCGTCTATGATGGACAAATTCACCGGGACTGGATAGGTGACCTCACAACCAGCTGTTTTCCCCTCATTGTACAACACAAGCACAAAGCAAATGGCAGTAATTACTATCCCAGCATCACCTCATTGAGCTATACTGCGCAGTGTAGAACACATTGCTAATGTAATCACACCGTGCTACACACTCTTCTGGGCTAAGCTTAATGTTGAGTGTGTGTCATTTGAGAGGCTGCTGCCACAGTAAAAGGTTCCGGCTGGTTTATAAAGGCACATGTTTATTGTATCATGCATTATGGCCATTAGACCCAGTGCTACCTGAACCCAGCTGGTTTCCAGGGTTATTCCTTAATATGAAACTGAACTGCATGACACGACCAAAATTGACTCCTCTTAAAATACTCCAGAGCTAATGGGGTAGTCTGGGTAATTGACATCAATACCTGGAGCTCTGGACGAGTATAAAACACAGTCAGTACCTATCAGGGTGGCTATTTCTGTCCTATTATCTCATGTGTGATTTGCGTTTATGTGTTTGTGTGCTTCTATTAGAGGAGGTGTAGTCGAGAGGGTTATGCTTTTGCAACCTCATCATTTTGAGGGGTAGTTATGGAGTGTTAACCTGCTAATTATGTGAAAAATGGTAACAGCCAGATGTTTGTTCAAGGTGTGATTGGTGCAAAATATACATAATTGTGAATGATAATTAGTGGTCATGTTTTTAAACACTCTTTAAATGTAGAAAAAAAAACTGAGAAGTCCCAATTGGGAAATGCAATGTTGCTGCAAGAGACCCACATTGCTGATGCACTACAATATTAATGCTTATGGAGCCCATCAACTCTAATTACGTCTGCTTTACTCAATGCTACCAAGAGTACTACTGAATATTAATGCTAAGCAACTCTTAACAGCAACGTCACTAAAATGCAATAACATCATTAACAGGGGTGTGTCTCTGAATAGTGATTGATCCAGGGGTTTGGGAAGCTTCAAGGTTAGCTAAATATACTGGTTTGGGGATACCACTTCTGTGTTTTATTTGATAAGAGTGATAAGGGATTTGTCATCTTGAAGGTGTGCTAGTACCAACCAAGCCCTTTCTTGTGCCATGTCAAAATTGAATCAGTACTTGTATGTTTTTCCTGAATTCCTCCCCACACAGAGGAGGCAGCTTGCCATTATCATGCAGGGAAACATTTGTTGTTGCTTGATTACACTAATGGGAAAGCACGCACGAATATGAAATGTTGAACGCTATTGAAATTAGGCTTAATTGCCGATGGCATCTCAGGTTAATTTGTATTCCCTCGGTATGAAATGAGCTTGTTTGTTTTTGTGAGCTGAGCATCAGTATATGTAGATATTTAGTACAGTATGTTGATAGTGTAGCCACTGGGCTTTCTTACCAACTATGACAGTGTGGATGGTACTTTTTTCACGTTTTGACTGTCTGTTCAGGCCTTTAATCTGAATTACACTAATGCAAGACTTGTGTCACCAAGGGGACTAAAGTAGATAAGCTCATAGAAAGAAGATGCTTGTTCCATGTTAACACTTTAAAAAAAAAAAGGGTTTAGATGGGGATGAACATGAAGTTCTCGTGTTCAGTGGTGATGTTTAAAGTCTGGCAAGGAATCTAGGGAATACAATATGCTATGTCAATAAATAACAAGCATGTTAGTAGATGAAAGTGTGTGTATGAACATGTTGACCCCTACTGTAGGCAAGGCAAGTTTATTTGTGTAGCACATTTCAGCAACTTCAGGCAAGTCAAGGTGCTTTATAAAATGAAAACATGAAAAATAAAGAGAGAAAAAATCTCCATTGAATGTATTTTGTTATTTTATAGTTTTTACGTGTAAGTCGTGGATTGATCCTTTCCTGGTGTAAAAAATAAAACGATTATGCTAATGGATTACCTACTTCAAAGGGTTCCAGCCTATTTGGGTATTTTTTGAGCACTTAAAACCAGACAATAATGATTTCTATTAATGTCATGTTTGGCTCTCTGTCAAAATAACAGTTGGCAAATAGTCTCTTTGTCAAGAGACAAGAGACATACAACCTGGTAAAAGATAATTTAAGATTAAAAAAGTAGCATATTCAAAGTGAATTGTGCAGCGTTTAACACGTGATGGAAAACTTCAGACTTACAAAATTGGGGAGAATTTATGTTAGAATTATGGATTTTTACACAAGGTGATATCTTCAACTGTGTTTGCACTTTTTGGGGTTTGAACACGTTATTTTAGATTTATGGAGTTGGTTCTGAATGAACCAAATCATGCCCTAAGACACTTTTGCTTTGGTTTATGTATGAAAGTTATAAAAAAATGTCAAAAGTAAAAACAAATGTGAGAATAGTAAAATGTTTGTTGGCATTTAAGAGAAAGATTTTTCAAAAAGTAGAAAAAAATTATTGTAAGATAAAAAAAATAATTGTTAGATTAATCGAAAAAATAATTGATAGATTAAATCGACAAGAAAATAATCGTTAGTGGCAGCCCTACCTGTGAAGTCTCTCTTGATAGATATCATAGTGATCCTGGAGGCCAGTCTTTCACCACCTCCGTTCGGCTTCTCAACATTCCCTTTTTTCACTTCTTACAAGTGGGGCATTTCATCACAGAGATTTCTTCGCAACCTTCACCTTAGTGGGAGCAATGGAATCAATGATGAAATTTTACAGTGGAAGTTATCTGGTAGTTCATTTACTGTGTTACAAGACAAACTGGAGCTAGCTGAGAAGACTTGGTTAAAGGTTTCAATTGGGTTGTCCTTAAAAAGTGTTTTTTATTTTTTTAAATGACTTATCTTTGTCTACTTGAGTGGATGGAAATATTGCTTTCAAATACAACAGAACTGGAGCTGAACTAACGTCATGTTTTTTAGATTTTTGTTTAGATTTCTGTCAGTGGGATCGTGTAAAATACAGACATAAAAAGTATTAATCAAAGGCAAAGCGGTTACGTTGAGGTATCAAAGCTGGGCTGATCCAGTTAGATAGTATCTTGCTTTTGCTTGTCAGAAGAAATGGGACTGTTGTGTAAAGATGGTGCCATAGATAACTGATTATCTTTAATAATTTAATCTCACAGTTTCCTCTCATGCATCCGTATGCTTCAACTCCTCAGTCCACTATGATGCGTGGTCATCAGGGCATGCTGAAGGGGAGGCTGATCTGGAAGGAAGCACGTTCAGCGGCTTCACCCAGGGACATCGATTTAAAAGCACTTCAGTGCAGAGACTCACGCAACCCAGCTGAGGTTTCCCTGCACCGAGATCCTCTTTAACCTGCAAATGGAGAGGACAAGAAAACTCTTCCTTTTGCCACTTCATTGGTGCGCTGCTTTCGTTTTTGTTTCTCAATTATTGATGAATGTAATTTCTTTCCAAATACTCCTTTTACAACTTGTACTTCAGATTTAGCATGTTGGTAAATCTATGGTGGAAATTTGGGGACATTTTTCACATTACCAGTTTCATTTTGTTTCATTTTGTGTTGAGTCATAATGAGTAATGATCATTCAGTAATACCTATAGACATGTTTACATATTCTTTAAATGGCATGTTCTTTTTTTACAATTTTTCCAAGTATCTCATCCCCCCCTTCTGAGACTGATAAATATGGGCCAAATATGGATCGGATCATATTTACCCGTTTCAAAAGGTCTTAACGTCAACAGTCACAAAGTCAGAGCTCCGTCAGGCACATTCACCAGGAAGGTGGACCCATAGACTATTTTATTAAATTCAATTTAATTTATAAAGCATCTATTACAACATAAGTTGTCTCTAGGCACATTCCAGAGACCCAGAACATGACCCCTGAGCAATTATTACATAAACACTGGCAGGTAAAAATTCCTCTAGTGGGAGAAAAAACTTAAGTCAAACAGTGGCAAGAAAAACTCCCCTTTAAGAGGGAAGAAACCTTGAGCAGGACCAGGCCCATAAGGGGGGACCCTCCTGCCGAAGGCCAGCTGGGCAGAGCAGGAAAACAGAGAACAGACAGAGAATGAAAAACTGAGAAAGGAGATACACAGACACATTGGTTAGCTGGTGCACTACAGGGATGACTATATAAACAGATGTAGACAGCAAACACTGAGGCGGTCAGAGGGGTGGGGGGTGGGGGGTGTTGCAGGTCAGGATGTCAGCAGGCATCTACCAGACATCCATACAGACAGGTGGAAGCGGCAGTGGGATGATCAGAGGGGGGGACTGCAGGTCAGCATGATGCTCCTGAAGCTCTGGCCTGCAAACATGCATAGAAGACAAAAGGAGGAGGGGGGGAAGACCAGCACAACAAACTACAATAACAATGGAAAACAATTATGGTTATGAGAGCCATGTTTACTTCTAATCAATAACTGAGGGGTTGATCTGAAGAAAGGAAAGAGGAGAGAAGGAGGGGAGATGAGCACCGCTCAGTGGATCATGGTTGTGTCCCCCTGCAGTGTAGGTGTACAGCAGCATATCTACAACAGATCTATCTTTAACATGAGCTGCTTTAGTCTTGTCCTGTAGCTGCAGCTACCACTACTGGCCCTAACACACTAAGAGTTTACACTAACTAAAGGCTTTACTAAACACAAACTTTTAAGTTTGGTTTTAAAGGTGGAGGTGGTGTAAGCCTCCTTAAAGGGGACCTATTATGGCATCTAATACCTATTTTAAACAGGCCTTGAATGTCTTAAAAACAAGCTCTTGATTGTTTTTGCTGAATAAATTAGAAATTCAGCCTCTAAACCATGTCCTTATCAACCCGGTCTCTAACATCCTTATCTATGAGGGATTCTGAGTGGGCGGGGAGAAAAAATGGTGGAAGCTCCGGCCGGCTGAGTTAGTTGTGGGCGTGGTTTCACGCATCGGAGGCCAACCTATGTAAATCGCGCCCGTCCTTACGTAACGACGGGTGCAGAATCTGAACGGCTCGTAGATCCACATCACACTGGAAGGATCATCCGGGCGGCTGTACAGACACTGCAGAACTTGGTTGCTTTTCTCCTTCTCTGTGTTGGCAGGCTGAGGGGAGACCACTTTATATATGTTAAAGCAAGAAAAAACGTGTTTTTCACAATAGGTCTCCTTTAACCCAGATTGGAAGTTTGTTCCATAGTAATGGTGCCTGATAGCAGAAAGTCCACCCTCCAAATCTACATTTGCATACTCTAGGAACTACAAGTAAACCTTTACTTGGAGAGCAAAGAGCTCTGTTAGGAACATAATGCGCTATCAGGTCTTGCAAATATCGCGGACCTAGGCCGTTTTGGGCGTTATATGCAAGTAATACAATTTTGAATTGGATTCCAAGTTTTATGGGGAGCCAATGGAGAGACGCTCACACTGGAGAGACGTGGTAATACTGTACTATGATTGTGAAGTCGCAATTTTACAGCTGGCTCACATTTCTCTATGCATGAAAAACCTTTGCTTCATGATTGGCACGTACAGATACCTAACTTTAGATAGACTTTATTTAAAAAGACTGATTTAGCAATAGGCAATGCAAAATAGTGATGTGGGATGTTCTCTGTGCTCTAAAAGAGTATAGAGATAATCAGCAATCTATTGTGAAATCAAAAAAATAGATGACTGATTTTTTTTTTTTTTACAGCCGGATTAATTAATCCCATGAACATTTTGTATTTTATTGTTGGATATTTGATTGTGCAAGAAAAAAAATTAATTACACTGTTAAAGTGTTTAAATATCTGGTCCCAATTGATTTGTCTTAGTCTTAACTTTGTTTAAATAGTGATGCTCATTTCCCTCACAATAAGAGCGACATCTAAACCTGTCATTTTTAAGAGTGCAGGTTATCTTTGCTGACGTTTCCGGTTTCCTGGCGTCCAAACAGTTTGCTAAGGCAACAGTCATGTTACAGAACAAGTGCAGCCCTCTCAGTAATCAGAGAGCTAATTACCCTTCAGGAGCTGGTTTACACTGTTGTGCCTGATCTTCACAGATCAAGGCCTAAAGTGTCACAGAAGAGCTAAATAGCCATGATAATTTTCAGTTGTGAAAACGTTGCTTCGAAAAGAAAATGGAAATGGGATGAGGTTTGGTCTCATATGGCTTCTTTGTATAATGGAGTCCAAAGCTGCGTTGGCTGATTGTAGAGCGGACTGTGTTCACCAACAGTGATCTCTGGAAATGATCCGGAGCCCAAGCAGTTACACCCCAGGGCCTGAATATCACGGGGCATCCAGTTTTGCCCTTCTGCCCCGACCCCTTTGCTTTTCCTCCTGATTCTCTGAATCTTTTAAACACTGTAGATGGTGGGATCTTCAAAGTCTTTGCAATTTTATGTTCCAGTACATTTCCCTGAAATTGTTCCATAAGTTTTTGATGCAGTTTGTCACAGATTGGTAAACCTCTGCCCAGCTTTACATCACAGAGCCTCTCTAAAATGCTCCTTTTACACTTTTACACGAAACCACATACTGTGTACTGGTATAAAATATATTATAATTATACAGTATGTACTGGATACTGGTCCAGTGGTTATTGTTAATAAAGGCAGTTGTGTAATGGGACACCCGAAGCCTAACATGCGTCTTCTGCGACTGGCTTGTTGTTGTCCTGGGAAAACAGGAAGATGTAAAACTGTGTTAAATAATGATATCATCCATACTAAATACTGTGTTTTCATGTTTTAATGGTTCCTGTATATTGCAACGGTAGCAATTCCTCATCATTTCATATGATAGAGATATCCACAGCGCGCATACAGGAAATGCTTCTAAGCAGTCATGCAAAGAGAAGGCCAGGGAAAATATGCAAAACAGGAGACTTATCTGGCATATCTGTGACAATTATCTAATGTGGGGCAGGTTAAGAAAATGAGAACGACTTAAAGTTCTCATGCAGAACAGAGTCATAAATGCATAAATCAATGTCGCACACAGGTATCTGTCTTTATTGTGCGAGATTATAACATGAATACAAAAAGACAATCCAACAATTTTAATGTGTATGTTTTCTGAAGGCAAGTCTTTAAAACCATTGAAGATGTTGTTGAGCCTGTAATCTTTAGTTGTAGTTGGGGATGTTCCATTTATTTATTAGAAACAAATTAAGGCATTTGGCTTTTTAAAAGCAATTACTGCCTGATTTTTCCCACTGGGACGCACAGATGAAACACAGCTGTCACCACTTCATCTCATCTTATCAACTTTGTTGTTGTTTAGTTCAGGACCCTTTGGGACCTTCAGATAAATACATTGCATGTTGGTAGAGAATATATTTACTCCCATTTCCTGGATGTGATAATGGACACGGAGCATTCCTGTTGAGCCTCCCCCCTCTTCATTTCTGATCCCAGCTAAGTGCCTTCATCATTTCAGGTAAGGCCTTTGAACGGATGCTTACATATTGGGACTGCATCTCTTCAAATAAATCTTTTTCCCAGCTTGCATCATGGTTTGACCGGCAAGGGGAAGCAAATGGGCATGAGGGCAGTGACCTGCCTGCTTTTTTAAAAGTCCAGACTTCACATGACTAAAGCCACGGGGAGGGGGACAGAAGTAGGGCATGCTAAGTTCAATCTTTAATTCATAAAGGTTTTTGGTGTTCTCTTAGCAGGTAGCTTTGAACAGAAAAATGGATATTAGGGGAAAGTAAGTGAGCGTGAGACAAATTTTACTCCCTGTCGTCTGGACACCTGCTGGATTTGTTCACCCTGTCTAGTCCAGGGAGGTGGAGGAAGAATAATTTAGTTTCTCCCTCCACTGTCACATGGTCCTTTAGTCTCACTGCTGTGTTAGCTTTGCTGGCACAGGAAGGTGAATCACTTCAAAATGTGATGAGAACTATAACACCAGTTCAGGAAAGTTGCGGCACTATAAAAGGTTATAAAAACAATGCATTGAATTGAAAGTCTCATAAACTCATATTTTATTTACAATAACACATAGAAATCACTCAGTTAAGTCCAGAACTATTTGGATGTGAGTTTTTATGATTTTTGGAATTGGATTTTTGTCCACCATGGACAAAGCCAAAAATGCACCCATACATTATCTCTGGTCAATCAACTCCCATACTCCAAAAACATGCGTGTGGCTGAAATATGGAGACAAAGCCCAAATACCTAGACGAAACCTGCACAAGCACAGTTAAAATGTAGACACTCCACACAGAAAGACTCCTGCAGGGAGTTGAACCAGGAACATGCTTGAAACAAGCAATAACAGCACCGCCCCAGGCCAAAAAATGTATGCCGTATAATCTTTTAGCCCTCCGGCAGCAGTACAGTGGAAAAAAAAAGGCATGGTACTGCAATGAAAATCAGTGTATAGTCCAGTGTTCCTCAGGTTTTAGACGTTTCCCCGATGGAACACACTCGATTCAAATGAATTGATCACCATCAGCTTGTGACCACGGTGTGCCTCAGAGTGGTAATGAGCCATTCATTTGAGTTAGATCGCCCTCTAAGAGCTCACCTCATCAGGGGTTAAAGCTAGATCATGCAAAGGAGTCACATGTGAACATGATTCAAAAACATTTGGCCAAAGCTTATTTAAATGAAAGGATATAAAGTGGAAAACTATCCAGTAGCCGGACAACTAAAAATGTGACATTCTTTTTGGAGACCTCGAGGGCTACGTATCTGACCGAAAGAGGCTGTGGCTTATATCTTTCATAATCCTGCATCTTTGATGGTATGGGAGGGTATCTGTGGCTATGGAATGATCCGTTTGCATATCGGAAAAGGAAAATGTTTCAGAGCAACTAATGCTTCCAATCCAGAAGTCTTTTTCAGGGAAGGTCTTGAAGCATTCGGCAAGATGATGCTAAACTGCATGCTGGATTCCCTGACAGAAGAATTGGGTCTTACTAAAACACTCTGGGTACTCAACTGCCTTACCTGCAGTCCAGGCGTTTTGCTAATTGAAAACATTTGAAAACATTTGCTGTATCATGAAATGAGAAATTTGACAAATAACCCCAAAATGTGGAGCAAGTCCCATCCGATATTAGACAAGATTGAGACAGCACTCAATAGCTGGTCTACCCACACCCCCACTGAAGATTGAACATTTTGAATCTGTTTTCTACTGTGAATAAAATCCAGCATTCTTGTAAATTTACAACCAATTACTGATTTGGTGTATATTTAAAATGTAAGCGGTTAATGAATATACATTCACCAAATGCTGTGTCTATTACGATTAAAAAAAAAAAACACAAAAAAAAGGTAAATAATATTAGTTAATCATAACCATCCCTTCAGCTGCACAAGCTTCATCCGGCTGCAGGGGCTGTAGCCTGACACTGCAGGTAAATCCTGGACAGGTCACCAGTCCATCACAGGGATAAACCACATAGAGATAGATAATCATGCATGCTCCAGCCAATTTTAAATCCCTAATTATCGTAACATGCGTATCGTTGGATTGTGGGTGGAAACTGGAGCAGCTAGCAGAAACTGTCTAATGCAAACACATGCATCCGAACGTGCAAACTCCTTACAGAGAGGCCTCAGACAAGCAGCAAGACATTCTAAGCCGCAAAGACAAACTTATCTTAAAACACGAAGAAAAAAAAATATGTTTGAGTTAAGTTGATTTAATATTCTCTGGAAAACGGTAAGTGTACATTTAATACTTAGCGTGTACAGTATATGGTTCAATTTAAGGAACAAAATGCCCTAAGAAAGCTATTTCAATGAATTTAAATGTAAACCTCACAATATTTATTTTTCTTTTTTCAGTAATTACATAAAAGTGTCCCTATATAAGGATTCAAACTATGCTTTACACAGTAATAAAGGTTGGTTGATGGACAAAAATAGCCAAGTTTAGTTTAAGGGCATAAGTACTGAAAGCTCAATGATAACACAATCTGCAACTACGCCACTTTTTTATATCTCCCTGACTGAGGGACAGCTGCTTTACCTGCCCATTCACTGGTGGTTTTAATGGATTCTTCCCTTCACAAGAGACTCCTTGGCTATAATAAAGTGTGCAGCAAGCTGAAGCCCGGCAGCATTTACACAGGAATCAGCCTGAAACGTGTACCACTGAAGGTAGAATACATTTAGCAGAGAAGGAAAAAAACAATTCGATTTACTGAAGTAAACAGCATTAACTTTATAAAATGCATCTGAATTGCTAAATCAATTCAAGACTCACATCTTCCCAGAGATGCATCATATTAACTTGAGTTAAAACTGACTGTAAATGTATTTATATGAGCTACAGTACAGTTGGCCTTGTTGTGTGGATGAATGCATTTCAAATAAATACATCTATCTACTATCCACCTATAAAAAGAGTGATATTGAGAAAATGTTTATATGTGCGTGTGAAAATATATATATATAGCCTGTCACCTGGTCAACTTTAATTTTGATCTCCACTTAAAGAAATTAAAAACTATATTGCTGAGGAATTTCAGTAATTCAAAGGAAGACAGCGAGCCAAACTACAGTACTGAACAACTCCCATGTATTTGATGAATAATACATGCTACTGCAAAAGACAGGCAGTCGCTGATACACAGGGACTGAGATTACAGTGGATGATATGACCTTTCCGTTCATGAAAAATTAACTGCTCTGATATCGAGCAGATGCAGCTTTATTTATCGAAAATCCTCAAATGAGAACCCCAAAACATCTGTCAGCAGCATGATTTGAAACAGGCTCCACACATGGCTGAAGAAAATCTTTTTTTTTTATTGGTATAATTAAACAGTTTGTTGCTGAACTTTCTACAGCAGTACACACCAGTTGTTATAATTATATTTTTAAAGTATTTATGACTGAAATAACTATATTTCTTCTCCATGTGTCCATGTGCCATTGTGCTTTCAGTTTCTCCCAAAAACAAAAGGTATCCATGGATGTATAATACAAAAAAAAAGGGAAGTTGCCAAGTAAACAGTCCACGTGTTTTAGCCTGTAGGTGCCGGTCTGACGGGTAGTTTTGATGTTGGATGTTGCTCTCCAGTGCATCAGAATGCTGCATATCTCTTCCAAATCCAAAATTCGTTTCGCATACTGTATGCTTGTATTTCAAAGCCCACAACATCTTTAAAAAATTTCCAACTTTCCTAACTACTTCTGCTGCTCAGACAGGTATAAAGTCAGCCGTGCTTTGATGTCATAAAAAAGTTAGTCCCTGCTCCTGCCGTCATTTTCCTTTGGCAAATGAGTCACAGATGAAAAATACCATATTATACAGCAGGACCGTCAAGCTGTCACTTAGGTAATGAAGTTGGTGCAAACCATTTGTCTTATTTTGTCACGCTTTTTCCCCATTAGTCATACCGTGCAAACCATTAGCTCCTCGGGTACCCCCTTCACCCAAGGACACTTAGGCTCTCACTCCAAGTGCGACTGAGGCCGACTGATGCACCGTGGAAGACGGTACCGAGGGGGGAGGAGGGAAGAATGGAGCTTAGACTGATAAGAGAAGAAGAAAAGAGCTATAGAGCATAGTGGAAAGATTTCGCCACCATTCAGAAGCACCTTCAGAGAAAACTGCTTGATTAATGTGTCATAGCCAAAAAAAAGTTAGTATTCCCAAAACTATACATGCCATACTGTAAATAGTGGCAAATAGGATTTATGTGTGGGCATCAAATAAAGAATCTGAAGAAAAGGATGAGCACACCGGATAAGGACAGCTTCAAGCAACAGAGGAGAGCCAAACAGTCCATATCGCTATTCCCAAGACGCTCTGAGCAACTATAGTGTAAGGTGTAAGTAAAGTAGAATCAACACAAAATTAGTAGAGAGGGAGGGGTGGAAAGAGTGGGAAGTGGGGAGACTTGACCGATACAGGTTTTCTGGAGTTATATCTTCAGGGTAAAGTTGTGTTTGTCATGCAACAGAGTTATTACTCAGCCAAGTGTGGTAAACACTAACTGCTCTAAGAGAGCCAGAGGCAGGGCCACACAAAGTGCAGTAAAAGTGAAACTCCTTTGTTGTCTGATTGCATGTTTTACTCTAAAGCATTCATAGTACAAAGAATCCTTTCATTTAGAGGGTATTTAAAGGTCCTTCTGAGGGGCTGGTTTCTGGGGAAAGTGTTTTCATATATCCTTTTTTCTCTTTGTGAAGTCCATTGTTGTGGCAGAACATGGTAAATTAGCGTAATTCATAGCAAGAAAGTTTGAGAGCTGAACCTCTTCTCCAATAAGGCTTAAATCCAGAAACCTGCATAAGTGCAAGGCAAATAGACATAAATGGTCACATCTATCATATAACTTGACCAGGTGTTTGTTTAACTGCAGGTAAGTGTGATTAAATAAAGCTTAATGGTTCTAACTTAACTGCATCCCAAGAGCTGGAAGAGGGCCACATGCACTGCCACTGCTCTGACAGATGCTCGGGGGCAAGCACAAGGGACGCCACTAATTACCGGACAGCTGCCCAGCAGACCCTCACCCTGCCCAGGGGACAGCCAGTCTATCTCACTCCGCTGTCCTCTTGGGCTGTACCCTTACCTGGCTGGCGCTATCATTGCCAATTTTAGTCCGGCTCCATCAGAAGAGGTTGGCAGAGCAGCTCCAGGGGAGTAGTGGCTGCCCCAGTCGACATTGGGTGGAGTAGCTCTTAAAGATACATTTTTTTGCAGTCAGGTCCAGAAATATTTGGACAATGAACACGTTTTTATGATTTCTGCATTTATAAACATGAAAAGGAAAAAAAGAAGTAAAACAATAAAAATGTGATCAAAGTGTAGATTTTCACATACTGTATAATGAAAGACGATTTACAAAATTATGACACTTACTAATTAGGAAACAGCTATTTTAGGCAGAGAACCTCAATTTCTAGATGCTCAAAAGGTACATGGACAAAGTGACATGTAAATATAACCATCATTTTTATTACTTGCTTTAAGTCCTTCACAGTTAATGAGTGCCTGAAGTTGGGATTGTGTGAACATCACCACCTTTGTCAGGCCCTCAACACACAAACCTTCAGTTGTTGCTTGTTTTTGGGTCTTTCTGCATTCAGTTTTGTTTTCTGTAACTGAAAAGCAGGCTGTATTGCAGTATTTTCAATATTATTTAATGCATGGCACATTTTTTGGGGAATAAAAAAATGCCATGGCACAACACAACCCAAAGGTGCATGTTTTGTCACCTCCACCTCTTGCACAGATCACCATTGTTGTGAATAAAGTACTTGGGACACTATCTACTCCCACCCACTGATGTGGAAGAGTAATTTATGACTCTGCAAGTCACTACAGTTTAGACACAGGCACTCAACAATGGTACATCTTTTGCAGTAACTAAATTATATATATTTTTTGGACTACTTTAGTGAAATTGGATAATTTCCCGCTACACACTTTGTGATCTCCTACAACATCCTAGTGTGCTGCAGCAGATGGGTTGAAATCCCCTCCTCTATTGGGTTGAGATCAGGCAACTGACTTGGCCATTGACGAATATTTCTGAGTTGTTAAGGGTCATTATCCATCTGCACTATGAAGCACCGTCCTATCATTGTAACATCGGGCGGAATGTGAGCATAATTCAGCCTTATACACCTCAGAATTCATCTTGCTACTTCCATCAGCAGTCACATTAACAATGAACACCGGTAAACCCATTTCATTGGCAGCCATATATGCCAATGTCATATCACCACTGCCACCATGTCTGACACACAATGGGCCATGGATCACAAGCTGCTCCTTTCCTTCACCATACATTTCTCTTTGCACCATTCTGATATAAGCTCATTTTGGTTTCTCTTGTCCAAAGAATTTGACTCAAGCACATGGGAAGATTTAAAAAGAAAAAAAAGATGTTTTTATTGTAGTCGGTCTTTGCTGTTCTTTAATGTTACTAGTGGTTTGTACCTTGTTGTAAACCTGCTTTGTTTACATTCATGAAGGCATTTCTTGAGTGCAGATTTTGACAATGATACTGCTGCCTTCTTTAGGGAATTCTTGACTTCTATTGATGTTGTGAAGGTGTTTTTCAGGATTCTGCAATTATCCACTTTAGTTGTCTCCAGATCTGAGGTTTTTTTTTTTGTTTGTTATTAAGTTCACCGGCGGCTTCTTTCTTGTTAAGAATGGTACCACTTTGTCTCAGCTGAGGAGGAAATCCACTTGGCTGAATTCCTTTTGTAGACTTAGCTTTTTTCTGCCTAATAATAATGGCCTCCTTCACTTGCACTGAGCTGTCCTTGTACTTCACATTGGTATCTCCAGTCAAACAGCTGCCAAATGCCACCTCAGTACATCCTCAACTCCAGACCTTTTATCTGGTTCATTTGTCTTGAAGTAACCAGGGAACAAACTGCACCTGGCCAATAAACTTCTTTTCATTCAGTTCCCTAAATACCTTTTGAGCCCTTGAAAATGGAGGGAAGTTGCTTTAAATGGCTTTAATTCCTAAATGGCAAATGTCATATTTTTGTGAGACCTATTAAATTAAAGTTGTACGTCTAAACTTATTTTGTTTAAAATCTATCACAGTGGTGTATTCATGCAAAATCATAAAACCTCTGTCATAGTCCAGATATTTCTGGGTCTAATTTTTACTGGTGAGTCAAATGCTGTTATATTATTTAGAAATAAACAAACTGAAAGTCTCCATAATGGATCACACACTGAATACTTATCACCGATAGGTGTTTTTCTGCCACTGCTTGTGCATCAACCACCAATTTAGCACTAATGTTAACTAAGTATTTAATAGTTTAGTGCTACAGCAGACTAATAATATCCCATTTGAGGCTCTGAGTGGACCGTGTCCTTCACCCTTCACTGGGACTGGTAGGAAAGGTATTTATAAGAAAATTGGGGTCACCGCTGAGAGGAGGGCTGGCTGTAGGCCCAAAGAATATAGAGTGTTGGAGAGGTTCAGGCGGATTCATTTGGTTGGAATAGAGGGGCTAGTGAGCAGAATGCTCATCTTGCTGTTGGCATAGGCATAAGAAGGGGAGCTAAAGGTTGAAATTATGCACCCAGGAAGCATTTGGCTTGATGAGGAAAAAGTGCAATGCAATAATTAAGCAGCACAGTAAAAATGATTAGAACTGCTTTTGACATTCTCATTGCAAATAACTTGCATTTAATAGCAATCACAAATTTTAAATGCCAGTTTTATGTTCCACGGCTATAAGCTGTTTAAAGTTCAATAGCTATACTCTTTAAATCTTCGTAGAAATTCTGCTGTAAGGCAGCAACAAGGAATGGATGCGGAGACAATAGGAGACGGGAATGGTTCAAATAGGTATCCAAATAAGAGAAGAAGTAAAAAGAAGAGGGAATGTCTGAAATCCATCAACTGCTGGGCAGTGTGGCTCTCTGGCCCGGAGGAGGACCCATGTGGCTCAGCTCAAAGCTAGTTAGCTATTCAGCCACAGCATCTGTTGCAAGCTAATGGATGTTATAACCTCATAAACGTCATGAAATTGGACATTATCCCTTAATTAAAAGAACAGAGATGCATTACAATTATTAGAGTGGCAATCCAGTGGACCTGCCACACACTCCAATAATGTTTCTAGAGGACGCGCTGCTCCTGGGCAAGGTGTTGGCGAAGGAGGATGGCATGTAATATTTTTAATGAGCCAATTGATGTCACGAGCCACAAACTTTTCATGGATGAAGGATGATGCCTGAAAGTTTGAATTGCTCATGAAAACTTTCTCTTACACACTGTGATCCCATCTTTACCCCATGTTCTCAGCAGTCTGAGAAAAACTACACTCTTTCTGTTGTTTTTGTGTTTTTTTTCGCCTTTTTAATTGCTTTACAGGAACTTTTGCTCACGATTTCACTGTCTTCTCACAGTCATTATGTGCACAGTGTTCGCTCAGCAGAAACAGCTGTGCTATAAGCCAGGTATAAAAACAAAGCCTGACGCTGGTGCTCCTGAGCACCTGGGTCATCAGCGCCTGTTAAATACCAGCAGCCAATCAGTCTTGCAGCCTTCCCTGCTATGTAGCTTTATGAAATCTTGGGTGGGAGACCGTCTGAACAAAATAGGAACATATAAACTTTCACTCTGTCCTTTCCTCAAAGACAATTCAAGGCGCTACAGTTAAAATTCTTGGAGCGAGTCTTTGAGTGTGCTATAAAGGTCACAAGAGGCTTGCACTCACGTATCTGTCACTGCTTGTCAAGTGGCCTGTACATGAAAATGTCGCATTGTCTGTGTTGTACATGGCACAGGTGTGTCATGACCTCCTGAGGAAACCTTCATATCGCATGATGTCATATCTGTTCAGACTTGTCCTCAGTATACTGTAAATGCCTTTTCCTATTATCTGCTTTTATGAGAAGAATGCATTCTGTCAGTAACCCTGTATTATGCAAAATGGAGTGAAAAACACACCCTTAATATATCACTGCTTGCGTTTGCTAGAAGCAATTACATGCTAACATTCACAAGACATGTCACTGATATTGCGCACGCTATGGGAGAGCAATCTCAATGCTGCTCTTAGCTCTGCAGGAATCCATGTGAAAAGTAATTGTGCATTTCTCATTTATGTATTAGGCAGTCTGTCTTCTCTATGATATATTTTCTTTCGAGACAGACACAATAATACAACATGGAGCGCAGCTTGATAGAGAGTCTATTTTTGTTCTAAGCTCCTTTCTCTGAATGAAAATGAATGAAGGCGTGGTGCAGTGGTAATGTATCAACATAAAATATTGAAATAGCCCAACCAAGGGCAAACTGCATGTAATTGAAACTCTCTGTTCTGAGAACAAGGAACCGGTGCCCCCACATCTGAGATTTGGAAGAAGGGCTTTCAGAAGGCATTTGTTTCAGGTTTCTCCTCTTCCCCCCCCCCTCCTCCCCCAGTGTTAATTGCCTTTTTGAGCAAAATTGTATCTCAAGTGTTGGATTTCTGTTGCTGTGTTATTTATAACCTTCATTTTTCGGACATTAGAGGTACTTTTCCCTCTTTGTTCACACTAGCCCCGATTGTTGTTGATCCGTTCCGTTTAACCTTGATAAGGGTGAAAATGGAAAAACAAATTGCAATATCGACAGTGCTGCAGTGCACCGATGTCATGTCGTTTTCTCAGGTGACCCAAAGGTGAGCCAGCGTGCCTCCACAGGCCAAGAGCAGCACATGGCTGTCCTCTGTGAAAGGCTTCTTTTTCTCTAAATTAGTTTGATGTTTTGGCCTTCAGTGATTCCATTGCTTGGCTTTTTTTTTTCTTATGTCCCTCACACTGAGACTGTCATGCGGCTTTAGCAAAACGTTATAACGAATAGAAGTCAGTCTTTTTAAATACGTTTCACATTACTTGCTGGGTCCCATCAATGCAAGGAGATTCATTATTTAAGGATTATTGTGTGTATTGACAAGGTTTAGGCGCAGCTTTTAAGGAATCATTGCCTGTTAAAATACCATTATTACAACAAATACAAATCCTTCAGCTTGTCATTTCTGACAGCATTTGTTCATTGCTATCATGTAATCATGCACTCTGCATGCAGGGATGATTAAACAACTTTGTCTGTCTGTCCCAAGCTTCTTTGATGCCTGCTTTGTCCTCTTCCAGCATGGTGAAGAGCACCATGAGCTGGTCACCCTCTCCAGAGTCCCTACATCTGGCAGCACCATTAATCTTCCACAGCAGCTGTGCCCCTGTACCTGTCTCTCTTTGTGTAAGGGAGATGGAAAGTCATTTTTTGTCATTATCTTCCCCCTGGCATATGCTCATTCCACTTATCACAGTTAGCATACACTTTGATGTTGAAACTCAACTGCTCCTTTAGAATTACTTAGACCACAGACATACTAGATTGCGTGAAAGCTCCATTGTTGAGGCTATTCCAAGTTCATTTTTTACTGAACCTGCAATGGTCCTTTACCCCATTGCTACAGATGCTTGTAAATGAAAGCTTAAATCAGAGGGAGACTTGCTCTGTCCTCAGGAGGGCAGCGGGCCTTTCAGATTCCGAAGAAGTGGGCAGCTGGTGTGGATCCCCTGCCGATCAGAAGACTGAGAGATGGCAGACTTCCCTTCGTGTTATGAAGTTTGCTGTTACAGTTTGGATGGAAAGCACATAAGTCATTATTTGGACTGGATCTTTGATTTGCTCTCATCTGTCTTTGGGCCGTCTGTGTGCATTAGCAGCCAATTAACCGGTATCACAAAAGACTGAGAGATGCTGTTTGTGAAGTTTTACTAATACCTCAAGGCGAGATGGAATTTGTGCTATGAAAATTATTGAAACTGGGATAAACTGGGAATTTTGCTTTCCATCATTGGTTGCTCACTCTCAAAATCAAACTGCATTCATAATTTTGACTCCAAGAAAGGTATACCCTTTAATTTAAATCTTCTAAATTTAAATGGACGCTGCCAATCAAATCGGTGTAACCCAAATGTTGCACTGATCAACGTGGATCTTTTTTGCCATCTCCTACTCCTGTATTGCTCGCTTTCCACACTTAGATGGCACACATTTCTTTACGTGTGAACCATATGCATGTGTGTCTCATAGGGATGTGGACAAGAATCACAATCTGTCATAAAATCCACTGGGATTAGTTGTAATCAATGTACAAAGTTTAGGTGGCAGCTCACCTTCTGGCCTCTGCGTGGCTGGCTGTTCGTAGTGGTTCGAGGGGCCTGGGGGATTGTCCGGGTTGAGTTGGCTTAGTTGGCAGCTAATTGGATCAGGGAATGGAAAGGTTCCCGTGGCTCACCCTTCACAGGCTTAGAGGTTATTGACATGGCCACAACAGCAATATATACTAATGTCAATCCAATCTTACCAGCTCCGAATGTATATACTTTACAGTGACAGTCTTGACTATTACTTGTGAACTGGTGTAGCTGAAATGTGAAGGCTTTACTGTAAGGTCCCTCAACACATCTCAACCCTCTTTGCAATATAAAGTTAATTCTCTATTAAATATTTCTTGGATTCCAATTTAAATATTTGTGAAAAGACATTTGATACTGGTTTCAATAGTAGGAAGGTAGAAAATTGAAGTAAAATGATAATAATCTTGGCTAATTCTGTTGCTAGAGTATAATATTTGCTAGTGAATGTGATATCTCAAAAATGCATTGAGATAATAGCTTTGTGTTTAACATATAATCTTAGCTTTAGGACAAACAGATCTTAGTTTTGTGATCAAAGGTCACTGGGACCTACAAAAAACAAACAACCTTAATTCCAACTCGATTGTTATCAGAAAGGCACATTAGGTGGATTTCCTCCACATTTTTTCGTAACACAAAAGTGAAACTCTGAATTTGAGACAAAAGTACAAGTGCAGGGGACTGGTTTTTCCATTGAACTGTGTTTTTCTCCATAACTTGCTGTATCTCGTCCTACAAGTCTTCTCTTCAAATCAAAGAAAAAGAAGATCTCAACCTTGAAGATGTTCAAAAACATCTTTAGTTTTGGATTATTCAAAGGGAAATGGCAAATGTAATGCAGTAATGGATAACAGAATTATAGCACAACTACATCATATTGATGAGGTCAAAATTGATTGTGAAATCAGTACCATGCTATGGCCCATGTCGATTTTAGAAAAACTTGGGTCCTACAAAGGCCACTCAAAAAAATCAAACAAAACAAAAACAACTTTAAAGTGGAAAAAAGTCAAAGAGTATACCCTCTGCCACCCCGTCACTGACCGATCCCATAATAAGTATACTGAAGGTGAAAACCTCTGCTTTTCCAGTAGAGCCATGTGGAAGTTGACAAGTGTTTCAGAATGAGACATCTCATTAGATGGATAACAACGTTGTTCTTGGAAATATTTGCTCCTTTTCCATTTCACAGCTTGATCCTGGTAAAAGTTAATTAAATGTGACCTTTACCTTTCATTCTTGGCTGTGTGAACATATCAGTTGATTGAATAACTTCACATCAACATCTTCCACTTTTGCTGATGCTAACACGGGGTATAATTTTAATGAAGCAAATACTTTCAAATTTGTGGACAGTACCTTTTTTGTTTATTGTAACTATAGATCATTGATTCACATAATTGGAAATTATGTTTGTTCTCTGGTCCTTGTTCCTTTTTGAACATCAAAACAAACCGTATATCTCAGATCCAAGAATCTTTTTCGCAGAACAGTTCCACCGAAAACCCACATGCTGTTAGAGATAATCAGCACTTCTTGTTGTTGTCTGGTACACTAACAGCAGATTGCCTCTCCTGATAAAGAATAAACGCTACAGCGTCGCGTTCCTCATGCTACATCGCCACAAGCAAGCTATCTGATAAACAAAGCACTAGTGTCCATAGCGATGAGGTCAGGGGGTTCACCCCAGGCGACCATGGGAAACCCAGCCGTCTGGAGACTTAAACATCAGGTAGCCGTAGCTTGTCCTGTCAGCTGATACTACCTGATAGCATCTAATGAGAAAAAAAACTACAAAAAAACAAGATGTTGCTGTCTCCATTGACTTTGCTCCCAAGCCACCCAACAAGCATGCAATCTGATCATGTTGTCTGACCAGTCTGATACAGATGGTCTCTTTACTTGACTCACAGCTACATCCATTATCAGATAGCAGCTCACAATGCTTCACACTATAGTTTCGTTACCTTATTCCTTCCTTGTGAAGTTACTCAGAGCATACTGTCAATCACATTGCAGTTGTGGAAATTTATACTCATTACATGTAATCTTCAGGAGATGTGGAAAATTGCCTTGTCAAAATACCAGAACATTATCAAACTGTCAAAGACATTTTATGATAAAATATGATTTCAGGACAGTATTTTCCGACATTTCATGGTACAAGACAACAAAAGGAACAAAATGAAAGTTACATGGAGTTATGTCGTAGTACATTTCAGTACTAATACATTTAGTTTAGTAAGTCTTTAGTCATCTTATAGTTATTATACAAGGTTCACTGTTAAGAAGACCATTTTAAGGAATTTCCTGCATTTACAGCTTTTTCTAGGAAGTAAGTCATAAAAAAAGTATCATGGCTTGCACAAGTTTTGTTTAAAGTTTTACACACTGATGTGAGTTTTCTCCCAAATTTCTTTGTAAAAACATAAAATGCATGTTTACTATAACACTGAAATACGACTTATGACCAGGGGTGCACACAAGCCTACTGCATGTTTTAGATGTTTCCCTGTCTTCAACACACTTGATTCTAATCACTGGTCGTCATCAACATGTCATCAAGGTTTACACAACTCTGTTGGCGACACAGCCTTGTCTATCAGGGTTGTGTTGAGGCAGGGAAACATCTAAAACGTGCAGTAGACTGGCCCTCGAGTCCCGGCTTTTGTGCACTCCTGCTTATGACCCATAATGTTCCACAACAGGATCAATCCATCTCTACAATAGTCTTTCATGAGATCCCACACTATTTCTTTTACGCAACATACAATAGGTCAATAAAACGTAAACATTTTTATTTTGACCTAATGCATTCACAAAAAGTCACTAGTAAAATAAAAGTCCACCCTCTAGGATAAAAAAGCCCTCATGCAGTTATCCTACAAGATCTACCTTTATTTAAACAAAAACAAAAATTCACAAACACAATGCCAAAATGTAGAATTAGTGTGTGAAAAACTAAGTATCTGTCATGATTCAGCTGCTCATCTTTTTCAGCAGTAACTTGAAGGATTTTTTCAGTATCTCATTGTGAAATTTTTTCTCATGGCCATGGAGGAATTTGTCCCAGCCTTTTCTACAATGTTGTTTTATTCATGCGGTTTGTGAGCATTCATTTGTACACAACTCTCACAGCTTGATTCTTTTATTTTTCAGTCATTTGATTGTAGATTTGCTGGTGTGCTTTGGATTAAATTCCTATTGTATGACCCAATTTCAGCCAAGCTTTTGTTGTTGGATGGGTCACATCACATCTGACTCTTGGCAAGATGAGTCAAGTTTATTTGTACAGCACATTTTATGTACAAGACAATTCAAAGAGCGCTACATGAAAGCAATACCAACTGCATTAAAAAGTGACTGATGCATCCTTGAGTTTGTTCCACAGGTGAGAAGCATAAAAGCTCAACGCTGCTGCACCATTTTTGGTTCTAACTCTGTATACAAAAGTAGGTGTGAGCCTTACGACCTGAGGGTTCTGGTTGTTTCATTATGGACTGGGAGATCAGAGATAAGTTGGCCCTAAACCATTTAGAAATTTAAGAATCAACAGCAGGATTTTAAAATCTGAGCCAACTGCAGCTGTTTAATGGATTTTTTTAGGGAGACCCATGAGAACAGCATTACAGTAGTCCAGTCTACTAAAGATTAAACATGGCACAGTTTTTCTAAGTTCTGCTGATACATTAGTCCTTTAATTCCTTGATAGATTTTGTAGGTGATAATAGGCCGACTTCACTAGCTTTACTACTTGAAGCTGAGTGCTGTCTTTTAATCATTCTTCGTAGGCTCCAAATACTATAATTTTTGTTTCGTCTTCATTTAACTGAAAAAAATGATGGCACATTCACTCTATAATTTGATCAAGGCATTTGATCAATGCATGAGTGACGCATTAGTGATCACCTACAGTATAATTGGATTAAAGTCTCCTGGTGAGATAGTTGTATATATTTGTGTGTCATCTGCATAGTTATGGTAACACATTTTATTATTTTCATAATTTGAGCGAGTGGGAGCATATAGATGTTAAACAACAAAGGCCCCAACATTGAACCATGGGGAATTCCAGTCCTATTTTTGTTACCTCTGATTTGTAGTTGCTGGCACAACATGTTCCCTGTCTTTTAGATAGGAATCCTACCAGGACTCTTACAACCTTTGCTATAAACAGGAGTTTATTGTTGATTCAATAATTCCCAGATCATGTGGCTTGAAAACAAGTCCAAATTAGCAACCTTCCACCACCATGCTTTACAGCTGGCAGGAGGTGTTTGCATTGAAATGTTGAGTTTGGATTTTGCCAGCATTGCCTGATGGAAGGACATTGTTCAAGAAGTCTTGTTGAGGTACAGCTAGCAAACCTAAATGAAATCTGCTTTCCCAGCCAATGGTCACTTAAAGGCAAGTGGTGGATTGGGGGATCAAAGGAGCAGCATGGAGGGTGACTTGCTCCACAAATAAGAATGCTTGAAGATGACACAGTTGAGGGGTTTGTCTCAAATAGGAAAGACAAAAAAGGGAGAAATAGGGTGTTGCGTACTCACCTCGCACAGAAAAGTGACTACTAACACAAAGGGAAAATAAGGGAGATACAGGCAAAGATAATTCAAAGATACCCTAAGTGAATTAGTATTTTTGATAGGTAATTACAAATTCAACAGGCTGCACTTGTGTTTACTGAGTCCTTCAAGTAATTCAAACTGCTGTGTACCTTCACGATATCTGAAGCGAAAGTTTATTTTACTCAATTCAGAGACTTGAATGGTTTTAAACTGCTGAAGAGTAAGGTTGTTACACAGCATGGAAGTGCTTTGTCTGTGTTCACTCTCCCCATAAGCACAAATACGGCTAACTTTATTTCATGAACTCACCGTGTGAGAGTCACCCATTGTCTCTGTGTGAGGCTGATTCAAAATGGCTGCCCCCAGCACTCAAATTGATCATAATTGTATTCCCAAACTCTTGCTCAGTGGGGCATTACATTTTGTGTTATTGACTTTAAAAACACATTCAGCGATTCTAGTTGCAATTTCATTACACCGCTGTCAATTACCACTCTGTGAACAAAGCATACCCGCAAATAAAATGTGTGAGGTAATTTTCCAAACGCCACTTAGGAGCCACTGCTGTCTGAGCGATGGGCATGCTTAATTTCAGCACTTGCTTACTGCAAATCTGGTTATGCATAAGAAACCGACGCGCATTTCATTACAAAAACACAGGAGACCTGGGGTGATTGCTCCTGTTCTTTTCACGTCAACACATTTCGTGACAATACTGCCAGCCAAGCCCTGGTAAATAAGTACCATAAATGTTTAACAAAAGAAATCATTTACTTTTTTTTGCGTACACACAGGGTGGCAGGGTGGGGGTGGGGATTTTTGTGTCATTCATCATGCTAACAAGAACAATTATCTCCTGCATCTGCTTCCTAGATTCTTTTTAAAGTGTTTGTTGACTGCCCCTCTCTGGGGTGTCCTCTCCTCTGCTTTAAATGGGGAATAAACCCTGCCAAAGCGGCTAATTTGGCAACCTCTGAGCCACCAATTTTTTCATTTTACACTATGGTTAAACCTCACTACCCTCATTTACCCACCACTTTTTCTTGTTTTGTTCCAGGGGTGGGGATTTGAGTTTGTTTTCTTTCATTCTCACAAAATAATCTCAATAGAAAGAAACTGGAGTTTTCTTGTAAAGATATTTCATGGCCTATCTTTTTGTATAAAAGATAAAGGAGTTTAGCGTATTAATGACATGGTTGAAGGGCTTAGTAATTCCTTGGGTCACTGATAAATGCTTCAAAAGGAAATATAAAAGGAATAATTGTCACTACAACAACCGTCTCCTCATTCCAGCCAGTGTAAGTCTGAAGCGCACACATGCTGAAGAACGTGACCATCACTTCTCTATGAGCCGCCAGATTTTGTATGCATGTGTGCGTACCCCGTCTGTCTGCACATTTGATGACTTTGAAGGATAGCCGTGTTTGTTTTGAGTACACCTTTCATAACGGAGAGTGGAGCGACAAGGGCTTTCTGTTTCTTAGCCTGGCCAAAAAGTGCTGAAACGGGTTATATTGATCGTCCGCAAGGGGAGTCGGAACAATCACCATGAATTAAAGTCCTCAAGGTCTTAGGCAAAGGGGATTAACAAAATTATCTGGCTTCTATTTTGGCCATTTATTCTCACTGCAGGTGTTGACAAAAGCTTGGAAAGACAGCGAAGCGGGCGCGGTTGAGACGGAGAGGGAGGGCGGTAACAAGGAAAGCATTCTTGATGAGGAACTAACAAGAATGTAAACACAGCATATAAGTGGCTTTTTTGCCCGCCGCTATTGATCATAAATTGGCTTGATGCTAAACTTTATGGGGAGAATTGGATTTTCGTGCTGTTTTGATAGCAAGCTGTCAACACTATGCAATTACTGATTCTGAAGATGCCTTTTTCTTTGTTTGTTTATCCTGATGAGAGAGAGGGAGATGCAGATAAATGTGTAGGCTCATTACAAAAATGCGTGTAAGTGGATGTGAAGCACAATTAGGAAGCTAAACAAAGCCTTTGTTTCAAATCATCAGCAATGAAATCCTGAAATTATAATTAACACCACAGGAGTGTTTGGCTGAACAATGTTCTTGAGACAAATATCTTCCCTCTGCCTTTGGTGATTTGGCCTTTTTTTTCTTCCCCCTCTGTTTCTCCTCTCACCTGTACACTTGACTCGCAGCTAATTAATTTGCAGATTTTATTCTGAATAAATGGCTCACAAAAAGATAATTGTGACTTTATTAACAGTTTCTTGGGCAGCAGATGGTGTTCTGCAGGCCTGCCATGTTGAATTAGTGATGACGCTGTCATTTTATGCGTTCTCCACTGTGGCAACCCATAAAACTCCTAATTAAGTCTACAAATTAATACTACTCCTTCCCAACATCATACCCAACCATTTCACCCTAAATTAGGATAAACAAATGCAAATATAGAGGTAAGTCTCCCATTAGTATGCGCCTGTTCTCTGTGTACGTCAGCTGCGTTTATGTAAGGAATCCCTGTTATTACAATCATTTGTTCTATATTAAGAGCAATTAAATGCCTATTAAATATGCCAAAGCATTTGTTGGCTTGTTTTGTGCTCAGAATTTACAATACATTTGAGTCCTTGGAGCCAAATCTCAGTAAACTCCATCGACTTAATCCCAGCAATGTTTTATTAAAAACAAATTATGTCCGACTTCACCGCCGGTAATCCAGCGCATCAAGTATTGGTAACAGCCTGAAGGAGAAGTGCTTGCATTTTAATTAAGAGCCCAAGTAACGAGGCAGCAAAGTGTGCAGATTAGTGTATTTACTTGGGAGAAGGAGAGTGGGGGGAGGGGAGGGGGGGCGTCTTCATTTCATTTTTTAATCTGGTCTTGGATCAGCTCCAAGTGTACAGTGACATGACATATTTCAGGAATTGAGACACTGATCTTATTTGGCTCAGAGAATAGAGACCTGCTGGAGTTGGAACATCTTCAACGTTTGTTTGTTTGTTTTGCTTTTTAGGTTCCAGGTCCTTTTGTGGAATTTCCCATTCAGGAACAAACAATATTTGTTAATCTTGTTTAATGTGGATATCCTTTTAGTAATGCTTTACAGAACTTTGTCCAGATTTTGCAAGTTAAAAAAAGTTTGCTTCATGCAATGTTTTTTTTTTTTTTTTTTTTACATACAATACAATTTGAATATAATAACACACTTAGTGATATATTCGCTAAGACTTACATCCACGATCGACAGCAAAAATGAAGAGTTCAAGCCTGAAGAAGCAAACAAACAAATAACTATACCCCAACATTTGAAGCAATCTTGACTGTTTCTATGTAAGTCTTTCATTACTCGTAATGATTTATGGAGATGAAGAACAGTCTTGTCTGACTGCACCGGGGAAGGTCAGTGTTCGTCATGTCACGTTTAATTAGCTGAATCTATGACGCCGTGGGCAGAGTGGGTTGCCACTGGGATGACATGAGAAATGGTCAGTGAGTTGACTTTCAGTAAGAAAGAGCTGCAAAGAGAAGATCAGTCCATTTCATTGATCTCTATCGAGCTCGAGTTGCAGCTTGATTTTTTTTTATTATTTTCTCAAATTTATTCCTGGAGACGGAACACTCATCATGTCACGTTGGTAGGGACCATTTTCTTTCCTAAAACCTTGGAGCCTTGTGGTTAAGGGTCACTGTAACTCTAAAAAGGAGCTTACGTATAAAGTACTGTAAGATAGTCGATATTGTGTTTTTGTAAAAGCTTTTTTTTTTTTTTTTTTTTTTACCTTGTCTGCACACATATTATTGATTGATACCATGACGGTAGAAACCAAAAGTGTATATATGTGCATTATTACTATATGTAATATATACATATATATACGCACACATATGCGTACACATACATAAATATACACATACAAACCCAGTTTTTTTTTTTTTTTTTTGGGGGGGGGAGGGGGTGGGGGGGGGTGGTGACGACATCCACTGCCAATCCAGGAAGCAGGAACACACGGAGACACACGTCAAGCACTGGAAATCTGCAACAAAAAAAACCACAAACAAAGCACGAAACCGGCACGGAGCCATCCAAAACACGAACAGCAATCGACCTAAATCTTGAGATCTGATCGCAGTCTGAGCTAAGCTATCGCTACCGCTACCTAAACCCAAAAACTAGAGAGCCAGCATGCAGGTGAACAAGCCAGTGTGTATGTCTATGTGTGTGTGTGTGTATGTATATGATCATGCATGTGTGTGTGTGTGTGTGTGTGTGTGTGTGTGTGTGTGTATGCGTGTGACTAAATTACTATATGTGTGTGTGTGTGTGTGTGTGTGTGTGTGTGTGTGTGTGTGTGTGTGTGTGTGTGTGTGTGTGTGTGTGTGTGTGTGTGTGTGTGTGTGTGTGTGTGTGTGTGTGTGTGTGTGTGTGTGTGTGTGTGTGTGTGTGTGTGTGTAATAAACCAAACAAAGCTCCACCTGAAGTGTATCTATAGTGGGGGAGGGGGGGGAGCAACCCCGCCACCCGTGAGACCAGAGGCCGACAAGGAAGAGCCCGGAACCCAGGCCACCGGCAACCCCACAGAGGGGAGAAGTAGGAGGGAGGCAACCCACCGCCTGCGAGGCCCCCCCCCCCCACCCGGCGGCGGCCGAGGGGGCCCGCGGGCGGGGCCCCCACGGCGCGGAGAGAAGCAGCCAGGGATCCCGCGGCGGCGGACCGCGACCCAGGCAATCCCCGGCCACCCGGTCCGGGCCGGACACGCGGCCAGGAGGCCCTCACCCTTCAGGCCAGCGACCCCCACCCGGCAGGGGGCCAGCCCGCCCGGAGAGACAGAGCCGCCCCGGCCGCCGACGCGGGCAGGCGCACCCGTCCCCCACGAAAGTGGCCCTCCAAGACCAGAGGGGCGCCCCGCCGTAGAGGCAGCGGGGGGGACCGGAGACGGGCCCGGAGAGAGGGAACCCCCCAACAAGGCGACACCCGCGCAGGCCCGACAACGGAGGGCCCCAGACCCAGGCATCCCATTCATTCATCCATTCACCTATCCGATACCTATACTAATAATAATATAATATACTATACATAATAATAATAATAATACTAATAATAATACTAATAATAATAATAATAATAACCATCTTTGTATAATATAATATTGATAAATTATTAAGTTTTTGATGTCCTGCCAATGGAGGCTCAAATCCTCCATGGCAGGACCCTTCCATACCGCATTCTCACCGACACAGACATACAATCACGCACCGTTTCCCCCTCCCCGGGGGGATCCAGCACCACCAGAAGGCACCCCAGGCTGCACGGCGGGCCCCGCCAGGCCCGGGTAACCCGACCCACCCGTCCCAGGCCCAGGCCGGTGAGGGAACGCGGGTGATGTGGGACCCCCTCCCGCCCCTTGTGTTGAGTGCATGTGATTAATGCCATAAAAACAGGGAGGAGGGAGGGCCAAGTATCGATTGACACAGACCCCCCCCCCTCCCGAACTACGTGTCCTTGTCAAATGTATTTATTAAGTGTTGAATGTGCAGTGTCTATTTTGCTGTTAAAACCGTGAGGCGGGGAGTGCCAGGCCCCGCGGGACAGTGCCCCCCACGACCCGGACCCCCCGCCTTTCGCCTATGTGCGTATGAATCGTGTAGGGGGGGCAAGAGGGGGAGCGGAGGCCGAAGCCAGGAAGCAGGACCAGCAAAGCCGGCCCTGATAAGACACCCGCGTCCCCCCACCGGCCGTCCAGTAGACGGGGGCCGGCCCCCCGAGCCGGGCAAGGGCCCCACCGTACCTCCAAGGGCGCCCCCGGCGCCGCCGGAGCCCCCAGACGGAGGAGGAAACGGTCCAACATCCTCCCATTCATACTGACAACATAAGACATAGATACCTGGGAATGGTGCCACCCCGCCGTCGCGCCCGCCCGTGCACCCCCCGGTCAGGGGAAGCCCGCTCCCCGGACCCGGCCCCACCCCCCCCCCCGAGGCCACCCCGGCGGACACCCCAAGGGTCCCGGAGTCCCCACATCCGCAGGGGCACTTGGCCCCCGCCCAGCGACGGAGGACCAAGGCAGCAATGCCCCCCCAGCGCAGACAGCCACCCCCCACCCAGGCAGGGCCGGGCCCTCCGGGTGGGACCCCCACGTCCACGGCCCCGCCCCCCCCGGGAGGCCCGGAGACGCCCCAGCCACAGCCCCCCGCCCGAGCCCTCCCCAGCCACCCCCCCCCACCGCCATGAGGTAACCCCCCCCACAGGCCCCCAAGGCCCCCACCGGCTAGGGACAGGGCCCCGCGGCCCCCCCCATCGCCCCCCAGGGGCCACCAGAGGCCCGCGCCCCAGACCCCCCAAGCCGACCCCCAACCCCAAGGGCTACGAGATCACCACCCCCCCGCCCCCACTAGGTAACGAAGCCAATAAACGGGGACCACAGAGAGTGCAATTCAGCCGAATGTTGTTCAGTGGAGGCAGACATTATCTCACTACTAATATGATCTGATAAAAGATTCCTAAAATGGTTGATACATAAACTGGATTTTTGTTTCCAATTTACTAAAATGGTTTTCTTTGCGATACATAAGGCAGTGAGAACCCGGTGTGTCCAATTAGGATCTATTTGAGTGTCTCCCAGGTGACCTAATATACATACCGTGGGGCATACTGGGATTCTGTGGTTGATCCATGTGGATAAATCCTCACAAATCTCCTTCCAGAACCTCTGTACCGGTGTACAGAACCATAAAGCATGCATATAATTATCTGGGGTGTTCTCTGTGCACTGTGAACAGATATTAGAGGTGACAAAGCCCATCTGGAACATCCTTTGTCCAGTATAATGTATTCTATGAAGAACTTTGTACTGTATAAGTTGTAGGTTTGGGTTTTTAGTCATAGTAAACGTATTTAAGCATATTTGTGACCAAGAAAACTGGTCGGTATTAAGAGAGAGATCCGCCTCCCACTTAGAGATCGGGAGAGAGACTGAATCGTCCAGTTTAGACACTAACCTGTAGAGTTTTGATAACAACTTTAAAGTGCTTAGATTCAATAAATCTATTATCTTAGCGGGAAGTTGTAAATCTAATTGGCTAATTTTGTATGTTTTATTTATTATTGCCTTAAGTTGTTGATACTCTAAAAATGTATTCCTGCTAACTCCGTATTGAACAATAAGTGTATTGAAAGGTACAAACTGTCCTCCTACAATTACGTGCTGTAAGTACCGTATTCCTTGATCTCTCCATTGAACGAAGTTAACCATCTTTTTATCATTTTTCACGATGTCTGGGTTGTTCCATATGGGTGTACGGTCACATGGAAAAAGTGAAATTTTAGCTATTTTAAGAAATTCCCACCAAGCTGATAAAGTTGTGCTAATATTAATGCTTTTGAAACATTGATGACGTTTGATACTTTGACTAATAAATGGTAACTCTGAGATTTCTAGTTCATTACAAAACACTTGCTCTGAGTCCAGCCATTGACTATCTAAAGGATGATCTTTTGACCATTTTACAATATACTGTAACTTACTAGCTATGAAGTAATACTGAAAATTAGGTAATTCTAAACCTCCATATTCTTTGGATTTTTGCAATGTCTTTAAACTAATACGTGGAGTTTTATTTTTCCACAGAAATTTTGATACATATGAGTCCAACGATTTAAACCAGGAAAGAGGGGGTTTGCATGGTATCATTGAGAAAAAATAATTTACTTTTGGTAAAACCATCATTTTAATGGTGGCTATTCTACCCATGAGCGAAATGGGGAGAGAGCTCCATCTGGAAAGATCATCTTCTATTTTCTTTATAAGCTGAACATGATTTAATTTTATTAACTCTGACAGCCTAGGGGAGATGTTTATGCCTAAATATCTAATGTTCCCTGATTGTAATTGAGTATTGGTTATATTCCTAAAATTGCAGTTAACACACAGAACAGTGGATTTAGACCAATTAATAGAATAATCAGACAGAGATGAAAATCCCTCTATAAGTGCAATTGTCTGTGATAGTGAAGATCGTGAGTTCTGGAGGAAGAGGAGTACGTCATCCGCATAAAGACTAATTTTGTGCTCTAATATTTTACATTGTATACCTTTAATATTTTGATTTTGTCTAATAGCTGCTGCTAAAGGTTCAATAAATATTGCAAATAATGAGGGAGAGAGAGGGCAACCCTGTCTAGTGCCTCTTTGCAAGGTAAAACTTGTAGAGATTTGATCATTTGTCCTTACACGTGCCTTGGGAGAGCTGTATAATATTTTTATCCAGTCAATGAAAGATTCGCCAAATCCAAATTTATGCAAAGTTGCCAATAGAAACTTCCAATTTACCTTATCAAATGCTTTTTCCGCGTCTAAGGATATAATAGTAGTCTCCTGTTTATTGATACTCGAATAGTCTATAATATTTAATAATCTGCGAATATTAGTAGACGAATGTCTACCTTTAATGAAGCCTGTTTGATCCGGATGTATAATAGAAGGGGTGACTCTTTTCAGACGTTCAGTAATGGCCTTGCTAATTATTTTAAGGTCTACATTTATCAATGAAATTGGGCGGTAGCTCGATGGGAGCAAGGGATCCTTGTCCGGTTTTAATAAAAGACTAATATTAGCAGAGTTCATATTTAAGGGTAAGCTTTTATTTTCCCTAGCATTTAGAATCATTTTATAAAATGTTGGTGCTAATATACTCCAGAATTCCTTGTAAAATTCAGCTGGGAAACCATCTGGGCCCGGAGCTTTATTATTGGGCATATGTTGAAGAGCTTCATGGAGTTCTCCTATTGAGAGCGGTGAGTCTAAATTCATAACCTGTTCCTGATGTAACTTCGGCAGATTAATGTCTCCAAGAAACTCATTAATGGATTGATCAGATGGTTCGATTTGTGACGAGTATAATTTATAGTAAAAGTCTCTAAAGACTGAATTTATTAAACAGGGGTCATGTGTAACTCCCCCTGACTGGTCCTTAATGGATGTTATGGTTGTTTTTTCTTTGTTTATTTTTAATTGATTGGCTAAGTATTTTCCCGATCTGTTAGCATGTGCAAAGTTTTCCAGGCGAAGCCTTTGTACTAGAAACTGCGTTTTTGCGTCAATTATTTTATTTAATTCTATTTTAGTTTTCCTTATTCTGTTAAGGATACGTTCGTCTGCAGAGGTCTGGAAGGCCTCCTCTAGCGTCTTTATTTCACACTCTAATTCTTTTGTTTTTAAGTTGTCTTTTTTTTTCTTATTTGAAGAAAAGGAAATTATTTTGCCTCGCATTACTGCTTTTCCTGCTTCCCATAGAACGCTCGCTGATATTTCCGGCTGGTCGTTATTTTGTAAAAATATATCCCATTCTTTCTTAAAAAAATTAATAAAGTCGGGGTCTTTGAGCAATGATGTATTAAATCTCCAAACTTTGGAGGATGCTACGCTCCCCCTCTTCCCCAGAGTGAAAGAAACAGGTGCGTGATCGCTAATAATGATTGGGTGAATTTGTGATTCTGAGATATCTCTCATCAGAGAGCTACTGACTAAAAAATAATCTAACCTAGAATATGAGTGATGAACGGCTGAGAAAAAAGTGTAGTTCCTAAGGGTTGGGTGTAGAGAGCGCCATGTATCGCAAAGACCCAGATCATTCATGTATTGCTTAACAATACTTGCTGACTGCCAACTCCTGTGTCCGCCTGCATTACTGAGCCTGTCCACTCCAGGGTCCAGAACCATGTTGAAGTCTCCTCCGATGATGACTGTGTTGTCTAGGTGAGCAGAAAGTGAGGTGAAAAAAGAGTGAAAAAACGAGGAGTCATCAACATTTGGACCATATACATTAGAAATACATAAATTCAAGCTTTGAATTTGCAAGACTAAAATTAAATATCTACCCTCTGAGTCAATGTGAGTGTCCTTTATGGTGAAATTTACTCTTTTATTAATGAGAATTGCTACCCCTCTTTGTCTGGAGTTGTAACAGGCGCAGAAAACATGCGGAAATTGTGCCGTGGCCAATGCATCTACCGAAGCTTTAACTAAATGAGTTTCTTGCAGTAGGACAATGTCTGCCTGCAGAGTTTGTATATGGTTAAGAAGTTTTAATCTCTTTGCCGTGTTCCCGGCTCCGTTTACGTTCCAGGTGACAAACTTTAATTTATCCATAATCCAATCATTGAAAGTAACATTATATGTAAGTGGTAATGTTGCATGAAAAGCTGTTGTATGTGTGTGTGCCATGTTATTCTAGATGTGTGAAATGTGTGTTTGTACCAATTTACCAAACCGAGAAAGAAAGTGCAGCAGAGTGGGACATAGAGGGAAAAAAGAAAAAAAAAGGGGAAAAGGAGTGAGGTGGGGGGGAGGAAGATAATTCTAAACATGATAGAAAAAGAAATAGAGAAAGTAAAAAAAAGAGAGAGAAAGGCAATCACCAGTGTGAGCCTATAACTTACCGAGACTAGCAGAGCAAGAATTATTAATACATTAATATATGCCGAGAATATTTTATGAAACTGCAAAAAAAAAAGCTTTTTAATAACACTCAAAACACAACTGAACTTGGAGCAGTTTTTGAATAGTTTCTACTGTTTTTTTTTAATTCAGTATGACTTGAATTGTCTGCTACTTTGACCGAGACCATCTGCCAAAACAAATACAAGACAAATAGTATTTCCTGAATTTGTTCAATATTTTAATACATGCAATGCAATTCTGTAATAAACAGTTATTTTATTCTCTCATTTGGTATGACAATTGCAGAAAGATGGACTAATTAATCACTTGACTGATTAATAAAGACTAATTTCAGTTTCGGCATTGCCATCTAATTATTTCCCAGAAACAGAAAAAAAAGAAGTAAAAATGAATGCAGGCATTTTCAGTGAGGCTACTATTAAACTTTTTTGCCCCCCCATACTTATTTTAGAGCATAACACTTTTAATTTAAAACACTTTAGATATCCACAAGTAAACTGAATAAGTGCAGGCATTATGTGTTAATTGCTATAGTTTAGCAAAGTTCTGTCTGTCCATTTTATTATTGCATAGTACTATTTTACTTGATTCATTACAAAAACTAAACAGATTAACCAACTAAATAAATATAATAGACGTAATATTAAACTACTCCTGGAATGGATTGTTGGTATACTCATCCTTTGAAGACTGACATCCTGGAAAAATGAATGAATGAATGAATGAATGTAAAAACAAGACTGTTACAGAGGTATGTAAAAAAAAAAATCATCATGAACTGTTGCTGGCTTTATAGCCATACACTATTAATACATTTCAAACCTTGAAATTCAACATATTGCATTCAACAATGATCTAAAATTAAGTCCACTTGGCTGGACTGTTTTTAATCTACATCTCACAGTAGTGAGTTTGAGCCAAGGAGCTGCCATGCTGGCACAGTAAAAGTCTAAATGTTAGAATAAAGCAATATACTGCTGTGCTGTAAATGTTTTATAGTTATTTTATATGGACTTATTTGGCATACATACAGAAACCCCTCTATTTTGAGCCAAGGTAGGATCATAAGCTGCAGAGATTGGCATTTCCTACCAATGAGTATTTCTATGTATATACTATAATTGACATACTCAGACATAATCCCTTGTGGGACTTGCACAGTATTACTAGACTTCAGTGGGAGATTGCTGCTTCTTGAAGAAGTCATGACCACTGTTTGATCAAAGGGGGTTCTGCTCCCAACGCCCACTGCTTTCTGCCAGTTCGTGATCTGGATCGATGCAGGGGTTAGTGTACAAAATCCCCAGCTTCCTAAAGCTCTGCAAACCCACTTTCGCTGTTCGGAAAGGGGAAGTCATGTTAAGTTCATGTTCTCGCTCATTCTCAGGGTGTTTGTCTTGATGAGCAGTGAGGGAGATTTGTTACAGAAAACCATCAGGAGCTTTTCTGAGATTTTTTTTTTTCTTTTTTTCCGCAGTCAGATCTTTTGGAGCAAAGAGATTCATGTGAACATTATTTACATGTTAATAAAAATAAATTGGCCTAATAAATCAATCCTGCTCATGCTGTGGGATGTTTGATGCCATTTTATGTGGGCTTCAGCCTGCAATTACAAACCAACAGCGTTCCAACATTTTTATTGTCTTAGCTTTTCTAATAAGAGGCACAAAGCCAGACTTTGAGTTCATATAAATGCTTCCTATTACCATTAAAAATCTGTCTTTAGCCCAAGAATGCCAAACCAGCTCAGCTTTTTCCTTTATCAGCTTACAACCAGAGTTCTCTGGGTGCTTATAAATCCAGTGAATATTGTCCATTGTGAGTTTCCCGTCTTACCAAACAAGAATAACAAGAAAAGGCCCATAATTACTGATTTACTGCAGTTTGAGAACTTGACCCAAAACTTTTCTGTTCCCATTAATGGGAAATATGGTAATTAGTTTTTCATATTCTCTCATTCATTGGAGGTTGATATAACTTATTCATGACAGTGAAAACATGAATTGCTGTTGTCTGTCCATTTTAGCAGTGCTAGATGGAAGTAGCAGCTTCGCTGATTCAAGCAGGAACTCAGTCTTCACCTCTCTCCCGCTCTCTCTCCCTCTCTCCCTCTCAGTGTGCCACCGGATATGAATCAACAGCATCATTAAGCGGGGCACTGCTTCATCAAAGTGGGAGTTGAGCTGAAAAGATTCAGAGGGGGAGCATAATCAGTCTGAGGGACAAAGGTTTATTTATTCCAAACAAAATGAAATTACGTTGCCTCTGTAGTGAAATTTATGGCTATGTTACCTACGCCGCTGACATGTTTATAAAGTGACTAGACTTTAAAATTGTGCATTCTCTGGCTTGTTGCTGTGATCTTGCATAAGCAGCACTATCCTTAGGGACAGGGTTGGCAAGGTCTGTATTTTTATGATTGTTAAAAAGGTGCCATGAAATGATCACATCCATCAAAATAAGATTAACTTAATTGCGCTGCCAAAGATAAATAGAACTCAGTTCCAGGATGAAAAATTACATTCAATAAATTGCTAAATTTAAAAGGTCCAACTTTTGGCCCCTTTCCTACCATAAGCATCTATTTTTAACTCTCAAATTTTGACTATTCATGCATAAGAAGGAAATAAGGAAGTAAGAACACTAAGTACAAAAGTTAAAAGGATGCTTGAAAACAGTATGTGGTTCTCAAATGTGCGTTTTTGGACAAATCCATACTGTGAAACCTGTTAATGATCAATTTAACTGCACTTTCACTGGAATTACACATTCTCTCTTGAGGTTGGATTGACCATATTTGGAACCATGTACAATTGTGATTACATAAAGTCAACTTTTTAAGTGATATTTGGCTAAAAAAGTAGTAAAGATTTTGATGACAGTGATGGGAAATACTGAATAACCAAAATAAAACCACTCAACTCGTCTCCACACATTTAATGAAAGGTCACCATGGCTAGCAATTAATTCAGTAAAAAAAAATATATACATATATATTTATTTTTATTTTTCAGTAAAATCTAAAACCTCCCTTACTTTATTTTATATGCTATTTGGACGTCTGTACAATAGTATCTGGTTTCATGTTCTCTATAACATTCACTTTTTTTAATCCTGGTTTCTTAGCTCAGAGTTAATTATCTCATGTCCTTAACAGACAATTGCTCATTCTACCATTTCATCCCAGTTCGTTGGGATTATACATCAATTAAAGGTTATTTTTTCTTACACTTGTGGTATTGTGGCCTAGCTATGAACCTGCTTGAGCTCAGGAAGATAAATTAATGACCCTAGATTTAGAAGAAGAAATCCTTTACCCCTCACCATTAAAATTACTGTTGTGAAATGTGTAAAAAAAGAAAAAAAAAGTCCAACAGGCAATGTATGAATTACTGTACTTTAAATGCAATGTGTTTTTTTAACATTGCAGAGGCACTGTAGCATTGTGTGGGAGAATTTGGGGGCTTCGTTACTAATGAAGTAGTGGGAAAGAGCTGGGCATGGTCAGTGTTGCTCAGTGAACGGCATGCCATTGTTGCTGCCGGGCTGTCACACGGTGTTCTGATCATTACTTACCCGCAGACGTCTAATGTCACGCACAATATCCCCAGGTTTGCCCTTCATAGGTTATTGTGCATCCTCCAATCGCTGCTTCTCCTGTAATGGTAACAGGCAACAATTACACACTTGTAAGCAAGAGAACATACACATCTCCTGACCACCTGCATGCTTGCCTTCTCCCTTGCTCTTTTTGTTTAGGGAGGCAAGATAAATATCCGTATAATAGAGAAAGCCTGCTCCTGATGCATTTTCAACAGCCCACTGCATCGGTTTCATGTATTTACTTACAACTCTGGATTTATTCTCTGCCAGCTGCAGTCCGATTTGTTTGGAATGGGTAATGAAAAGGCCTGCGCTGTTATTGTGGAAATGTTTTAGCACGTTGCCTTGCCCGCACACCTACCAGTGAACTTCATGTGTGTGAACTGTTTAATAAATCAACCGTGGAGGTGAGGTTATAAGTCAGGCAGTTTGGGTGTGCTGCTTGTATGCTACAGTGAAAAAAACAATTTAGAAATTGCTGCCTTGTTGGTATGAAAGATACCATACAGTGCAATCGTGCACTGAGGGGAGGGGGATTAAAAGAGAGGCCAGGATATTATTTACGTGGTGTCTAAGAGTTGACGCCATACTGCAGGAGACTACAAAATAGTCACATTATTGCTTTGCCAATTGGAAATATTGGCAGCATGCAACCCATCTTCCCAGCTGCACTTAAATTTCACGGCACACCGACGATGTCAAAGCGTGGAAGTCTGGAGACATGACTGAGCTGGTGTGCAGGTATTGCAGCACGCTTATTGAGATCATGATAATAGCTGTGTCTAAACTCCAGTCCCTTTTGTGACAGAACCATTAGCAGGCTGTCACACTGTTCAGTGAGCTCCACGTATATATGACTGCTTATGCTAACAATTCACAATCACAAACTTGATTATAGTCAACATCGTGGCATTGACCAAGAAAACTTGAACAACTCTAAAAAAGAAATCTGCAAAATTCCGTTTCATCGCATATTCACCATTATTCTGCCAGTGTATTACAAGCCCTGTCAGGTGCAATCAATTGCACAGTGATTGTCAAAGGCATCTTTTTGACTGATGGGATATGATGGGATTAGACTGTAAATGCTTGAAGTCAAGTTTGAAGTCGTAAAAAAGGAGCAGCATAACAGATCTTTTCCAAAGTGGACTTGAAACTAAATTGCTCCAAATGGCAGGTCTTGTGGGGTGTTGGTGGTATCCACTCGTTTGAATCTTCAAAAGAAATGGTCCGAGGAAGGCCTTGCTCACCAGTCACAGGGTCATAAGTGCCCAGGGCTTATTAAAGCACACGAGGAGTAAAGACTGAAGCCCAAGTGGTTTGATTTCAAAGCAGTGCTGCTTGTGCAGAAAACCTTGATGATGTCTGTGATAAAAAGAGAGTTGGAACACATGGTGCATTGCAGCCTGCTGAGGTTGGGGCTGAGTAGTTGCAAACTTGCCAGCGTGTCCATCCGGACCTGAATATGAGTGTTAGAACTGGATTATTGAGAAAAACTAAACATGGTATTTTCATGTGTGTCATGCACATGTGTGTGAGTTCTGCTGTTAACCCTAGTGACTTAGCATCCATGTAGATGTTAATAGGATATGTACCAACTGCATAAACATGGTTGCAGATCTCATACACCTATTAGTGGCAAAGATATTCTCCCATGGCAGGGATCTTAGCCAGCAGGATATTGCACCCCACCACACTGCAGAATCTGGTGCAGCTCTGGTTTGAAAAATGTTACCCAGAGTTCAAAGTTCACGGGGCCTTTCATTTCCCTAGATTTTAATCTGCTGACGCTTCTGGAGCCTGTGCACGAGAATTAAACCAGAACCACGGAGGCAGCAACTTGAAACTATGAGAAATTTAGTGATCTGTTGAAATTAATTTGTTACCAAAAAACTACCTATACAGTATTTGGGCACATGGTTATGCTTTAGTAGCTGATCAGTATGTTGTTACTTAGTGATGGATCGGGTGTCATACATATCCAGTTCACTTTTTCCAGTGGTGCTCCACATGCTTATCATTTACTCTGCAAGCATGGCTGAGCAACACCCAGCTGCAAAGTCACATTGTCAAATTGATTGGCCATTTAAAAGGACTGTGGCTTTTACAAGGTTTGCCCTCCTTCAGCTGAGTGCAAATCGAGTGCCACTATATTAAGTGGTAAGACCGGAGTGCTGATAGATTACCTTTGGCCACTCTGTTTAATTGTTGGACTTTGGTAGCAGACCAGTTTAAAGAAAAGGAAAGGGTAAAAAGGAAAGGACTAAATCGAGAATGTTAAATATTGAAGTGGTCGCCAGAGGGCTAATGAAATTAACAATGCAAGTAAATAGCCTACTGCAAGTGTCACATCCTCCTTCTCTCTGGCTGTGTCCCTCTTTCTTATTGGCTTATTCTTGAGTAGAGCTTCAGGGCTGAGTGTGTGCATGTGTGGGTGGGAGTTTGCGAGGGGGTGGTCACAGGTACCCATGTATGGAGGGTTTAGAGAGGGTGATCCAAGGTCAGAAACTCCAGCATGAACAGCATCTCTATCCCACAAGACCCTCCTATCTCCACTCCGCTGCATCAGCTCTATAATACTGGTAACCATAATCCACAAGCCTTTACCTCTGGCCAAGCAGAACAGCAGAGGTGTAAGACTTCATAGCAGAACTCAAAACGGGGTTTATTTTTTATATTTTAATTCTTGTTTGAATCATTTATGTCTGAATATGTTTCATTGTAAAATTATGAAGCTTCCTGTTATAGATCCTATTTATATTGGCCTTTGTTTTTTTTCAATATTGAACACAATCATGAGGTTGTGCAACATTGATGATGGCTGTTTTTCTGGAGAGATGAAGCCGAGCCATGTTTTCCTTATCTTTGTAAATACCGAACTGTGGGACAGAATCGACAATTGTTTCAATTTGAAATGGCTCAGTGTGACATAATTATGGCAGCACAGGCTTATTCTGCTGCTCTCAGATCAAGATGTTACCAGCCAGCTAGGAGCTTCCCTTTGCTGTATTTTTGGGTTTCTGTCTTTTTTAGCTCAACGCAGGTCACACGAGCGCCCACAGCACACACACATAATCACACACACCTGGAACAGATCTGCAGTAAAGCTGCTAGAAGCCAAGAGAAGAAGCTTATCCCCATTACGCATTCTTCCTGAGGGCAGCAGCAGACAGCTGGCATGTATACTGTACAAGCACGCACATACACACAAATACAGTAAACACTCGTGAATCCACACGCACATCTGTAAATATCGAAGTATATGCACACTCACAGGTGTGCAGGATTTTATTGTGTTTATGCAGATTAACACTGAGACCGTATGTATGAACACACGACGTATGCTTGCCAAGTTACCTCACGGTGAACCCGTCCTGTCGGTGGCGTCAGAAGACGCCCAGCGGAGCACGTGTTGGAGAGTCACCCCCTTCCTGAAGAGGTCCAGTTTTAATTTAAGCAGATGTGCTTCGCGGCCTGCACCCACGACAAGTGAGAAGCTTAACAAATCAATTCCTGCCTAATTAAGCTGCTTTCAGATTCTTTTTTTTTTTCATTTTTGACTCTTAAGTACCCCTTTCCATTAAGATGTAAACAAAGTTTCCAATGACCAAAGACTACATTGTTAATTAATCAGCACCTACAAAGTAGCTCCTAAAAAGACTTGTGTAATTAAGGATTATATATCCATAGAAAAGACTGCCTAATACAACTTTAAAATGTTATTAGTTGTATCACCATCAATGTTTAAATGCGCATTTTGAAGGTGTGCATTATGTTTGTAATCAAAAAAATTGTGTAGTTTTGTCTAGTGATGCACCGAAATGAAAATTTGTGACCGAAACCGAAAATAATAATAAACACTTGGCCGAATACCGAATAATACCGAACAATGGTTCTTCGCAGTTTTTCATTTATTTTGCCAATTTTTTCACCATTGCATAAATCAAACAAATGTGCAGTGAAATACCCGCCAATCACAATTTGTCCTACTGTACTTATTGTATTTTTTCCTCATAATCCCTTTTCATTTTCTCCCGTTCAAATCCAATTAATCGGGTCGCGGTGGGGCGGGGCTGATCTCCGCAATTTGAAGCCTTGTATAATAATTGTAAAAATATGGGTAATTCTCTTGGAGGATCTCGTCAAACATAGACAGTGAGGGTTTGCGCACCGCATCGGTAGTACGGGCCCTTTCCTCTGCGCTCTCTCCCTGATCTCCTGAGCTGTGCGTCCCGTGACCGTCTCCATCACCAAGCGGCTTTCAAATCCAACTCAGCCTGGATAATTTCTCGTGTCCTCTGCTTTTTCCCCAAATCCAAGTAATGATCTGACATGCTGACATGTTTTCTGCATTTAACACTGCACGCCCCTCACTCCACGCTGTTCGCTGTTTGATTGCGTCATCTAAACACACCGTTATTAATTGTTCGGTTTTTTCCCCACTTATTCCACTGACACCGAAAGTGTTTTTTGCTATTTTCGGCCGAACAATTTCAGTTACCGAACATCACACTGACTTAAAGGAGACCTATTGTGAAAAACACGTTTTCTCTTGCTTTAACATATATAAAGTGGTCTCCCCTCAGCCTGCCAACTCAGAGAAGGAGGAAAGCAACCAAATTCTGCAGTGTCTGTACAGCCGCCTGGATGAGCCATCCAGTCTGATGTGACTTCTATGAGCCATTCAGATTCTGCGCCCGTCGTTACGTAACGACGGGAGCGATGCGTGAGACCACGCCCACAACTAACTCTGGCCGGAACAACAACTCCGCCGACCGGAGCTTCCGCCATTTTTTCGTAGAGCGGTGTATCGTGATGGCATCTGTTCGAGCTAGACATGCGAATTGCTCTGTTGTTGGTTGTAAAAACCAACACAAATGTCTGTATTCTGTCCCCTGCTACGCGTCATTCAGGCAGCCAATCAGCACAGTGCCTCATTATCATAGTCCCGCCCACTCAGAATCCCGCATAGATAATGAGGTTAGAGACTGGGAAGCTGCAGACATGGCTCAGAGGCTGAATTCCTAATTTATTTAGCAAAAAAAATCAAAAGCTTGTTTTTAAGACATTCGAGGCCGGTTTAAAATAGGTATTAGATGCCATAATAGGTCTCCTTTAAGAGGGGAATAGTCCAAAAATAAATCACTGACGTTTTCAGTCATTAAATAAAGACACAGTTGACACCATTTCAACCCGTCTTGTAAGAGTTGGTCTGTGTGGTGAAAGTTACCAGTTTTTAGTGAGGTTAGAGTATCCATTAGGTATGCTAGTATCCAAGTTAGAGCATCTATTAGAATCTGAAATGTCTCTATAATGATAGGAGGTGAAATTCTGGATGTTTGACAGTGCCTAACAATATCAGATAACTGGAACCATCGCATTGTTTGCCTCCAGCAGATGGACAACTCTATTGTTTCAGTTGCGTACTACCAGGGCTGTGGTTGCTGTAGCAGATGGCTGCTTGGCTTGCTTACAGTATTACAGGCGTGACTTATACTCCAATAACTCTTCTATCACAGTTTTGTTTTCTTTAAGTGCACTTGGCAAAAGAACTTCATGACAGATTATCAGCACAAACTGGAATTGAGTGTTGTGTGAGACTTTAACTACTTTCTCTGATGTTAATTATGATGTGTCTTTGACTTTAGAGGTTAAGTCGGACCTCGCACTGAATCAGGGAGACTTCATCAACTGTGAAATTTTCTTACGGTTACTAACACTTATATATTTCTGAGTATTTAGCCCTCCATTTTTCACGAAAGTTGTGCAAATTGGCTTAAAATCCAGGTTAGTTTACTTAATGATTTCTGGTAGATAAAAAAAAAATCTAATAAAAAACAATCAAATAAATACACATGCAAACTGAAAAAACATAAGAAAGAAATAGATAAAAAATAGACTTGCAGCCTCTATTTACAGTTGTGATAATTCGGGAAGCTGCTGATTCACTTTTTGAAGAAAATCCTCAGCTAACAGACGCTCACATAACAGCATGTTAGCACTCTGCTTCTGATATGCCTTCCTCATACCAAAAACAACCACATTTCTTTGTGCTACAGTGCGTTGAAACTCGTCCACCCCCATGTACAATACTGTTGGCTAGCACTAGCTGTGTAGCTGAAATTTGACTGACTGACACTCGGGTTGAAGGGTCAAAAGTTGGGATATTCGGTTAAGCAACACGCCCAACATGTTATGTTGGATTATGTATAACTGGTAAATCCTTATTTTGAGGTATTCGTAAAAGACAAAAGTCCTGGACAGCATAAAAGGTCCTGCCCGATCATGTTTGAGACATCTGGAGCTCTCTGTTTGTCTCTGGCTTATTTTCAAAACTAATTTCATTTCTCAAGAAATGTATCATATTCTACATTGGTAGATACACTAGATAAACAACTGTTCTCAGTATTTATTTAAGTGATATTCATTTATCAGATGCTATTTAATGTTTTTTAAGTACTAACTAAAAAATGTATGAAGCTCTCACATAAATATAGTTTCAAACTGAGATATTTAGCCCCTTTTTTCCATTTTCTTCACACTCCAGGACATTAAGTTCTCACTAAGGGAGATTAATTTGATCACTTTAGTGCCTCATTTAACCGTTGCCAAATACAGTTTCTTTTACTGACCCACTGTTGATACTTTATTGCAGAGCCTTGTTTGCCAACGAGGTAAACAACATTTCAGCCATACTGTTTCTTTGACGCCAGACTTTTTAGCACCGTCCTCCAATAGCGGAGGCATCCGTCTTAGCAGGCTGGGATCCAGGCCCCCTCCAGAGAGTGTACTTGTTTTCTTTTCTTTTTTTTTTCTTCTTCTTGCACATGAGCCTGGGATTTTGGTGTCACTAACAAAGCCATTTTCACAGTTTGTTGTGGTGCACATGAATATTCATGTGCCCTGCTTGGCTCAGAATGTTTCATTAAAAGAAAATAAAAAAAGGATGTCTGAGCCCAGTGTCTATTTTTCTTCTACCTGTCTTTTTGCATTGTTTCATGAGTAGTCTTTAGACTTGTGCAGAGTTAGCAATGGATTTTTCCAATATTATTTATTTTTTCTTTGGATGTTAATGTGGTGTCGAACCCAACTCATGGCTATTGGAGATTTACGAAAAGTTATTTTTGATTTAAAAGTTTCATGTGATTAATTAAGGTCATCAAGATATCTGTGACATCTGATAATGGTCTCATAGCTGTCGTACAACAACTAGCGGTATTTCAAACTGCTTTGGTTTTAAGACAACCCCTAAAAAGTTAAAATCCATCTTTTCTCATTATCATCATTATCTGTATCAGCCAAACCTAAAGATGCAAGGAAAATGCATGAAAAAATTTCCGCTTGATAAGAATATAGTCTGCGTCCTAGAAACGACCTCAGACTTTTACATTATGGTTGGTACTTTTGTGAGTCTGTACACGTCTTCTTCTTGCGAGGCTGGCATAAGAGCAGACGATCTGAAGCTTAATTTTCAGCGAGTATAGTGAAACTTTTGTGCTGCGTGTACTGTCATACAGAAGCTGTTGAATAGCAACTATATCTGAAAGGTTTGTGAGGAAGAGGGGGAAAAACCTGCGTTGCTGACGGTATGTAATGAAAAGATCATGTTGAACAGCAGGTGTATTGAAATGTAACAGATTATACCACTTTCTGTCAAAAATCTGGATTGAAAATACATTTTACATATTACATATCGCAGGTTTTATTTGTACCTTGAATATTTGTCTGAAAAGAAGAAACGTTATCAGTTAAGGGCACTCTAAATGTTGTGTCATGAGTACGATCTGCGCCTGAAAGTATCTCGTGTGCTGTGAGATGTTTTGACATAATTTTTAGCTCCTGTTGTGTGTTTATGTCCCTTGTCATACCATCAGTTTTTTGTATAACTGGGCTCCGATCTGACCATTTTCAGGATAAACAACACAACCCAAAGCATTGGCCTTGTATACAGTTGATAATTCATTAAGTGGTATTTTGCAACAGTACTACAAACATGACGTTTTGGATGTGTGCAGCCTTCAATGTGAACCAAATATTGTAAGGAAAATTACTTTTTTATGTTTCAATATCAGTTTCAATTTAATTGCAGGAATATTTGACTATTTAAAAAAAGTGTTGCCAACTTATCACAGTCTCATGTCTCTACGATTTTCCAAAATCCACGCAAAGTAACTGTGGACTCTTGTCCCGGATGCTTCTTGTGTTAGCAGTGTATCAGGGCTACACTGGACATTGCGGAGTTAATATATTGAACTATAGTTAATAAGTGACTCCAGCAAATAATGAAAAGAAAAAACGAGAGCGTGAACAAGCGCTACTCTCAAATGGTGTCTTCTTTTAAAACAACTTTGACCTCCTTTCCCATAGGGGGAGCTCTTTGAACCTAAAATTGTAATAGTTCCCTGTCACTTTTAGGAACCTTTCTTTTTATCTAATATATATATATATATATTAGGGGTGGGGAAAAAAATCGATATTTCAATATATTGTTGTGCTCTCTGTTTCAATAAATAATCGATATACTGTCGGCTAATATCGATATTTTATTACAACACACTTAATGGTTTACGCGGTTGTCACCGCACTATTGTTCAAGCTCTGCCCCGCCCGCCCCCGCTGCCCTCGTGAGCAAAACAAACATGCCGCCTGAGAAACCAGCTCAGAAAATACAGAACCACAGTTTACTCCGTACAGACAGCGGGCTGAGCAGCACTGTTAATGCTGGAAAACTTGCTGTTTGAGCCGGTGTTTAAACTTCCATGTGCGTTAATGTCCGCTCGCACAGACAACCAGCTGCGTTAAGAAACGGACCCCGCTCCGCTCGCGCTCCATGAGAGGAGAGCGGCTCGTACTGTAATACAAAATTATTCCACAGACGCCGTTAAAGTAAATGATCGTCAGTCTTTTTGTGTTATGAGTATGACGTTTATGCTTTTCACTCTGTAAGTGATCCTCGCTCGTATCCTTCCGTGTCCAGCCAACCGTGTGCTGGGAAAACTTGCAGATCATTGAATCACCAGTCACGTTACACACGGACACGGACACTCTCATACACACTCAGACACACGCCCACCCGTGCAAAACCAGTGTTCAGTGCTTTGGATATTTCAGCTTAAATTTCAAAATGTTATATTAGTTCAATGAAGTTCATATTATTTATATTTATTATAGCTTGTTTGGTTTCTTCTGTTATCGGATACAGTTTGTCATGACATGAGTGAAAAATGCCTGATGCTTCATGGCAATATGTGTGTGTGGTGACAGAATAAATTAGACAGGCTAAAAGGATATTGGAAAAGAAGGGATATTGTTAAGCCTATTTGAGTTATTTATTTCTTAGTTATTTCACAATAATTATATTTGTGAAATTATTATTTAATGTATTTAATTATTACAAAGCAGTGCACTGTCCTGGTTTATATAAAACATGTTATTAATGTTCATGCACTTTAATTTGTCCAGCTGTACAGTGTTTACATTTACAAGCCTAGGAGACAGTGAGGAAATATACAAATGCACTTTCTTGTATGAAGTTTTGGCATTGAAAAAATGCATAACTACAGACGTTTTCCTTTTTATAGGTATTTTTTCTTTTTTAGTCCCATATATCGTGATATATCGCTCTTACCGATATATCGATATATCGATATATCGAATATCGAAAATATCGTGATATTATCGATATCCTGGGCCACATATCGCCAAAGTATCGAATTGGGACTTACCCGTATCGTCCCACCCCTAATATATATATATATATATATGTATGTGTATGTATGTATATGTATGTATATGTATGTATATGTATATATATATATATATATATATATATATATATATATATATATATATATATATATATATATATATATATATATATATATATATATATATATATATATATATTATATAAAATATATATAATATATATATATATATAATATATCCTTAAAAGGCTTTTTCAAAATATATACAAATTTCAGTATAGCATGGATGGATGGACAGGATCTCAAACTATTACAATTAAACATCCAAGCAAAATAAATAAATAAAAGTATGTACTCAGAAGAAATGTCAATACATATAAATATACAATCTGCATTATGTTCACGCTGATCGAGGTGTTGTCTGGATTTTAAATCAGACGGTATGTGCATGTCTCATATCTAGTCAAGGCTGTTTATTTGTTGCTCGACTGTGTACGGTAACAAGGTTTGCTAAGCCAACAATGATGCCAACAAAGACGCTTCCAACCGGATGAAAGACTTTTCGATGATGTTTCTTTTTCCTCTTCCCATTTCCCTTTTTTCACTCACCTCTTCTCGAAGCTATCTAGCTCTGTATTACCTTCAGCTATTTTAGTCGGGGATTAACATAGCATTAACAGCTTACACCATTTTCCTCTATTGGTCTCTCACTCTTTTTTCACCCCCTCTTCCCCTCCATCTCCCCAAACCTTTTACTTTTCAGAGTTAAAATAAGGGATTTGATTTTTTTTTTTTCTTTTTTAAATGCAACATCAGAGCAAAGCCAAAATGAAGATGCCAGTTACATTAAGAGATATTCCATAGGGGGCTTGAGGCAAAGCACACTGCTTTGACTGAGAAACACTGAGGCTCTGCGCGGAGCCCCCAGAGAGCCAGCCTAGTGTCTGATGTTGATTTAGCTGTAGAGCGCTGGTTATTCCCACACGCCGCCAAATCTAGTTACAACTGTGTTGAATTAATTTGGCAGGCCTCTAAAAAGAATAAAAATGACAGAGGAATTAAAAAAAATAGATTTAGGTGGAAGGGTAAAGAAATACATTGGCTGTTTTTGTTGAAATGTTTCAGATGTACATATCAGACACTGTGGACGTACTTGGTACGAGCTGCCTTTTAACATATTGCACTTTAAGTGAAACGATAGTCTTCTTGGATTTTGAAGTCTAGGCAGAAGCATCATCAGAAGAATGTAATGTAATTTATGTATTGATGTATCTATGTAAGAGCAGCCATGCACTACGGCTCTTTAGACAGATGTTGGAGGAAGAGGCATGTATTGCCAGATGCTGAATGCTAGTTTGAACTCCAGATGCGTTACACTTTCTGCATGGTTTTCACTTTCTCATGCATTCGCTTAATTTGGTACAACGCATGATTGTAGGCTTTGGCTTTTCCCATCCATTCTGACCTATAATGTTCCTTGCATGTACGTGTGTGTTTGTGTGTGTGTGTGTTCCTTTTTTGAGCCTTTTTTTTTCCATCAGTGAACTCGAGCATAAGCAATGTGTAATTGCACTTGATGCATAGCGGGCAGCAATCCCTCAGGCCAGGTCTTTATGCATGGCTTCCCAGAGAAGGCATTTGCCCCATCAGCCACCTTGTTGCCACCTCAGCCACTGCTCTGCCTTTGGTTGCACAGATAGCTCTGGTGGATATACATAAAATGTTAGAGGGCTCTCCAAAAAAAAAGCTGTCGTCTTTGCTTCTGCATAGACTATAAACAGTGAAGTGAAATACTTCACATTGCACTGATAAAGGGCAAATCCAGGAATATTGAACGGTGTAAAAATTGCAAACCACTTTCACTGTAGTTGTATCTTTAATTGATTTCATGCCTCCGTGGCATGGTGTTTTCAGGTGGGCTGTCTGCTCCATTCTTATGAGTGTATCTTAAACCCCTAAAGGTCAACTAAACTGTGATGTCATTATTTGTGCTGAAGGACTTTGCAGAAACTTTTACAAAAGGAATTTGTCGACCATTATTTAGCACCAGAACACTAACAGTTGCTGAGATTGTGACCATATCTAACATTTGCTTTGGAAATGAACATTTCTTCGACTTTTCAAAGGGTGGGACTGAGTAAACTCCATACAAAGCTGTAGTAAAATAACTCCAGAAAAGGACAGCTCAAGACCATGCTTCAATACCGAATGTGGCTCTCCAGAGAATTCAGCGAGTAAGTGTGTGTACTGATAATGGCTGGAAATGCTTTTTTCTTTTCTGCTGGTTTCTGTTACTTTGCATTCATTGGTCGTATGGATATAGTATATGTCCAAAGATATGTGGTACTGTTGTCAAGACAAAAATAATAAAGAAAGCTGAGGAACTTCAGCTGCAATGTGCAATGAAGAATTTTCCGTTTGAAGAAACACCTCCCACTATGAAATCCTTGTCTTAATGGCCTGCTGCAAGACAAATACAGACTTTATTCCCTGGACCTTGTATGGAGGTTATACCAACAAAATGTTTTAACTTGAGGTTTCCTCCTTGAAACTGTGCATACAGTACACTGTATTGTCTGTGTAGCATGGCTAAAAAAGTGTTTAAAACATCAACAATTCACAATTTTCAGCCTCTTTGCAGCTTTTTTACTGCATTCTGTATTGTCATAAACGTTTTTCTTTAAGATTGAGCTTTTCTGGGGGTGCTGGATTTCTCAACAGGTCAAGCGGCGCGCCGCATACAAAGGCTTACAGTCGTGCAGCTAATCCAGGTTTGACTCCTAGCCTGTAGCTCTTTGCCACATGTCTTCACTCCATCTTCTTGTCTTACTTTCCCCATCTATGTACTTTAAGCAAAGGACACTAGAGCTACAAAAACCTTAAAAGAAAACTTATACTAAATGTCTTTTAATTATTAAATGTCCTTAAGTCATACCAACTTGAATTGTATGTCAAGAGAGAAATGTCTGTAAACTGATTACCGTATTTTCTGGACTATAAGCCGCTACTTTTTTCATAGGTTTTGAAACATGCGGCTTATACAAAGGTGCGGCTATTCTGTGGATTTTTCTTCCACCGCTCGGGCGCTCTAACCGGAATTAGAATAAAAACTAAGACAAAATAAATGCAAAGATGAATACGCTACTTCTTCTTTAGCAGATAGAAGTAGGTAGAAGCAGATTTCAAACAGATAAATAGATAAATAAATACTGGTTATTTTCTCTTGGTTCTGTCCCGTTTTAATCAGCAAAGTTGCTGCCGTGTTAAAAGACACTGTTAGGAAAGGATCTATTTAGGTACATACATGTACATCATTTACAGTTCAAAATGGTTCTGTACATGTAGTAAATATCTAATCTAACAACATAAATATCTGCTGCTTGGATATCTGTAGCTATATAAATATCTGTAGATATTTTTTTTAAATAGAGCGGATGCGGCTTATATACAGGTGCGGCTTGTATATCTTTTTTTATTGTTTTTTAAAAAATAGAGCGGATGCGGCTTATATACAGGTGCAGCTTATAGTCCAGAAAATACGGTAGTCAGCAAATCGGTTGTGATTGTATTGTGTTGTTTTCACCACTCGTGCAGGCAGCAAAAAGTGATATTGAACTGATTTTATTGGGCTGAATGAGATGCTAATTTAGTTCTCGGTACTTGTACAGTGTACAGGTACAACTTATGAGTGTACACAATAGTAACAGCAGTGCCATATGTTGTTAGTCAGTATTCTATAGCAATGGCCCTCTTCTGCAAACCACCAGTGACTTCCACAGTGGGGGTCAGGGGTCACTCGCTCTTATAGCCCTCGACTAGTAGCAGCTGATTGCCCTTGTTTCCCTTAGGAGAGCTGAATGCCACAAACACAGCTCCCCATGAGAAAACAAATTGCCCACCTAGTAACTCCTGTCATCTTGAACGGTCCTTTTAAAGCTCGAATCACTTGCTGAACCTTGATGGACACCACACTCCGGGTCCGCGAGCTGGAGGGCTGTTCCACAGCCAGACCAGAATTGAATTGAGATTCATTTATCATTCAGGATCGCGCAAAGCTTTGTAAGATAGGAACAGTGTGTGTGCACGTGTGTGTGTGTGTGTTTTCATTTTAAAAAACATGGTATGAAATAAAACATCTGTCTTTGTCCCTGTATTGCTCCGGGGCCTAAGGAGGCATTTATAGCAGGCTGCAAAGGAACAGTTGTATTTGTCATGTAAGTTACTAGTACCAAACGATAAAGTCATTACTTCAGGATGCCTCCCCAACCCCCATCTTGTCAAAAGCAACCATATCCCTGTAAGCACAGTTGTACTTTATGGCATATACAAGAAACAAAGTGCAATCATCATACCGACAGGAACAGACTCCAGATTTATTACGACAAAATGAAGCCACATGTTTTTTTTCCCTCCCCTCCTCCATCTCCGCGCTCCTACTGTAAGTCAATTTGTTGGCTCTGTCAATCCCAGGGGGACCTTTTTGAATGTGTCACATCAGTGTTAATTGCCATAGACAAACTGTATGAAGCAGCAGCGGCGCTCTCCTTGCTGCGCCAGTGCATGACAGCCCCCTCCCCAGCGGCAATGACAGTAAGTGCACCCCTGTGTTCATCTCCGCACGGCTCCTCTGAGGATGCATCCGAAACAGGTTTTGACAGGGCGACTTATGTTATAGACGATGATGATCGCTTCGTTCCCTGTTCAACAAGAAAGGCATTTTGTCAGGAAACAAAGTGAGATGAAAAGAAGTCTCCTTGCATTATCTGATTCAGTGGAGTTCGGCATGTTACAGGAAAACTGAAAGATGGAGTTTCATGGGTGATGGCACAAGGGTCAAGACAAATTTTCAGTCTTAGGAAAATTGCCTGAAGTGAATGGACGTGTGCAGCCACAAACCTGAGGTTGGAGCCACAAGAGAGGTTTTTCTCTTCTTTTCCTTTTTTTTTTCTTCCTTTGGTTGGCTGGGAGAGAATCGTGTACCCGAGCCATCATCACAGGACAGACCACTTTCTTCACCTTTTAATTTAACGTGGAGGAAACAGGATGGCGCCAGGGGCCCAATGCCCTTAATCAAGCTTTTAAAAGTAGAAAACGATGACCTACTGCAAAAAATGGAGTCTGTGTAGGTAGGAGACCAAATAAAGTATAATAAGTGGAAGAGTGGAATGTAAAGTAGCTTTAATGGCCCAGATTACTGCAGGTTGCATGTACTCATGACTGCACATCAGCAACATGCACAGTTTCAGGATAATGTGCTATAAATGAATCATATAAACCTGAATATATGTAAAGTAAAACACAGACACACACACAGGGGGGGGATGGTATTTGGCATTGTTATACAGGAGTAGGGCTACAGTACTGGCCTGTATCTGTGGGAGGGGTGCGCTGATTTATTACCATTGCAGGACTCAGCAACAAGTCAGCTGTTAGTGTTTAGACCAGGTGGCCAGGGACAAAGAGGGCATTCCCCCTCCAGAATAGGCAGCGTTTCAGACTCTGTGTGTGTGTCTGTGTATGTATGTATATATATATATATGCAAATCTGTCCAATTTAGCTGTCTCCACAAGGACACATAGCATCAAGCTGCTCTTTTGCAGCCTTCAGCGACAATCGCACCGCGGTACCGCGCACACGTTGTGCGTGGCTTCGGTGGTCGTTTCCTCTCAATGTGTCAACAGGATGCTGGTCTCACACCGCGCTTCCCAGAAGATTGATAATGAACGATTGGCTCATTAACAGAGACTATTAGCCATGTCCACATGTGCGGTCCCATGAGAGGGTAGAACACTCGCTGAATGGACACACTACAATATGAAGACTAATTGCCTTTGAAGACAGTCTGTATTTTCTCCTCTAATTCTCCTAGGGCCCACAGACGGACCTTAAGTTGGCAATAATTGCTGCAATTTTCAGAGCCATTTACTCATTTCCGGAGTAACAGAGCATCCCAGGAGTTATTCCAACAATATGACAGGTTGTAGTTTCCTTTTTCTGAGAAAGTCTCAAGTCCACTGACCCTGGGCCTTGGTCATCATTGAAGGAGGACATCAATAGATAAGCAGACTTAAAACTGTTTATCGACAACTTTCTAGTTGAGGGTCACACAAGATGGAATGAGCACACTGATGAGAAAAGACTCTACTTTTCAGAAATGTTGTCTTTCAGTGAAGTAAACAACCACGTCTGTAGAGGAAAGATTTTCGTTCAACATGTCATTTTGGCTCCTTATCTACTTCCTTCTAAGCTACAACTAAATCTACCTTGCATCGAATTTTTTGCTGGAAAAAAAAAAAAGCCAAACTCCAGCACTGCAGATTTCCTCCAAGAAAGCCGAGCCCTTGTTGTGTTTGTGCCAAGCTTGATGCATTTGACCTCTGACTCAGCTGACCCCTCAGGAATCAGATAATGAAATGCTGACGAGTTGAACAGCACTCAGAGTTTAAGAAAGAAAAAAATAGATCTTTGCTTTTTGTGTGCAGGTATTTACTATTGCCATAACAACATATGGACTCCATGCTGCACTGTGACTGAGCTCAAATGTCCTTTTAGCCTGGGTAACACTTTCCTCAAAGAGCAATAGCATGTTTGCTGCGTGAGCATTTAATATGTAAAGCTGGAAATCAAGCTGCTGTTTGCAATAAGGTTTTAACACACACTTTGAGAACTGTGAACAGGTGCTGGAGTGTGTCTTTGTAACACATACTGGGTCTAGATGGACTGCTTTTTTCAAATGTACTATAATACATACACATTATTCCATTTTAAATGGTGATTTCTACCCAGTGCTTTCAGTGTGATGGTGCACTGAGGATGCAGTTTGTGACAGTTCTTCAGTGAAAACTCTCAATAACTATTGTGATTTTTGAAATCCAGATTTTACATGAGGTGTATAACAATTTATAAAGTATTGATTTCATCCTTTGTTTATATAGTAAAATGCACACACCTGTACATAATTGTTGTCATGTCCAACATTGTGTCTGTTGCCTAAAGTTGCTTAAAAACAAATGTTAAAAAAACAAATTGATATTCAAGTGATATTTAACTCTTAAAATGTTGATTTAAAGTTGTCGTGTGGATATTAAACGTTTGTACTTGTTTTGTTTTTTTGTTTTTCACTGTAAAAACAAAGAAAATCTCATGGTTGTTGAGTGGGAGAGTTTGTTTTTTCTCCAAATTACTACTACTATTTTCTACCATTACTATTATACTTATATTAATTGCAATGACCCCCCACCTATCTCTTATTAAACTTAAACTCTAAGCAGTATGGGACTACATTATTACACTTTTGGAACGTGTCTCAGGATCCTAGAAAAATGATAAGAGAAAATAAAGTTACCTGGATCAGAACGGGCTAAAATCTCCCACAAAAACCTGAGAAACAGGCCGGTAGTGGTTGATGGCTGTTCTTGAACTATACATCAACCCCGAGTCTTGGTCCTGAGGTATTAAAGCGGTAAAACAGGACTTACGCTCGCATCACTTTTTTCAGAAAAGACAGGTATGATGAATAACAAGTCATGTCTTGGCAGTATGCTATCAAGTCTTTTGAGGAAAAAAGGGCATTTCCCTCCTTTCTTGTCTGGAAAATGACTGAGTTTGAAAAGGCAACTCTGATTTTCTGTCCAAATTCCCAGTGACGGTTTGGACACATGAAAAGACGTCTCGCTGCGTGAGTGCAGGAGTGAGATGAGACCTTGTCGTCCTGAAGCCCCCCTGTGGTAATTTATGATGTCCGTTCTGGGCCTGTCATTACCGCTCCACCAGCGCTTTTTTCCCCGTGTCCGTGAAGAGAGACGGCGAGATAATTAATGCGTCTGTGAGTCCTCGCACTTCACTGACACACTTGACTCCGTTTAATAAATGATGTCCCATATTTTCCCATTCATTATAATGTCATTAAGACATATTAATTCCCCCTGCTGCTTTAACCTTTCAGCCCATGTTACCACAGTAGCCCCTCTCCATGGATAGCCCCAGTTCCTTGTTCTACACCTCTCACATGTTGTACCACTTAAATTATATTGTCCTCTGTGGCTATTATGCAATAAGCCCATTTAAGAAATAAACGAGGACAACACTTGGTGGCAAATGTGAGCACTCAGACAAATTGAAAGCATTTTCCGATTTTTTTGCAGAGTGCGTGAAAGTCAAACCTCAGAATGCATGTTAAGTACTTAAAGCCTGCAGGTACAAACAGTGGCTCTTTGAGAACGGGGGAGGGACGCAGTCTGTTGACCCAATTTGAAGTTCAAACTTTCATGAAGCACACTCTAGGGATAGAGTTTAAAAAAAAAAAAAACTAACATGTACAGTGCAAAGAAACCTTTGACGGAACAGTGTCGAGTGGCGATGAAGAATAGTTTTGTGAATTTTAGACTCAATGTGGATGATTTCATTCTGAGAAAACAATAATTTTTTTTTAAGTAATTAATTTCCACTTACATTCTTGATGCATGTTGCACACGCAGGGATAAATTTCCTTTTAGGATTGTCTTCACAGAAGACGACCATGCATCGACCCCGTGACCTGCCAAGCAGGGAGCTGCACTCTACACTCAGCAGCATTGACTAAAAAAGAAAGAGGCTGTGGACTGATATTTGAGTGTGTACGAGTGTGTACGTGTCGATGGCTAATGCCCTTGAATTGGCTCGGGACGACCAATGCTTGACTCGTTTAACTGCTCATTTATAACAGGTGGGCAGCATTAAACACTGCGCGTCCAAACTCTGATCCCCCTTTCCCTATTCATGCCTTAATCATTGCCGACTAAAAACCTAATCTATCTCCAGATCAGTGGCCAGGGACTCATTTTATCTAGCGCTGCTAAACCTATTGTGGAAAAGCCCATTTGCTGTAAATTGCTGCTATTAATCGTCAACTCAAACAAGAACCTGCTTTGTTTTTGGGCATAGAAATTCATGGAAAATTGACCAGTTATTGTTAAGATGTCCTTACTGATAAGAGAAAAGTGCACTGCATTTAAAAAAATAAAAATGATAGTCCAAGGCCAAGATATTTAAATTTTCATATGGTGGCAATAAACAACTAATCATCCATCTGAGGTTCTGTGTACCAGCCATAAAACAAATAATTTCCCCCATTAAGTTGGTTCATGTAACTTATGCACTTGCACTTATTGCCCTCTTTTTGCACATCAGGACTTGTATGTAGTGCAGTTGTATGTAACACCAACAAGCACCGCATAGCCCAGAAGATGATATTTTATATATATAAATATTTTTTTGCTTTGGGATGCCTTCCATTACAATCCATAATATTTCTACTGGTAACTCTGTCTGTTAAGTGTCTTATTCTTATTTTAAACTGTCTGAAGGAGTGAGGTGGGATTCAAATTTCATATACATCTGTTATGTCGCTACCCCAGCTCTCTCGAAAAACTATTACTACTTTAATTTTCATTTTAAGCTATTAAGCCTCAAATAGACTCAGTTTACACCTGCCCTCTTGGATGAATATAAGTTTTTTTATTTTTTTAATTTTGTAATTAAGCAAGCCTTCCTGTATAAAGTGTTAAGGACTACATTTTATCTCATTCTGCTTGTGTGGAGAAATAGCATTCCCTTACAAGTTTAACTGGATAATGACGAAATTTGGTAAAAACCTGGAGTTTCCTTTCAAATTTATTTGCCAGATCTGCAATCTAAAATCAGTCAATGAATAATCTACTTTGTTAATAATCTTAACAAAGATTATCTACTAAGACTTTCATCAAAAACTGAAAATCTTAGTAGATGTCAACTACACCATCAGCTAAACAGGCATATTTGATGCAAGTTGGCTAATGAATTGTCGTAAGAAATAAAACTGCACGCATAAAAGTCAACTAAGTTCATCAGCTTATTTTTGCTACAGGTTTATACTTTATTTTTCCCAAACTCTCATTGTAAGTTTGCCTTTTATCAAAGTTTCAGTGCTACCTCAATATGCAGCCATAGGCTTAGCTGTAGAAATTGAACACTGAAAAGGTTCTGCTTCCTTGACTAAAGTGCTTCTTCACATTTCCTGCATTGTTTTGACAAAACGGCACCCCCTGTGCCCTACTTTCAATAGACCCCCTTATCAAACTCTACAGAAATCACAAGAAAAACATCTCAACAATCTCTTCTCCGAAAGAGCGTCTCCCATATTCTCTCCTGTCTGCTTATTCCTCCTTTAGGCAGTCCCAAGATGACAATTTTATGTGGGCAATCTGCACACAATGAGCCATGATTTCATATCCGTCTCTTTCCGACTCTGAAATATCCCCATATGTTAGATGCAATGTTTGGACCGCCAAGGTGGCATTTGGGTTCCTCTGTTTTTGGCCGTGTTCAGAAGATTCACTCAAGCCAGATTTGAGGGAGACTGTATCCGTTTGGCGAAGGAGTCCTCCTTAATTTTTATGTCCCGCTGTCCATATGTGTATATTATGCAACTCTTTTGGTCGCGTCCTACTGTATAATTTATCTGATGCAAACTCGTGCCATACATCACCACATGAATTATTCATGGCTAAAACGTGCAATCGTAAATGACACCAGCGGTGGGTGTGAAGAATGGTTTGGCAAACCGCCTCACCCGGGCCACCCCCCCCCCCTCCCCTCGCTGGTAAGATTGTATTATTTCGTGGCTGTTTCCTGGTGGACAGCTGGACAATCCCTGGATTTTCTGTCACTCAACAGACGCCTCAGTGTTTTTTGTCCAAAGCGCATTAACCCAGCGTGACTTTTGTTCCCCCATCCATTCTTTCTTTCAGTCACTGCAGCATCAAACTACAGGCGCTGCCTCATTCTCACATTACAGTTGACTCAGACATGAGCAAGCTGAGATTTCCTTTTAGTATCCAGTACAAAAGCTTTGTGCCACCTTCACCCTGTTCATTTCCTGTGCGTGTGTGCATGCATGCAAATGTGCGCGCGTGTGCGTGCAATGGTGCATCCAGTTTCAGAGTATCCTTGACAGTATCACACAGCCAATAAAAGACCACCTGTTTCAGTGCTAATCTAATCCGGCCTTGCACAGACTTGACGGTATTCCTTCAAGAGTCACGTTCCGTCGGGGCCCCCTTTGCCGCACCGTGGCAAAAGCCCAACCGAGTTGTTAACGGAGCACCCCTGACACACAGTGTGACAATTTCACGCCCAGCCCCTAATCCAGCTGACACGGCTATCGACGCTCCTTTAATTGCCCTGTAAGTTTTTTACCAATCCAAACATGTTGAGGAATAGAAAGCACAGTCAAATCTGTCCCGGTGCCTCCGCTTGTCTGTCAGGCCGGCTGTCACCTTGTTATGATTAATGTATTCCCCGGCATGCACGTTTTTATTCTGGGAAAGCACACCTTTTCTTCCAGACGGAAGGTTGCTGTGAAGTCCCATCACGTTTGCTCTCACTTATATTGCACATGGCAAATACATATTTCAGAAACAACTACTTAAATTCATTTTTCAGGGTGTTGAATCAGCTTGTCTCAGTTTAATTCAGTTTTCTCTAAGGGCACTTTTGGAGTGGAGTTGAAGTGTACCAAATTGAGATATAGATTTTTCTGTCTCTTTGAGCTAGAAATAAGATCACTTGAAGAGTTTGTGAGAGGTTGGGTTAGAGCTCATGTGTGTTATGTTGGAGATTGAATTTTTCAGTCAAACATGTACATAGTGCTTCGTGAATACTCTGCATAAATAATGGGAAATGCGACAGACAGAATCCCCTATGATGGCATACAGTAGATTTGCCAAATTGACTTTGCAATGTAAAGGCATTTCGTGCAACTCATATCGCTTCAAGATAAACCATGTGAGCTTAAATGTGGATAAAATGCTTAATTATTATCTTGAAGATATAACCAGCTAAATGTACTGGCTTCTTTTTATGTCGCTGCACTGCAAATGCAGTTTTTTCACAGTTCATGGTTACATGGTTCCAGGTAAATATGACCACAAGATTGGGAATATAGCATGTGTCAAAAAGAATTGAGCAGCATTCAGTTCACATCTGATTTGGAGAGAGAGGGAGAGAGAAAAAAACCCATATGAGATGATGCCCTTACAGAGTGAAACAAGAAACAAAACCTCAGATGGATTCAACAATCTCATTCTCACTGGGGGTCTTACAGGGCGACTAGCTACTTCTCCCGCAGCCCACTAGCAGATCAATATCAGGAATCAGGCCATTACGCTCCTTTGAAAGCGCTACGTGCACAATCGATATGTTATTATTTTTCATCTGCTGGCTGTATTTAATACCCTCATTATTATTTCCCTTGGCTGAACAGGGAGGAAGCTATTCGCGTCCACTCTTGCACCTTTTTGTTTTCGTCTGTCTGGGATCGGTCCGCGAGAGTTCAGCCACATGCTCCTTGTGCGTATGTGAGTTTTTGATCAGGGTTGTATTGTTCGGTGTGCTGTCTGTGATACAGTAGGCTTTGGTTTCTGTAGAGCTCGGTAAAAGTTTTCCCTCCCCTAGTCATGCGTCAGAAACGCAGGTACAGTTTGACTTTTATTTTTTGGAACATGATGACTCTTGACTGGCAAGAATTACAAATCAGGGAACATTGAACATCCTCCAGTGGAAGATGTCTATCATCCACTTAAATTCAGGATGTTTGCAAGGGCAGGATGGAATCCTGATCTATGCATTCCCCTCAAAGGTTTTCTTTTAACCTTTCCAGGCAATCTCGGGGAGATCAAACGTGCATCTACTCGTCTGATATAAAGCACTTGATGTATGCCAATGCAACGACAAACCATAGTAGATCCAAAGCTCACGCATAACACATGCTGCGTCCAAAATGTATGGAGCGTATTAACCGGTAATACTCATTTTAATATAAATGAGCTCTCTGATAATGATTTGAAGGTTCCCCCAACACAGCAGGAGTAGGGCGTGTGGAGCAAGAAACGGAAGGGCCCGGTTAGCAAATGACAGTTTGGTGATAAATCATGTGTAATTAAACACTTTAGAAATATACGGACCACAGCAGAGGGTGGGGTTGGGGGTCGGGGTGCTGTTAGATGGTAGGTGGGTGGTGGTTATCCATGCTGGTGGACTGTTAATGAATGACAAAAGGAATGATAGCTGAAGTTTTCTATTGAATCTTGTGATCAGATAGCCTGGAGCTAAGCCTCTGTGTTCATTAATCAGACTATTCCTGATTGATCTCTCCTGTTTTACCTATTAAACCTTTTTTTTTCTATCCCGTATATGTTTAAAGTTTGACTGTATCCGCGCTTTAGCCTTTAAATGTGTTCCTAACTCTTAGTGAAAGATTAATTGCTCTTGATCAAAGTCGTCAAGCAGAAACTGCATCAGGCGTAATAGACTCGGAGGAGAATGGCTTTCATTGTACAAGGGTGGAGGGAGCTCCAGGCTCCTATTATCTTGTCTTTCTTGTTCCTGGTGCGGGAAATTTAATTCTTTACCATGCTTTTTATTTTCCGCTGGTTTGGAGAACAAGCCTTCAATGTCAAACAGAGGTGCGGGCGAAGGCTGAACATGGAGCACTATCACAAAGTACCAACTGAAGTGCAGGCCGTAGACTGGCTTATTGGGAAAGAGTATAAATCAGAGAGGACAAGTGACAGAGATTAATGCCAGCCAACCTCACAAAATAACTGTTCCATCCCACTCCAGCCTCACCCTACAACAACTTCCTGATAAAGCTACCAATGTGACAGTACACAAGGTACAATAATAGAAATGCATTACTCAAAAGCCCTTTGAGACGTGTGGAGAGGAGAACGGTGCCAAAGGAGAAATGCAGAGGACTACCTGGGCAAAAATAATTTTTATGTCCTTCATAGGACAAATGGTGTCTTCAGACGATCTGAATGAGTTTAGGGGGTTTATGGCCCCTATCACAGTCTCTCTCGGAGCGGATGTTCATTTTGTAGTCTTATTTATGATGTCCTTTTGTAGAGGCTAATTTCTGTGATATATTCTTCAGTATCTGAGGTAGTTAAGAATTTTGATAAATTGACTATAGGGAAGCTATATTCTTAATGCTGCTAATTTCTTTGACAGTTGCTCGTTTTTATGTTTTTATGATTTATGATCTTATTTTATATTATTTTCCAGATATTGAAGCCCAGGTTGGGACTTTTTCTTTTTTGTCTACAAAGATAAATATTCAGGGTTATTGGTAAATGATTTTCTTTTCACACAGGAATTTGCCTGTAATTTTAATGTTGTTATTTTGTGAGATTAACACGGCTTTAAGAGAAATACCCAGAGAAAACTTGTCAAATTTCCTGCCAAAAAAAACCCCAAAACTGCTTCCTCCCTCATGTTTCACTACTTTTGGGATTTAACTTCAAAAAGCTATCATCTGTTTTTTTGTTTGTTTGCTTTTTTGTTTTTGTTTAATCAGTTCTTTGAATCCCTCTTAATCAAACTCTGATTTTTCTGGCTGCTTTATTTGCTGCAGTAAAGGAGAACAAGTGAGTGGAAGCTTTTCACTGAGTAGCCTTGCAGCGGGCAGGAGCACCAGGCGGCACACAATCAGCTCGAAAATGAAGTGCCATGTTCTTTCTTTGCGCTCGGTACACATGCACACCCACAAACTCTTCCCCAATGAAATGGGACAATACTGTAATTTGATGCAGCAAACCTCTCAGCACACCTTGCTTTCATTTACAGGGGTCTCTCGTCCTCCTGACAATCGGGATTCATCCATTATGTTCTTTCCACTCTTTAAATTAGTGAGCAAATTTAATTTTCAAATGAATAGCGTGCTGGTATAATACAAACCACAGAAGATAAATGTGCTTTTGTGAGGCATGTGTTTTGATTGCTGACTTTAAGAAGCAGCTTCTTTGTGATTTCCAGGCTTAGAATCGTGACCTAGTCAGCCAGAGTTGGGCTATCTTAGGTTTTACTGCTCACTAGACTGAATAACGGAACAACTTTCCCTTCCATGCCAGCATCTTTAGTGCGTTTCTCTGAATTTTGCCATTAATTATTACAATAGCCGTCATAAATTTCAGGGTGGCCGTTTTTGCCATGTTCTTATTGAACAGTTTATTGCATCAAAATGTTAAAAGCAGGTCAGGCAGCTAGTCATCTAGTATAGTTTGAATGCTGAACAGGTTACCAAGCATATGGATCACATTTATGTGTTTGGTAGATTATTTCTTTGTTCTTGGCAATAAATCTTAGGAGCTTGAGGCCGGATTGTGGCAGGATTTATGAAAAAAATCCGTATACATTTTAAGTTTTCTAGTAATAATGTCAGATGAAGCGTTCCAAACCCAAAAGAATGAGCCCTCTAGTGTATCTCTCCGTTGCCTTGAACAGGCTGTGTGCTGCAAAATGTGCTGCAATTCGGTCCCGAATTTCCTGTGCTGTCCTGCGGATGTGACGTCACATGACGCTGCATGCGCGTTCTCCCCGTTCTCCCGTGCCGGCTTCACTGTTGGCTGCAGTACCCCCAACGGCCGTCGTGGTGAAGGGTGGCGCTAGCGAGTCTCATTTCTTAAAAGGAGCCTCAAGCTCCTTTAAAGCACTGGAAAGCCATTTTTTTCCTTTGCCACATTTGTCAACAACAGGCATTTGTGGGATGAGCAGCAGAGCTGAGTATATGGGTTGCATCGATTTAAAGATTTGCCATATCTTCTCTGCCAATTCCAAACAGCTTATTTTGCAATTGACTCTTGTTTGGTGTTTGGTGGATTGGGCGATTGAAGTTTGAAGAAACAACAGATATTGGCAATTTAACAGGAGCCTCAGTAGCGTGTGAAAGAACCAAACAGCCACAAAAAACCAGCCTGGCACCTCCTCCTCATGCTGGTCACCAGCCTGGTCACACACTGCTGTGGGATGACATCCCATCCTTCAACCAGCATTCGTTACAAGTCAGCCAGCGTGGTTGTGTTGGTCAGTCTGGCACGAACAATAGCCTGAGCTAATCCCACAAGTCTTCAGTGGGGTTGAGGTCAGGACTGCTGACAGGCCACTCCGTCCTCTCCACTCCCAAAATCTGGAGGTGGTCTCTGAAAACCCGCTCTGTTTGGGTGAGAGTTGTCATCTTGGAGGATGGAGTTCGGTCCCAGACTGTAGAGATATGGGATTGCCACTGGTTGCAGAATCTCATCTTGATATACATTGAGATTGCCTCCAAAAATGATGAACCTCACTTTTCCAGTAAAGAAGATGCCGCCTCACACCATCACACTGCCTCCACCAAAAGATGTTACTCTATCAGTGCAGCAATCAGCATCGCGTTCTCTGCATCTTCTCCACACTTTGACCCCACAGTCCAACTGCCATAGGCAGAATCTGGACCCATCGCTGAACATAACGTTTCTCCACAATCAGGTGCCTGATTGGCACCTGATTGGTAGCAACTGGGAGTACCAGAAGCTCAAAACAAGAGTCAGTAGCAACAGAAAATGGGCACAGCCCACATACTCAGCTCTGCTGACCATCCCACAAATGTATGTTCCTTACAAATGTGGCACCATTTAAAATGGAAATAAACTTTTATACGGTATAAGATTCATTGCCAGAAAGCATTGTTACAACAAATCTACCAAACTTTCTTTACTTTTTCTGCCAAGTTTAGATGAGCTTTACTCCAATTCAGTGCCATTCTGTATACAGCTAAACCTTTATTAATGCACATGCTGTTGATCACATGACTTCTTGGCTTTATTAATTGACAGTTAACAATAGATTTGATGAAGGCAACATCAAGTGTGTGTTACAAAAGTCTAGTAAAATGTATGTCTTTCAGATTTGAATTATTTATCTAAATGTAAACTTTTTTATAGTTGTATAAAGAAATGTATTTATTAAAAGCATTTATTTTCAACATACAATTAAAATAATTTGAAACATGTCTAAATTAACATCTACCCAGAAAGCAAATACTGTATTGGCAGTTTTGTATTAGCTTTAAAAGGCAAAGCTACAAATGTATACAGTGTAAACACTTTTATGACATAAAAGTTGTTTGAACCTGTATGTAGCGGCTCCTTTTAGATAACATTTTTAGTGTGTTTGCGCTACCTGGGCTTAGTGCGAGAGTGCAGAGATTAATTTGTCTCGTTTGATGAAATGCAGTTGTGCAGAGTCAAAATGATTTGAGCAAATCTCCAAGGTGTTACTTTCCAAAAGTGTTCCAACAAAACAAAGTGAACAGAGACGTGCGGGAGACCCATCGCTCTCTGATCATGTCTGTGTCGGCAGGATTGTGCAAAGGCATTAATTGGAGAGCATCAGGTTATCAGGTTGAGCTACATATCTTCACAGAAGTAATCAAACCTTGATGAATTAAAACAAAAAAGAAAAAAAGGTGCTAAGCCCTCATGTCTGGCGGCGATAGAGCTGACCCTCAGGCTTAGCTGATAGCTTTATCCTGATAGAGACTTTAACAAAAAAACAACACAAATCCTGGCTTTATTAGCATCAGCATATTAAGCATTGTGAAAAGTGGATATAAATGCAGATGGTGCCAAATCTGGAACAAGACACTTGAGTGGAATGAAAATGTAATCACTCAAACGCTCAAAAAGGTTTGGAGAGGATGCTCATGTAGCCCACATGCCGGTCGTCTTTGGCAAATTACGTTTGTCAGACTTTAAACATCTTTGTGGTTGATTTGATGCCTTGATTGACTCGATGAAAACAGTGCAATCTTGGATAATGAGTCTCAACAATAATTTCGGAAAATACACACAACTGGTGAGGGAAGGGTCCATCTAATTTGTCTTTGTCGTCTCCCTGATTGATTGCACAACGAAAATGGATCGTGGTGTTGATCCCATGCAGCTTGTTTGATGGACACCATAATCTAAAATGAATTCACATTTACATAAAGGAATGTTCAGTGTATTTAAATTGATCTCGCGTTTCTACTCAGTTTTACTATGGACTGTATTAAATAGATGAACATCGCCGCTGTGATTTATGTCGATAGAGAGGGAGGTGACACGCAGTACAGGATGCACAGGTCGAAATTTAGACCTGGCTCGGCGTCATTGAAGAATATGGCTGCATATAGGGTTCCTGCTCAATACAAAACATGTTTATCTTGAGGAAAACACAAAAGCATTATTTGCTTTTGTCCATTTTGCTCTACGCGATGTTCTAATTTACGAAATGATCATCATGTCGAATTTAGGAAGTCTCAATAACTCATCACAATAATGCTTACTGCAGTAATAAATCAAGTATGAGGAAGAGTAGTTTTTCCAAAGACTCCTCTGTCATCTGGCCATTGGAGAAAATGCAGGTTTAAGGCACTTTTCAGATGAAAACTCAATACCTCCATCATATAAATACAGTCTTTGGCCATAGCTGTTATTGACCTTGGGAGGATGAGGTGCACTTCCTCTGCTGTAAGAGTTTCCACCTCCTGCCACACAGTCCCTGTACGTTTGTGCTGTAATCTCTCGCTCTGAAACTGCTTGATATGCAGTTTAGGGGTTTAGTCATCAAGGGCAATGTCTTTTTTTTATTTGTCATTTGTCTTTCCCACTGCATATAAATCAAAGCCATCCCAGTCTCACTAGAAAACATGTAATATTGTGGTTGTGCAGTATGACTGCTTACTGTATTTTAACGAGGATGCAGGGCTCGTCAGTGAAATGTTACAGCACTGGACTTGACTGTGTTCTTTACCTGTCTCAGAAGTCTTTAATTAGTGGTACAATCTAATTATCCAGGTTTGGAGGCCACATTTTATCATGATAAAAGGCCAGGTGTTTGACAACTTACCTGCTCATTTGTCATGACCTTTTCTTGTCACATATTTTCAATTATTCACTCAATCCAGTCCTCTCTTGTAGTTTTGCTCAAGTACATTGTTATTTGCAAATGTCAACTCAACACCACATTCATATCTATTATTGCATCTTGAGTATGTGAGAAAACCAGGGGGGTTTACAACTTTTGTTACTTACTAGTATTGACACCAGGTACATCAGTTATCGCACGTATCTGAACATGAAGAGAAGAAGTGAAACTTCAAGCATCCACGATCTTCTCTAACCTCCTATCTGATCCACCTGTCAGAAGGGCCATAATTATGGAGCCAAATCAAGGCCAAAAGTTTTGCTAATTTGAAAATAAAATTTGTAACCTGAAAATTATTTTTTACAGTTTAAATTTTTTTTTTTCGGTATCAGATCTTTTTTTTCAGTTTCAGAACTTTTTATTTCAGTTTCAAATCTTTTTTTCAGTTTCACATCTTTTTTTTCAGTTTCAAATCTTTTTTTTTCAGTTTCAGACTTTTGGCCCCAATCTGGCGTGGGGGGCGTGGCATCAACTGAGAGGGGCGTGGCATCATGAGTGACAGCATAACAGAGAAGACGGGGGACGTTCCTCAGTCATGTTGCCTTCAGGCAACATGACCTTTAGGTTGCAGAAGTTATCAGTAGAAGTATGATTCAACACTGTATATACACTATATTCACGTGATTGGCAGTGGAAAAAACATTTCTGTTTAAAAAGCTGTTTTAGACCGTAGGCTACTTGGTAGTATGTGGAAGTGGGAAATGTCAAACTTTAAAGTGTGGCTGTTGAACTGTACAGTCTGGCATAGTTTATTGCTTTTATACTGCGATTGGTGTCAAGTACGGTCTAGAACAGCTTTTTAAACAGAAATGTGTCAATTTTTTCCACTGCCAATCACGTGAATATGGTGTATATACAGTGTTGAATCATACTTCTACTGATAACTTCTGCAACCTACGTTTCCTGAAGGCAACATGACTGAGGAACGTCCCCCGTCTTCTCTGTTATGCTGTCACTCATGATACCACGCCCCTCTCAGTTGATGCCACGCCCCCCACGCCAGATCCGGGCCAAAAGTCTGAAACTGAAAAAAAAATTTGAAACTGAAAAAAAAAGATCTGAAACTGAAAAAAAGATTTGAAACTGAAATAAAAAGTTCTGAAACTGAAAAAAAGATCTAATACAGAAAAAAAAAAAAAAATTGACACTGTAAAAAAGAATTTTCAGGTTCAAATTTTATTTTCAAATTAGCAAAACTTTTGGCCTTGATTTGGCTCCATACATAAGTCTGTTCATGTTTGGAACCTAATGTTCAAAACAAAAAGCTTATGTGACACATGCTGACCAAATTTATGCCCCTTGTAGGAGGATCAACTTTTTTCATTAAAAAAATTATTTAATTTAATTGACTCGTTGATTCCCTAAGGGAACATATATTGTTGCTAGGGATGCTGTGATCCAACTTTTTCACTTGCGATCCGATACCGATACCACAGCCCAAGTACCGATCCGATACCGATCCGATAAGGTTGCATATGTTCTGACCATTAGGTTCACTTTTTTTAGTACTTATTTTGTAGTGTGGAATAATAGAAAAGGCTTGATAAAGTGACATTGCTCAGAATGAGAATAACATACTTCCTGAGATGAATAGTCCACAACAGTAGGTTATTGTGACAAACCTTGAGCCATTTTTTAACATAAAATAGGCAGTAGCATTAAATAAAATAAATAACATCTCAACAAGAAAAAGCAAATATAAAAAAATCAAGCAAATTTAAATAAAAAAACCAAGCAAATTTAAAAACAAATTTACTAAAAGTAGGCTTTGTTTGACATCTGTTACCATAAATAAAAGTCATGACTTCCAAAGTCAGATAAATTCTACTGCCAGTGGCAACCTGTGCTGCTGTGGTGAGAACAGAACTAGAAATAACGTAGCGTTAGCGAGGCTCGAGGTGTTGAATTAAGCGTTGAAATCCCACATTACTACTGACAGGGGCTGGTCATCAAGCATAATAAACTGCGCAATCTTTTCTGCGGACCGCTCTGCTGCCGAGCTCGAGCGGCCTGCCGCGGCCTTTGCACCGCGCCTGCCTTGCAGAATTGAACCTTTTTAATTTCACCGTGCCGCGCTGTGACGTGGGCGCGGCGCAAACCGCGCTCTACGTGAAAGCAGCTTGAGACTTGTGCTTCACACGTTTTGCACTCTGCCTTTCATGTTTTTTCATCCTTTACTTTAAAGTATTGCCACACCGATTACATTTTATTTTCTCTCTCTCTCTCGGTTGTTATCACGTGAGCTCCCCCACCCCTCTCCTTTCTTCCTCGTGTGTGAGAAGCAAGTGCTGGATGGAAAAGCTGGAGCAGACTTTTTGAATGGAGTGCTAGTATTGCAGTGCTAGTATTGCAGTGCTAGTATCGCAGTTTTCCCCTGCACTGCGGTCCGATCCGTGTTTTTTGGCTGAATCGCAGCATATTTTCGATCCGCGGATCGGATCGCAGCATTCCTGATTGTTGCAATATAAATTGAAGAAACCAGCCAACTTGAACCCACAAACTGTTAAAAGTAGGAAGTGCAGCAGAGAGAGGGAGATGTGTGTTTAAAGTCCCCGGTGACTGCCGTGACTGCATCGAGCTGTTGTGTTTGTATTCTAGCAACAACTGAGCTGCTGACACATGCTCACATGCAGCATTAGCAGGCATCACAGGTGAACTCTTGGTAAACAGCAAGAACTGAAAGTCACAGCCAGTAGTTCAGCCGGGGCTTCTGGAGTGCGTCGACCCTCCTGCACATTATCACGTCCCTTCTCCTTTTGGTTTTGCTGCTTTATTTGCAGTTTCTGCCTCTCATTATAGTCAGACCTGCATAGGGAGGCACTGAAGTCCAGAAAAGGTTTTTTAAGCACACAGTAGTCCTCCGTCATTTCTGACCGTATTCCTTAGTTTTCATCAGCACGCTAAATTCTTCAATTTGTGTGTGCCGGGATCTCACATTCTCCATAAAAACTTCTTTGTCTTCAACATTTCCTCGTCAACCTGTCTGGATTTGGGTTGATATTCTCTGAAATGGCCAATCAGCTGCTCCTTACAGTTACAGTTACTCCTTGTAACGGATGCTGGGATGACCAGCAAAAGTCCTTTATTATCCAAAAGAGCATAAAAAAAGATATATGAGAAACATAAAAAAATGTGTCTCAACAAAAATCTCAACACGATGAAAAGACAGACACACGGCCAGAGCTAATTTATTTTTTTGGAGTAGAAGGTGTTTTAAGAGAGAGGAAGGAGTTAGGATTTAAAGCAGTTAGCAAATGAGCATCGGCATGCTTGCTGCACCGGGCTGATATCATTAGGCACTGTCCATGCGTTCTGCTTTTATTCAGCTCAAAGGGCATGTTAGCCCAAGGTTCATCAGCTAGCTATTGTGTAGCACTGGTAAGAAAGGGTTGCGGAAGCGGCTCTGAAAGGCGGACTAGGAAGGGTGTCAGGAAAAGGCCGTGTTTCCCATTTACAGCAGGCAGGTGGAGTAAACAAACGGTTCAGCTTGCTTTCCCCACACATGTGCATGCTAACTGTTCTCCCACAAAGCCATCCTCTCTTTTCTGCTCCGTCTCACACTCCACAGTCGTTTAACACTCAGTTTATTTCACCCACTCTATAGCTTCCTTTCTCTCTCGCCTCCTGTTTCCCCTCCTTATCCGCTTTCTCTGTTTACCTCTTCTAAACTACTCCTCCTTCTCCTTCTCTCCCATTTCTTTGCTGTGCCGTGTCCCTTCCTCTTGTTCTGTGTTTTGGTCCCCTAATTAGATTTGGCCTCTGTGCTATCTCATTTGGCCTTGTCTGCGGCGGTGCGCCTCCATGCTTCACCGAGTACCCTGGGAAGGCTCCTCGTCTGTGTAGCTGCAGCCGTAACCACGTTAGCTGTGCTTAGGATGTCACCGGCGCTTTGCATTATAAGACACGCATCCACCTGGGACCATTCTCAGTCCCATAACGGCGCAGGCTTAATGGCAAAGCTAGAAAAACTGTGTTCGGAAAGATGCGGGTTGCAATGGAAGTGTTGTACGCATCCGCTGAGAAATTAAACTGCATTTTTTATTTAATGTCAGTATGCAGAACATTTTTACATAAATGGAAAGCCAATTACAGCCATGTATCTGTGATCATAGCTGAAGATCAGAGTGACATAAACAAATTCATGTGATCTTTTTCTAATCTCCACAGTGTTTATTGGACAACTGCAGTGAAAAGGTGAGGATAATCAAAATTATAAACTGATCAATTATTAAAAGTTTCCACATTTGCATTCCATTTCACACCTATGAGGAATCAGAAAAATGTAACTCAATTCACTTTATTTACATAGCAAAACAAAATAGCAAGTAGTAATCTCAGGGCGCTTTACAGAGGAAACAAACAAGCTCAATTCAGGTCCAATTTCATCTAATACAATTCAATGCAATCCACTCAAGTTTAGTATAATAATATGTATAAAATGACAATTTGTAAAACGTGATCTAGTTCAGGAATCATATGAATCAAATGCGGTCTGATTCAGCTCCCTGTTCTGAGCATGCATGGAGGAAGGGGGTGAAAGCGGAGAAGGAAAAGACCTCTAGCAGTTTCAGACTCGGGGAGGGCGAACATCTGCCTCGGCTGGCTGTCGAGGTGAGAGGGCAGGGCACAGACACAAACAAGGACAGGACAGAGACACTGACAAACAGAAAAGCACATGGCTCAGCTACATCTGGGGGAGCGAAACGCGAATAACACAAAGTAAATGGGAACAGAAACGACACATGGTTACACTGAGAGTAAGAGCAATGGGAGGAGAAATGCTCCGTGCATAATGAGACGCTCCTCTGCCACCAAGGCCGATAGCTAGATTAGTTGTAGCATATTCAAAGAATTGTTCAGCATCACCTGAGTCAGGCTGAACTATAAGTGCTATAAAAAAATGAAAGTTTTAAAGCCTTATCTTAAAGGAAGGAAGGGTGTTCGCCTCCCGAACCCATACTGGGAGCTGGTTCCACAAGAGAGGAGCCTGATAACTGAAAGCTCTGCCTCCCGTTCTACTTTTGGAAACTCTAGGAACCACAAGTAAGCCTGCAGTGCGAGAGCAAAGTGCTCTGTGGAATAATATGGAACACTGAGGTCTTTAAGATATGATGGAGTTTATTCATGAAGAGCTTTGTAAGTAAGACGAAGAATTTTGAAACTTTTTTCATGAATTTAACAGGAAACCCCGCCAAGGAAAGGAGCAAAAACTTCCTTCGCATCATCTTGTCAGAGCTCTCATTGCACAGAACATCATAATTATAATAAATTACACTAGCACAGCCTTAAATCAATAAATGCATGGACTAAATATTGTATTGAGGCAAGATGGAATCTTCACAGACTTTTTCATGTGGTAGTTAAAGAATCAAAATGAACTCCAAGTAGTACTGAGAGCCAAGCTAATGCCATCGTTAGTGTGTTTTTGAAGTGTTTCGGTCCAATTAGAATAATTTAAGCTTTGTGTGCATTAAAAAAGCCGAACATCTTAAGGTGGCTGAGATTTTGACAGATGCTTGTTACCTATGTAATTGGTTAGTTTCATCTTGCTTCTTGGATCAGTGCAGTACTGTGTAGGGTTGGGAATTTGAATTTAATTGATTCTCTTACTCTATAATTTAAATAAAAACCACAAAGACCTGACTTGTTAATATGTAAGAAAATATAATATGATGGAAATTTTCAGCTTATGCCTTTTTCTGTCATTTGCTTCATAAATATGCTCATTACTTGGGGACAAAAACCTTTGCGAGCGGCACCACTGAATCACCACACTCACATGAATAAACTCCGACACAATTGCTGCGCTCTGTGGTGAATGAAAAACCAGACCAGAATAATGACATTGTATCAAAACCAGAGTTTTGTTGGATTGTAATTGATTTTAGCACTCGTACTTTATAACATGACAGCAGCGTGATTCTACTGTATGTGTCTATGAGTGTATATCTTTATCTAATTTAAGATAAGGTTGATAATCTAAATCTCGCTGTCTATGTAGCCAGTGACAGCATCCCTGGTACTTACCATCCATTACTGATGGACCAGAATTGTAGTGAAAAGCTTTGTTTTTCTAGTTAATTCACACTGTTCATATTGTCTTTGTGTGTTAAAATCTGATGGAAATGAGAGAAAATATTTGGTCTGCTGCATGGTGTTAGGATTGAGTAATTTAAGCAAAACATGCTGATTTGATGGAAAGAATAGGTTTAATGCAGCAAAAAGAAGTTTATATCACAAGCTTATTGCACTTTGGTGCTTTCCTCCTATGGGAGCTTGGCTTGTGTTGTTCTTTGCCTCTTTATCACACACTCTGCTTCCTCTCCTTTCCCTTTCTCTTGCGTGCTGTTCCCCCCCCCCCTCTCTTATACCTCCTCAACCACCACTCCAGCAATAGAGCCTGTCAGCGCTTTTCACGCTCTTCCCTTGGTTGTCCCTCTGTTTTCTTTCAGTTAATGCTTCTTTTTAGTTCTTTTGCCACAGTACAATGAAATGTCTAGAAACTTTACACCCGTCAGCTCGGGCTAATATATGTGTTTTTGGTCTCGACAGACGGACAATGGCAGAAGAATAATGTGGGGAGAGCTGGTTTTGGTTTTCCTCTTTGGGCTTAAGTATTCCTAAATGTTTCAGAGTCATTTTCAGAATAGAAATGGTGCTGCTTGAGCAGTATGATTAAACGTCTAACACTAGCTCAACCCATCTAACTCTCTTTCTCATTTCCTGTCCTTTATTCTGAACGGTTGTCGGCTGTCTTCTCCTGCATGCTTGGCTCTCTCTCCGTTTGTCTGTTGTGGCGTCTCTGTCCTGGATCTGACTTCTGTGGGTATTAAGCCATATTGGTCTTTGATGTAAGTGTGACCTGTTTTCTGAAATCTCCAGCAGCCTGCCTCCTTGCCTTTTCCTCCATGCCAAGAGTAGCGGTAGTCTTAGCCTGCATTGTGCAGCTAGCCTCATGGTGTCAGGGGGAAATAACCCTGAACTAACAGTGTTACACAAATACAGCTTTTATCTAGGTGCTTGGGAAGACAGTTGTAAAAGCAAGGACAAACCCGTCATAAAATTGTATGTAATTACTTGTGGAAGAAAACATTAGCAAACCTTTATGACACGTCCTTTGATGTGTAATTATACAATGAGTAGAGAACACGGCATATGATGTGCTGATGAGTTGAGCAAACGTACAAATAGATCTTGTATTTTCTTTGAAGTAGCGTACCTGTAGTTTCTTATTGAACCATTTTCTCTTGCCACCACTCTTACACTTCTGAAACTTCAATGTAATATCTAAAAAAGAAGATAAAAAAAAACACAACTGTCTCTTTCTGACCCTAATTCTTTTTGTATGTCTGTTTTGAATTGGCATCCTCGGTACAAACGTCACTGTAACCAAATGCGGAATCCTACACAGAAACTAAAACAGACCCACACTTGTACATAGGAGGTCTGCAAATAAACATACAATCTAACTTGTTCATTATTTTAGGCTGATGTATTGTTGCCTTCAGCAAATCTAGAGATATAAAAGGCTCTTTGCATCATGCTTTCTGATCTGTGCTTGCTTGCTTAAGGTGATATGAGCTGTGGGAGGTATTGAGCCCTACTCTTACCTTCTGTTAGTAGGGGGCATACTGTACGGATACCCTGCAGCCCCCCCAAGCAGAGGGTCATCTGTCGTTTCATGCATAGCAGTTATGTCGAGTTAATTTCTTTGTCAGGTTTGCATGAACCTGCCTGTGATTTCACCCCTGTTTTGTTCCCCTCTGCTTTGACTGTTTTGCTGCAAAAATAACACCATCACCCGGGGCGATGATGCACAACGTTGTTAAACAATGAGGCATAAAAGACTTGTCAAATTCTTTGTGCGTTGAGAACTGGGGAGAGTTACATGCGTGCTAAACGATAAATATATCTCACAAATCCTCATGCATTCAAACAAATTAGTTGATTGTGGCTAAATCTGCAAGAAGCAAGTGACGTTCCAACAGCTTTATATGGTTTTCTGTTTGGTGTAACTCAACCAGCCATCCCCTCCAACCTCGCCCTCAGTCAGTGTCAACGGGCATTGCTTTCGCATATTACCATCCATCATCACCAGCCAATGAAGATCCATGACTGCAACATGTTTCCTCTTTTCATTTCTTTTTGTTTTGTTTTGTTTTTTTTAATCCAGAAACCAACTGCCCTGTGGAGGCAAACAGAGATGAAAGCTATGAAGGAGAGCCAAGAGTAGGAGCAAAGGGGTTCCTGTGGTCTCCCAGTTGACTGGAAGCCAAAGCATATGTTTCTCATGCTGTTTTTAATTTACATTTGTTCTGCATGCCGTAAATACATTATGCTATTGTGAGGCAAGTCACAGGAATTCCCTCCATTAAATTTGCCGGTTTCCAGTCTTGGTTCCTTTTACAAGTGACTCCCAGAGCCTGGGTCCCTAATTTGCATCTTGTGCAGTACTGCATTTACAGTAGGAACTGGTATTAACGATATTGTTGAAGCTGAAACTGTTTATCTCTGCTTTTTTTTTTTGATCTTGCAAACTTACTAAGTAGCACAGGTGGGTGTTTGGATTGGAGAAGGGTATTCCAATCAGGTGTTCCTGACAGCCTTTTCTGGATGGAGGAGGCCCTAACTAATTCATAACAAACCCATGGTGGTGATGAGATGGAAGCAACACATCAGTTTTATTTATGATGTACAGGAGGATCATTATGGTCGCTTCAGACTTCACCTGATTGATGTTTCTAAGTGCCTCCTTTCTTGATCTTTAATGGTACTTTGTAATCAATGGAATACCTGACCCCCACTGCCCCTGTCAACTTAATCCTATTGCCATCTTATATTTTCTAAAAAGAGAGGTTCACGTTGATTGAGTTTTAAAGGGAGGTAATTAAACCAGTGGCAGCTAAGAACTTATTATGCTGGTGAAAGAAGGGCTGCCTATATGTTGGCTTGCTGATCGTTTGAGAAGTTATCTTTAATCCTCTATAACATTAAAGGCCGGCCATTCATCAAGTCACAGGGCAGCTTTGTGCACCGACAGGCTCCTGTCGCTGCCCCCCCCAACCCCCACCCCCCAAGAAACCTAATTGAAAAAAAAATCCCCCCTTTTCAGGAACACTCTACAAAGCACCTGGCATCAAATGGAAAACCCCCTAGTATCAATAAATTAAGGCAATATCTTATTATACAGTAAATGAACTATTGCTTTAGGCCTCTATTTCTCTTCTTCTCTGCTCCTGCAAAACAAAACTGTGAATATCAAGGCGTATTGTGTTTTTCTTTTGTAGGGCTGCAAGCCCACTAGACACATTTATCCAACTAACCATAATTATAATTTTGTAATTAAAACAGCGGTCAAGTTGGGAGATCATGCAGAGGTTGCCGCTGTTGTTAAGCTGCATTTCTGCTGGCACACAATCATAGCTGAACTGCCAGCAGCCACCGCGAGGATGTTTTCATGCTTTAAATTAGAATATTCATAAGCAGCACAAATGGGTGGGATTGAGTATTGTGCTCTGAAAAATGAGGATAAAGGGCATTGTTTATTAGAAAACAGTATATGATAAATATTCGCATTGTTTACTCTGAGGCCTTGGTGACTAGAAAATGCTGGTTTTGACCCCTAGCCTTTTTTTTTTTTTGTTAAACACTGTCTCCAAATAAGTTTTCACATATGTCCTCCAGCCTTTATCCAATCAACAGAGTTCTTTGGTATTTTGTGGCTTGGCAGCCCACCATTGCCGGTTAAGCATGTGGTATGGTATAACCAGTATCACTACAGCTTATTTACATGAAAAAGCTGTGTGTGAGATGGATCTGGTTGGGATGAGATCTGATCAAGCATGACTACCCTGGAGCTACAGGGTAGACTCGAGCCAGATGGGGATTGGGACCAGAGAGTGCTGCCATGTTCCCTTTGTAGTGAATAACAATGTTTCTGCTGCTGATGTGGTAAAAGCTTTTCCTCCTTTGTCACCTTCGCTCTTGGTCGATCCCGGGCATCCCAGTGCTCTATCACGGTACTGTTTGGCCAGGGAACTGGTGACCCGTGTTATTGGCTGACAGCCCTTCTTCCCACGCATGGGGATGGCCCCTTTTTCCATCCGTCTCTAATCTGGCAGCCTCTGCTGTTTATTAGTGACTCACGATGGAAAAAAAAAAAAAAATTTGTATAAAGGAAACCATACTGGAGGTGCTTGCTTTTTTCTTTCAGTCTTAGTCTCTCCATCTCAGGCTAGAGAGCGAGATGGGGAGTAACCGAATGAGACAGAGACGCAGAGTGCAAGTGAGAGAAGTTTGGCAGGTGAAGTGCCATGAGTTACAGCGCTCCAACAGTTACCGCTGCAGTAAAGGCAGATACATAAAAAAGAAAACAGAGACTGGCTTACTATTTATGGACCAGATTATCAGCGCATTAATCAGACTTGCTGTTTGGCACACGGTGAACCAGTTTTCACACCAAAGTCTGATGCTGCTTTATTGGCTGCATCAGATCGATGTGTAACTCGTTCACACCTCAATAACATTCAAATTACTTAGGGATAAACTTCACAATACTCTAACAATATTGCTGATTTGGTTTAGTCAAGCATCAATACACTTTTTACACTAGAATAATTTTGTCTTATTACTGTTTGGGTCTTATTCTTTTGTAGACCAAGCAATTATTTCTGTCTGTTTTGATAAAATTGTACTTTTGCTGCGATCTGGGAACAAGGAGTCAGTAGAGAGGAATGATGGCATTACCTGTTCAAGAGCCAACCAGGGGAAAAACTTGAAATGGCAGATTTATTGTATTTGCAGATTTAAAATGAATATCTTTTCAGTTTTTTATTCCGTTTAATGCAGTACTTAATTAATTAGGAGTCCAAAGCAGACACTTGTTCTATTTTGCTATCAGTTGGGTTGTAATGAGTCAGCACAATTTGTAAAACATGTTGTCTCTAGAGTATTATTCGGCTCTGCTAAATTTCAGTTAATCAGGTTGCATAAGGTTAACTGAACTTTAAGGTTCAATGTGTATGTTTAGCAGGCTTGAACATTTCTGAGTATGACCCTGTTGAACATTTACTAATGGAAGTTTTACTTCAGTATGCAAAATATGTGTTGGTGAAAGCCAAGATAGAGGAACCTCCAACAGAACCAGGCTCAGTAAGGTTGGCCATGTGTCTTGATCTATTGGGGCAGGGGTGTTGTTAAAAATAAAACATGCTCAAAGTATATGGAAAAAAAGAATGATATACATGCAAAGTTAATCAGAACACAGAGGAAAAAATACCCAGTGCATGATGGAATATTCCCTGGCGGTATAGGACTACAGCGTCATAATTAAATTCTGTCCAGGATATAATGGGAAGCTAATGAAGACAAGGTAAAACCTGAAGAAATGTTTCTTGCTTACTGTCATCAAAACTCTTGCAACTATATCGTGGTTTTGATGGAAGCTTTCCAGAGAAATCTTTTGGTCAGCCTGATAGGTAATTAAAACAGTCCAATCTTTAACAGTCTCATGGACTATTTTTTCCGAATACATTTTTTGAAATGCTCCATGAGTGAAAATGAGAGTAAGAGTGAGAGCAATCCTATTTTTTGTGTGAATTAATGGACAAATCCTGATCAAAATTAACTTCAAAGTTCCTTGTAGTACTACTAGTTGCCAAAGAGATGCTATCCAGAGTAGCTATATGGCTGGAGAGTTTATTCCTGAGGCCATCAGGATGGTTTTATACGGCTACATTGATAGGTATAGCATCACTTGGATAAGAATCGAAATGTATGCTTTGCTGCCAAATAACATTACCAAATTAAATTGTATCCCAAGTGAAAACCAGCAGTCTGAGAAAAGAACTTTGCTAAACTCTATAACTAACACTGGTGTGTGGGGAAGACTCCTTTTTTGCACAAATAAACCGGAATCTGTTAGATAAATATGACTTAATCCAGGCCAGTGTGGTTCCTTTAATCCCAGTAACACATTCAAGTCTCTGTAATAGAATTCTGTCTACTGAGGCTGACTAGGATGAGAATAGACACAAGTCCATTGTCTTAGAGGATTTATTTATTAACTTTAAAAAGCGCTGTTTAGGTGCTATTGTGTGATGTAAATTCTTCCGTAGTTGTTGTCCCAAAAGCTGTTGTTGCCCTGAACATATCAAACTCAACCAAACCCTGAACTGCTTTTAACTTTCAGTCTACACTATGCAATAATCTGTTTATTACATATCAAGTGCAATATTCCAAGTGCAATATCCTAATCCATAGGTTTGAATGTGACGTTGGTCCACCCTTTGCAGCTATAACACCTTCAACTCTTCTGGGAAGGCTGTCCTCAACGTTTAGGAGTGTGTTTCTGTTTTTTTTTTTTACCATTCTTCCAGAAGCGCATTTGTGAGGTCTCACACTGATGTTGGACGAGAAAGCCTGGCTCTCAGTCTCCACTCTAATTCATCCCAAAGGTTTTCTGTCGGGTTGAGGTCAGGACTCTGCAGGCCAGTCAAGTTCATCCACACCAGACTCATCCATGTCTTTATGGACTTTGCTTTGTGCACATTCATGTTGGAAGAGGAAGGGGCCAGCTCTAAACTGTTCCAACAAAGTTGGGAGCATGGAATTGTCCAAAATGTCTTGGTTTGCTGAAGCATTTATAGTTCTTTTCACTGGAACTAAGGAGCCAAGCCCAACTCCTGAAAAACAACCCCACACCATATTCCCCCCCCTCCACCAACTTTACACTTGGCGCAATGCAGTCAGACAAGTACCGTTCTCCTGGCAACGGCCAAACCCAGACTCGTCCATCAGATTGCCAGATAGAGACGTGTGATTCGTCACTCCAGAGAACGCGTCTCCACTGCTCGAGAGTCCAATGCACTTGGTGATGTGTGGCTTGGATGCAGCTGCTCCCATTCCATAAAACTCACTGTTCTTGAGCTAATCTGAAGGCGTGGAATGTTTCTCTCCCAGTGTCCTATCAAACAGAAAGAACAAATTTGACTATATCAAATACTGTTTCTGGGTGCGTTTAAGAGTGATGTGTGTTGTAACTTGGAATGGAATACTTCATGGAATACTTGAAGCAGAAACTCAGACCTTACCCGGTAACAAAAAAATCTATTTTCTGATTGGTTGAGAGATTCTTTTTTCTGATTGGCTGATAGGTCGGTTACTCCAGACAGCTGCTCTGAACTGAGAGCCCAGCGCACAGTAGCGTACCTCAACACGTTTCTAAGATGGGCTGTTGGAATTACTGTGCGGTGAAGTTCATTTCTCAGAATGAAAAATGCCATGACTTGAGAGCCCTGTTATTTCGTCTGCAGCTATGTCAGCCGCTTCTTCGTTTGAACCATTAGCCATTTTCTTGGGTTTCCATTCTCGTTCAGACTGGATGGGTGGAGTCACGTGATTACACACCGTCTTAAAGGGGAATGAAAACAGCACACAGTCAAAACAGACAAAGACGTTTCTTTTCTTTAAAAAAAGAAAATCTAAACAGAATTTAACGACACGGGGAAATTGACGTCAGTCATCCTAGTGAATGTGAGGAACGGTCAATTTTCCGGTTTACCGTCCAGGCCTAGCTGACAGTTGACTGTGAAATATTTAGCAGAGAGGAAATTTGACTGGATTTGTTGCACAGGTGGTATCCTATCACAGTTCCACACTGGAATTCACTGAGCTCCTGATTCCTGACCCATTTGTTCACAAATAGTTGTAAAAAACAGTATGCAAGGCTAGATGCTTGAGTTTATACACCTGTAGTCATGGAAGTGAATGGAACACCGGATTCCAATTATTTGGATGGGTGAGTGAATACTTTTATCAATATAGTGTACTGTATGTGTATATATTTGTACATTTTATGTCTTTTGCACTATTTTTGGACATTTTTCTTTTCTCTGTCTTGCATTGTTACAAGAGTTGCTATATTTTTTAAATTTCATTGTGCTTCTGATGGGACAATGAAAATTATTCCTGTACTATGTTTACTATGTTAGAGTATACTGTATGTGATTGTTAGAACATAGACAAGCAAATTTAGGAAAACAACATTTCTTGGAACAGTTTGGCTAAGTTGGGGTGCAAGAGAAAAAATAAATACTTAAATAAAACTATTAATGCCAAATCAGAGGCGTTCACCGGACAGAAACGGCCCATTAACACCTCGGGTGCTGATGCCATTTCCAAAGTTACTCTATTCAATGTCATGTAAAAGGCAGAACTGGGAAGAATTCCATTAATTTTCTTTCTAATTGAGAGAATTGTATTTTCTTAGACATTAAAGAAGTAATCAGTAGTGAAAGTTAAAGGAATGCATGACTTTGGATATCTGTGGCTAAAAGCGTGGCTAAAGTTCTGAAAAAAAACGTGTTTTTGTTCTTCTCAATTTATGGCGCATAATAAGTAGTTCTAGCTTTGCAAATACTTGTCTTATACATTATTAGACTTTTCCAGACTGATGAAAATTAAGTGGAATGCTGCTTCCTGTCCAGATTTCTCAAAGTCTGCTCTAAAGTACGCAGCTTTGAATTAAATGGAGCCAGCCTGCTGACTGATGCCTTCCTCAGTCCGCCAGTAGTGTTGAGTGTTGTACACACTCAACACAATGCTGTGAACATACTCTGTAAGACTGGAGCCCAAGTGATGCCCTCTAACTGCATGGCACAGAAAACAACAATAAGCCGTTTCATTTCTTTGATTTTGGGCACTGTATCTCTGATTAAAAACCTAGTATAATGAAATGTCCTTTCCAGATGCTAAGTAAGTAAAAAAAAAGTTCAGATAATTCACTGTTTTGAAGAATAAACCTTTGATTTTCATTTTTAATGGCATTCGTTAGAACAAGATCAATTGACTTAGTCTAATTAAAGAATATTATGCAATTTAATCACTTTCAGCGTCTACATTTATAGAGGGCTCCCGCTGTGATGATTTTAACTACAGTATACTTAACACTAAGCAAGATATAAACATATGAGGATTTAGAAAACCATGACTTCCTCTCACTGAAAACAGTATAATACTGTAATTGCTAGCTTTTAAGTGCATAACGAGGTTGTCCTTTTTCTTGTCACTAGACTAAAGTTTTAGTCAAATTTTAATAAAAAAGTAAAATGGTTTCCTCTCATGTTTCTATTGCAGCTTAAAAAAAGCATCACATTCTCTTGAAGGACACCCAGACCTTCTAAAGCAGGATGTTGCTAAGCTGTCAAAATCTTTGGGTAAATTCCTTGCACCAATGACAGTGACATAAGAATTAATGGAAACTGTCACACAAGTCATAAACAAACAAAGAATTATGCCACTTATAGGTGCTGTTGTGTAAAGCTAAATCTGAGACTACGCGTGATGATTAAAGCAGCAGAAATCAAGAAAATGACTGGGTCAGTGAAAAATGAAAAATATGTTTTTAAATTGTTTAAATGTCATTCTCTTTTGGTTTTTAAGAAAATGGTTTGTAAAGCTATTTTTGAAGCTTATAAGTGCTATCTGTTAAGGTTTCTTTGCTTTTCTGTTGTTTCTTTACTTTTCTGTTGTGTCTTTGCTTTTCCATTGTCTCTTTGGTTTTCTGGAGGTCGGTAGCCAAAAAAAGAAAGTTGGTAATATAGGATAGGCTTTTATAAGCATTTTACTTCAGCCTATGCCTTTTCAGTCATTGTTAAACACATGATTATTGGTTTTGTGTGAAATGTCAATGCTGTGCACAATGCTTTTTGGTGTTGTGTTGTTTTTGTGTTGTCATGATTGAATAAACTTCATTCATTCATTCATTCATTCATTCATTCATTCATTCATTCATTCATTCATTCAAATTGGTGGGTACACATCTACCGCTCTTACTCAAAAGGACACACTTATTTTTTTTTAAATCACTAACTGTTACTGGATGATGGCATAAACTATGAAATGTGATCTGTGAACGCAGAGGTTAATTTCAAATAGGAGCAAGTATGAGTTAATGAACCACGAGAATTAAAAGGGTTAATGTTCCCGAAATAGCTCCATTATGTTGTGTTGTTGAGGCTCTGTCAGTCTTGTAACGGTCTCCTCTGTCAGTCTCTCTCTCTCTCTTTTCCTGTTTCAGCTCTCTTCAAGCCTCGACAATATTATCTCTGTCTGTGAGGCTTGAGGCCCTATCTCTACTAATTAGAATTTAATGGACCAAAAGTGATTGGTGTACTTCCAGAAATAAAGTGGGCTATTCATATGTAAAGCAAACAAACAGTAGTTGGGTATGAAAGTATTGTTTGGGTGTTCTTCCCAGCGTCATAGTGACACAAAAACTGGAGAAACAGACAGGCTAAGAAGGATATTTAAATGCATGAGGGTTTTGTCCCTCCGCCCCCCCTGTTCTGTTATCAAGCTTGTTAGAAAGCAAACACAATCTTTGCCCTTTAATGTCTTGAAATAATTCTTCTGCATATAAGTTCCTTCCTGCAGTGTGCTTTTTTTTGCTCTCCGATGTGGCACCTGAGTGGCCGCTCCTTGCAAAGAGCAGAAGTAATCGTCATTATAAAATGATAAAAGCGTTCCCTGGTCTGTTCCCTGCAGAATTAAGCATTAAAGGCATTTCTTTGGGCTTGCCCCCTCAGTGGTCTCACACTCTCATTAACAGTTTTCCTCGCTCTCATTTTATTTTCTTTGGCCTTTTCTCTCTGCAGTTTGTTTAATTTTCTGCCTGTTTCTCTCACGCTGTTCTCTGGCTCAGTAACGTTCCCTCACTGCTTCCCTCTCCTTGTTTCTCATACTAGCATAACTGATGGCTCTAATTTGTGTACTTTAAAGGGCCAATTCATAAAAGGTACTTAGGCTCAATAAGGAAATTGAAATGAATGACGACAGCCTTATCAGAGTCTTCTCCCTCCCTTGCACTCATTCCTGGGCAAGTGAGAGTTTTCATTGCTTTAGAGGAACGCCATTGCTGTGAGAATATAAATGCAAATCTAAATGCATCCACGCTATTGAAGGGCGTCTCTTTATAGAATCAATAATCATATACAGACTGAGGTGGAGAGCCCAAGAATTACGATAGGGAATTGATATAGGCAAGGTTGTTTACATGTTGCTGTAAGTAGAAAATGTGCACAGAGAGCGGAGAAAGGAACTGATTACACACTGTGGCACCACAAGACCACAATTTTGTGAAACACTTTGCAGGAAATATAGAATGTCACTTGATTTAATTCAAGCATAACAAGGTACAGCTGGGTTGTTCTCAGGGTGTAAATGATGCTGTCCAATTTTTCATTAGCCTGAGTACATGAAGCAGATGCATGTACTGTAATATGTCATGCTCATGATGTGTGTGTATAGACGTGTTATTTTCTTCGCATTACGAAATAAAAAAATCTTTCATGCAAACTCACAAAACCCACTGCAATCTCCTGTAAGAATATTCTGTCATGGAAATAGTATGCAAAATGACCTTATCAGATATCTTGAGAACATAAAATTGAATCTTTAACCAGTTTCACCAAAGTTGCTTGACACTGGATTATTATAGAGGTAAATTGAACGAGAGTTGACATCTTAAAGTGGAACTATTATGTGCTTGAGAGCCTGTAGAGCCCTTGTTTTTGTGGCTGAAGTGAAAAATGACTAACATCAATAAATAAATGGAATAAAATCTTCAAACAATTTGATGCATTGTACTTTTGGGACACCTAGGTCTAAAAATGTGTCATTCAGTGAGGAGTTCAGGTTTTCAGGGTATTGTTACCCCCATACTACCAGCTCAGAGGAGAGTAATCTCCACACAGATGGGGCGAGAACCACTCGTGTGGGATGCTGGATTGCAACATTTGAGCTTTAAAGACTCAAGGGAACATCCCATTAGGGTGAGTCGCTGGAAGGCTAACAATGTTACTATATTGACTTTCAAAATGTCTAGTTACCCACTCTGTAAACAGCAGAAAAACAGGTGAAACCTATCCATTTTCTAAATCCATTTCATTATGTTCTGGATTCCAGGGGGGGCTGTAGTCTATTCCAGATGTGCTCAGGTGGATGGCAGGGTAGACCATCACAGGACCACAGAGAGACAAACAACACGGGGGGGACTGAGCCCATGCAGGTGTTTGAAGCAGAAAACTGTGTGCTCAAATAAGAGAGGTTATCAAGATCAAGCATCCTACAAGAACATTTTAAGAAATCTAATGACTTGCTCAGCAAATTGTTTATCAAATTAATTAGCAATAACAATAAGTACAAAACTAAGTACACAATAAGTCAAGGACGATATGGCATAATTAAGGTTGTCAACAATGTTTAATCCAATTCTACTGTATTTCTGACCAAAATACAAAGAACATGAATGCAACTGCACAGCCAATATTCTGTACACACAATATTCATCCTTATTTATTGACAATTAATACATGCAGAAAACCTTAACAGAGACACATTGTTTAGTTTATTGTATCCTGTTTTTCACTCTTATAAATGTAAGGTACTTTTTATGAAGAGTTTCGTGCAGCAAAAATACATGAATATGATGATTTCTTTGTGTAATGGCCATTTCATGATTTATCAAGGTTGCACAAGAAGAGCAAATAGTTTGATCTCCTCTGGCTGCTATTCAGCACATTAACTGTATATAGAGAACTAGACATGGTTTACTGTGATGTCTAGAGGACTTGCATTTCGCCAATCCAGAACCAGTCATTACTCAGCAAGCTACAGTATATTATCTCTAACATAAGAATGATTATGCTCTGCCAGGTTTTTAATTTAGAGCTCAGAAGGCAGGTTCACCAAAACTGCTAATTAGCTAAAGCTAATAATAACGCTACTGCGGATGAGGTACATAAAAAAGTACCCCCTCCCATACAGTTGTCATGTAAATGAAATACAGTTATGGCAACCAAAATGTTTTTTTTTTTGTTTTAACCATTGTTGTTTATTTCATACTTAGAGCCAGAACTGACTCACCTTTGAAGCCTGCCTCCAGTAGATGGATGGATGGATGGATGGATGGATGGATGGACAGATAGATGTGTGTTTGACTGAATTTAGAAGGTGTTAAATATTCTCATTGGTGAGATAAAGGCATGGTTCTGCAGCACAATGACGGGGGTTGACTACTGCAACTATGCTTCTGTCTCTCAAGGAGGCTGTAGGGAGGGTGTCTGCTATTGTCCACTGAAGCTTTTATTTTGTTCAATGTATCCCTCTCTACCACTGTTCTCGGGGAGTCCAGTCTCCTGCCCAGCACTGCGTCACCTTTTCTAACTAGCTTTCCCAATTGCTTGTTGCTCTTGTCCGTCAAGCTCTCCAAAACACTGATAGATCATGGTCAATATCTCCACAGACAAACACACACCAAGGGACCTCAATGTCCATAAAAAGAACATCTTCCTTTTGGAGACTAGTCCAGTTTATCACAGCACGGACTCCCAGATACTTGTAGGTGTGCACCACTCACATATCCTCCCCCTGTATTAAGACTTCTTAATGAGGTGACCTCTTTTTTCTGAAATTCCCCACCATCTTATTGGTTTTGGCTGTGTTTAGGAGGAGATAGCCCAACATGCACCAGTATGTGAAGGTCTCTACCACTGCTTGTGACCCCTTCTGAAACAAGCACTTCAGAGTTATATTTAAAATCCACTTTGTAGAGTGTGAACAAGAGTGGTGTTAACTATCATGACCAGGCTAGGACTCGGGACACAGATGCAGGGTTTGGAGTAACACGCAATCTTTATTTTGAAATTCACAATAAGTAAACACTCCATGAAGAGAGAATTAAAACAGGGTATGAAAAGAAATGATCACTTCTTACACATGGGAAGAAGCTTGGCCCATAAAACTCACTCCACTGCAAAGAGGAAAACAATGACTATTAAAGGTTATTAATTACGGAAAATCACTCCAGTTACGGAGGAAAACAAGAATCTAAAAGGAGGACAGAGTCAACAGAAAGCACTCCTTAAAAATGAGAGGCACTACACTATAAAATCTTACAAAACAAAGAATCACTAAATGAGGAAGAAACAAAAACTATACCATTAATTATGAAACTGAACTATCTTATGAAACTTTTAACTTTGTGTAGTTGTGGCAATGGCCAGAGTGGACACAAATTGATGAGACACACTGGCACAGACTATTAAATACAGGGTATTGAGGAACAGGTGGAGATAATCAGACCCAGGCACACAAGGCAAGAGGCTCGAAACTAGAGGAGAGTTAAGTCCTTCAAAATAAAACAGGAAATGACGTGAAAAAACATGGAGACAGGACAAAAACCCAGCTTGACATCACTGCGGTGTGACACTAACACAGTCCCCTGTGGGACACCAGCTCTGTCCCAGACCAGCCCAGAGACAATGCCACTCTGGCGGGTGGTCTGTTATCCAGGAGGTCAGGGAGGGATCTACTCCCATCCCCTCCAGTGTGTCTCTCAAAATGAGAAGCTGGATAGTATTAAAAGCACTTGATTAGTCTAAAAATGATGTTCTCATAATATTCTGTTCTTCCAAATAGGTGGAGGGTCGAAACAATATGTAAAGAAGAGCATCTTTCACTCACTGTGCTCCTGATAGGCAAACTGGAGGGGGTCTATCGCCAGCAAGCCACCTCTGACCTCAAATCAATGGAGGACTAGACACAAATGGGATTTTCATAATGTGTGATGTTGAGGCCACTAATAGTCATTTAACATTGGTGTCACACTTTGGGTACCTGTAATGAGACTATATGTTTTTACTGCACCTGTACTTTGGTTGCTCAAAGATTCCTCTTGAAGACCTGCTGAAGGAACTTTGCTAGCTGTCTTGTTGGATCCATGGACACAGTCCATCCAGGCCTGCATTCTTCCCAATCTTCTTCCCAATCATCGTGTGGAGGACAGAGGTAGTTGGCTGTGAGTGGTAGATGTTGTAGCCGAAGTAGCAGGTGAGGGGCTAAAGTCAGATGTCGTGTTGCAACATACTATCTGCATCTCCATGTTAACAAGGACAAAAGGAGTAAGAAAACAAAGTCATCATACCTTTTTATTGTGAAACCATAACATTTTACACAGTATACATTCTGTCACACCACCAAAAAAAATAAAAATTAAATTTGAATGGGTTCAATTAGAATTTTTAGCAACTTTATTTGTTCTGCTGGTTCAAATGAATTCAAATGCGATTTGAACTTCAATAAGATTACACATGCTTTCTTTTTTTTTTATATATATATATTTTTATCAACAATCAACAATTTTTTCCCCATTTTCATCACCCAGTGCTCTTACCTAAGTCAGTCCTGGGCATTGCTCACCCTCTACCAACCCTGGGAGGGCCCTACACTGAGCTCAGGTCTCCTTCTTACCTGAGGAGTGAGCAGGCCGCATCTTTTCACCAGACAGGGTGGGGTTTCTCTGGCCGGACGTAGCGCCTGGAAAGATCACGTTATTCCGCCCAGATCCTCCCCACCACATCTGGTGCCCCGGATGGCCAGAGGGGGCAGTGCAGCCCAGGACTGCGTGCGTGTTTTTGTGAGGGTAGCTCACATTAGCTACCCAGGGGAACACGAGGAGAACATGCAAACTCCACACAGAAAGGCCCTTTCACCAACCTCACGTGTGGTTGCTGAAGTGTTGCTGACAAGAATTGAACTTAGGACCTTCTAGCTGTGAGACAGCTGCTCTACCAGCAAAAATTTTAAATACAATTTGAATCGGATCCCCCAACTTCAATAAGATTGTACATGCCATTACTTTACTTTCTAACAATTTTGCAATGTTGACTGGTGGATGCAATGCAGTTATCATATATAAGTTTTAAGTTTTTATGTTCTCTTTCTCTGGTTGAATAAAACATTTTGTGAGTCACGTAACATTATCTATTGAACAATATTTAGTGAGGTGCAACGGCATGTTTTGACACCCCAGTCAAGCTCACCACAGCTCAATGCTCAGTAATCACTCTGCTGTTGGAGGGCTAGCGTCAGCGGCTGTGCCCTCTTCACCCCCACCAACAGCCTAAATAACAGTCAGGAGAGTTCTTGACAAATTGGAGCAAGTTAGCCAGTCTTCAGTTCATTTCACCGCTTTGAACACTAGCGAAATGGCAACAACAATAAATATAAGTGCAAGTAAAAGAAAAAGCAAGACTAGTCAGGTGCTGTCTGTGTGTGCTCTCTCCTCAATCCTTCTCCTTTTCTTTTACTCTTTTGTTCTTGATCCCTCTACCCCTCATCTCTAGTCTCTTTCTGCACCACACACACACACAGAGTCATCTGAGGAGGTGTTTGTGCTATAACTTGGCTCTCTCAGTGTGTCATGCTCAGAAATCAATCAGGGGTTAAGCTCCTACCTTCTAACGAGCTCTTCTCAGAGGTACGCCTCAGCCATGTAGTCAGGCAGCCTCAGCAAAAGGTCCAAACGCCCAAGACACACAGGGTGAAGCTGGGGAAACATAAGATGAAGAAACAGAGCAGTGGAGAAATGAGAGGGCATGCTGTCTGATGGAAATGGAAACAGAGAGAGTTTGTTCAGGCAGAACAAAAGAAAGGAGTGATGGAGATGGACGGGAAAGAGGCAAAAGGGGGAAAGGGTATTTGTCAAGCTCCTGGCTCTCTTCCTTCTCACTGCAGCACACAGGTGTGTGCTTCACCCGCCTTTCATTAGCTATGCACCTGAGCCATGATGGTGAATTGTGTCAAAATGAACTGGGGGGCTATGAAAGCAGAGAACACTGTCTCCAAGAAAAGGACAAACACACTCCAATTTATAGGAGATTAAAAACAAAACCATATACTCTTTTGTGAATGCATCCATTTTGGTTTGAAAATGACACCCACCCTGAAAAAAACAAACAACACAAAAACATGAGCGCTGCTTCTCCTCCCGAGGGTTTATTTCCTTGTAATTTGTTTTATCGATGTTGTTCTGCTCTTCAGCCCAGCTGTTCCTATCAAGACTGGCAATTAATGTAATTTATACTTTTGTGATTTTAATGGCCTTAGGTGAGACGGAGCCACAACAACAGCAAAATGAACATGCAGACTGTTTTGTCAAAATAAAAAACAACCACAAAACAAAACAAAAAATCAACATCAACAAGTATTTCTAGGTCTGGGCCTCAGAGACCTTTATCCTCCTGAGAACCAAAGAAAAAAAGTGTCTTACAATTTCTGTTTTTGTGTGATTTCCTATCTATTTGGGCCTAAAAAAACACCAATTTACATTTTTTAAGTATATTTTTTATTTTAATTTCACAGCATGTCCGCTGTAGAGGACAACAGGACGATTTCCGTGTGAAAACAGAATTTAGAAAATGAGGAAAAAAGGAGCATCTTTGGAGTGATATTCACCCAGGAACACATTCAATTTGAACAAAATACAACAAATACAATTCTGTCTCACTCTTGTGTTACATGTTGCTTGAAAGAACAAAAACCATGTATTCAGTTCAACAGTGAACTATAAGACATAGAACATAAGTAGTTCTGCTTTTCTTCTTCCTCTGGATATTTTAGCTATGATAATCCTGGAAGCATGTTTTCTTTTTTGTTATGCAGAGGAACATCTTGCATTTAGTGCACCTGATGTACAGTATGTCTTGCCATTGCAGCCGTTGTTCCTGCATCTTTCTGCATGTTTGATATCCATCATCTCTGGCATGTGCCTGGCTCCTAGTCTGCGTACAGATGGGTCTGGTTGTGGGATCCTTGTTTTGGTTGGTGGCTGATATCCAGCAGCTCTTCAGCCAGGTGCAATTTGAAGTCCAGGTACTGCTGTGTATTCTTAGTTGGTCGATTCAGTGCTTTTTCTGTCAGATTTGTATTGGATCCAAGCGTTTGTGATGGCAACATCAAAGAAATGCGTCATCACACGCGACGTCCACTTCTTGGTCCTGGTTGACATGCGGTAGAAGTTCAGCATTCGGTCACAGAGGTCTACGCCACCCATGTTGTTATTATATTCCCTGATTACTGCTGGCCGTCTCACCTGGACATGACCTTTGTCTTTCTTGGACCATCTGCTACAGATATCCTCTGGATCTTTCCCATAGACAGTGGAGGCCATCAGAACCGGTTTATTCAGGCCCCCTCCGGACCAACATCACTGAAGCCCCTTTCCCTTCTTTTCTCAGCTGCTTATCTCCTGGCAGCTGGCATTGCTTTGGAACCCTGTGCTTCATAATAGTTCCAGTTGCTGGAAGATCCTTTGAGAGCAAAGCGTCCATGAGATCGATCGTTGTGAAATATTGATCAAAGAACACATAAGTTCCTGTAGGAACTGACTCGACCATTCGCAAGACCGCTGCAGCTCGTTTGGACCAGACCGTTTGGCGAGGCAAGGACAAAAACCTTTAGGCCATTAGGGTTTGGCTTTCCTGGCACATACAGCCTGATTGGGCAGTGGCCTGTGAACGGGATGATTTGCTCATCAACACACACCTTGTCACACCTTGGAAGGTTGAGAGACAATCTTGCCTCACACGTTCAAGCAATGGTCTGACTCTCCAAAGAATGTCTGACTCCTTTGCCTTTTCAGTTACATTCAAGTCATTGACAATCTTGAGTGAGCTTCTCAGCTTGTAGAAACTATCCCTTGTCATTTTCCTGCTATGCTGATACTAGTTTATTTAGCCCAAAACATTTTTACTCTGGGATAGCCAAGGCAGGCCATGTGTACTGATATGCCAAAGAAAATCTTGATTTCTTGGGCAGTAGTATTCAGTGACACTCCTGTAGTTTGCAGTTGTCTTTGATTTGTAAAAGTTGCCAGATTCTCAAAGATTTTGTCATCAATGTACTGTGAAAAGTACTGGATTGGACTCCAGTATTCCCGGATTTTAGGGTCATCTTGATACACAGGAAGCCCAGGTAACACAGGTGTGAATCTGTTATGATGGATGGAAAAAACACACAAATAAATTCAAGTTAATAAAAGGAATAACAGTTCATTTTTGGATTAATGCAGTTATTTCAGTGTCATGGATGTGATATGACTCCCTATTGACCAACTTTACAAGCATATTTTTAGGTAACTTGCATATATTTAAAGCAGCACAATGTAACTTTCAGCTTTTGTTGAGTTTGGCGGCTCCTTTGGACAAAAGCGGTAGTGCTTTACCAGTAGTGTGGCAGGGTTCCTACCATCCACCTCAAAGTTACATAGTGCCAGTGAAGGCGATACAGACCCCTCAGACCATGACAGAGGTGTCATTAAACCTGTTGTAAGTTGATGTACCATCACAATGACTCTGGAAATATGATATTAAGGTGGAAAAGTTACATTGTGCTGCTTTAACAGCATTTACATATTGTACAATTACTACTATAATCTAACATGATAATAAAATTGAATACATTAGCCTGAAACTAAATAAAACATACAAGTTAGTCCTGGCCCACAGAGCACGACGACTTTACTGCTCCTTCTCTGCCTCTGACTCTGTCTCATCAGATTCTCCTGTATCTTCTTCCTCTCCATCATCATATTCTCCTATCACAGGCTGATACTCATCCTCCTCATCCTTTTCCTCATCTGAAAGCTCCAAATCTGAATCTCCCTCTATTATCCGTTATAGAATCCGTCTGCTTCAGTTCTTTCTCCTACAACAATGTGCAGTCATTAAATACATTAAAATGGTCCTGGTGTCCACTACAATTGACATTCATGACCGTTATTTCAAAACAGAAATCATTAAACTGTTTTCAGATGTAAAAATATTGTTACTGACATGTTAATGAACAAGAATATATATAATTATCATGGGAAAAATAGCAATGGATAAAAAATATTTGACTTACTTCTCCTCTTCCCATAAAATGTGGTTGTTGGTATGGCGGCCATCTTCAAGTTCCCAGCATGCAAACCCATCACATGACACATCACTGGAAAGCCCAGGATGTCCTCTACATAATACTTTAGGGCTTGATGGGGTAACTCCAAATACTTAAGGAAGATACAGGTGAACAAAATGTCAATTATAAAGGACATAAATGAATGGGCCGGGTCTCAGGAGGATATAGCAGGAGAGGAAAATCCAGCTGCCGGTCTGTTCCTGTACTTCTCAATCATCTTTATGATGAAGCATAACAACAGAATGTGTACATTTGCTAAAATAATTCAGTTATAAAAACACTGTAACAAGAATCAAAGTTTTTTGGTCACCTTCCTTGCAAAGGTCAATAAACATGGACAAAATCCTGTAGGTGGTTCTGCTAAAGCATACAATGCAGCGTCTTTAGCTTACTTTTGAGCTAATTTACATGACCTCAGGAGCACTTGCTGCTCCCTGTTACTTCATCGTATTTTCACCAGTCCTTCGTCAGTCCTAATGCACTGTCCTCGGATCTGCAATGACTATTTCTCATTACGCTTTGCTCTTGTCTCTTCATATGAACTGATACCATTGTGTGTGCTCGTAACTGTTGGAAAACCTCACAATGTTTACTTGTCATGTCTTGCAGCAGCTTCAGACAGTGTTTTCTCCGAATACATATGTAGATGACACCTCTGTAGCATGCAGAAATCCACCCAACATGAACTGTAACAATGTATTATGAGCGTCGTCTGCCAACAGTTGTAGATATTAGTTAAAAGAAATCAGTCAGACTTTTCTGCATATACCTGCACACTCCAAGACTCATTGTAAAAAAAGCAGAGTAACAGACTCCTTGCAGTGAGCCGTCCTTGTTAAAGTGTCAGTGAGCTGCAGCTTATGACTAAAGTGCCATTTAAAGTGACCATGTGGTTAAAGTGACTGGTGATAATAGATGGAGTCATGCTCAGAGTGTATTTGTTATTTATTCTTCATTTTTAATAGTCCAACATTCTGACAGCTTGTGGGAGAAAACTGGGGATCAGTCTGGATGTCCTGCCTTTAATGTTGCGCCGCCGTATGCCTGATGGCAACAGCTCAAAGAATTTGTGGAGATGATGTGAGGGGTCCTTTACAATATTTAGTGCTCTGCTTCTACAGAGACTCTGAAAAAGCTCTTGGACAGAGGGGAGGGAACTATCCTCCGGAGGTCAAGGCAGCTGTCACATTCTGTTCAAATATAGGGTTAAAAAACTAGATGTTAACATGCCACACAGGTTCCATATTATGCAAAATTGATCTATATTGATATTGACGAAGCACCACAATTGAGTTGTTTTACTCTTTACTCTCTTTGCAACTGTGGGCTTCTTAGATTGTGCAGTCTAACGCTTTTATTTCTCATGGTGTTTGTGCCATGAATACATGGGATGTATTCATCTGGGCTGGGAAAAGTCCAATCTGCAGATGCAATTAATGTTTTTGTGAAAAGACATTTATTTGGAAAAAAGAATGCAGAAGTTCCTTGTATTCCTTTACTTTAAAAAAATGTTTATACTGCTTAATCAAACCTGCGCCTTTTAAAATGACAGTTAAACTGCCTGCAAACTGTATATATCACAGTATAAGCCCATTTGGAAGTCAAGAAAAGCATAATATGGGACCTTAAACAAATGTTGGAGCTATGTGGCAAACTGCTGCTTTCCCCATGATTTTGCAATAAAATGTCCTTGGACTTCTTCAATGCCACGGCTCATGACAGATATACAATGTCAAGAGTCTCTACTCAGGGTTTTTAGAATTAATAACTGCAGACATTTTTTAGTAAACATGAAGTGACAATATCAAGATGGTTGCATGCTTACGCTGACAAATCTAAAAATGTCAAGGGCCAGTGGAAGCTTTGATTTAGTTGCTGCATTGCCAAAGTGGTACATAGTTTTAAGAAGTTGTATTTGAAAATTGTTGTACTACTGAAAGTCAATTTTGTAGAATGCAGCTGGCGATGGTCATTAATGAACGGTTACAAATAATTTTAATTACATAAATAAACAGCCGAACTGTTGGTCTTTAAGCTTCTCAAAATATCTCTTCCACTTTCACTCATTTTTAATTCGAAGTTTGGATGAGTGATGAAATCTGCCTTGAGTTGATACAGAAGACAAAGAAAGTCACTCCGTCCAAAATCTCTCTCTTCACTGGCTTGTTCCTTGGCACCAAAACTCACCCTCAATTTCGGCCCTCTCAATGATTTTGTATTTATTTTTTGCTTGCAGTGTCTTCTGTAATTCTGTGTCCACTGACTGAATATTAACCGAGTAATATTGCATACAACATGTAACATCTAACATGTGATATGTAAAATGTCACACGATCATGGAGTCACTGCCATGCTCTTGAAAGCTTTTGAGGTACTCTAATTACAGCCTGGATGATCGTGCCTCTGTCAACCTGAAAGAGACCCATCCTATCAGAAGCGAAATGCATCAAGGATTGAAAGTGATTGCTCAGAATTGTAAGTGATTAGGCATTGTCTAGACGTCTCAGGAGTGATTGGATTGATTTGATGTCAGGGAGTAAATCGGACACTGCCACTGAACCGCATTATGTCTGAGTCATCAGAATTGTATACTACTGATATACCCTGGTATATTTTTATAGTGCCCTCATGGTTTTACTTCACTTCCTTTTTTTTTTGCCAAAATGATAATTATTGTTAAATTATTGTTTTAGTTGTTGCGTTGGTGGTACTATTATTTCGGACTGCCAATCAATTTCCCATTTGGATGTAGTAACTGCAAAGTACAGAAACAAATACAAATCAATCAAATAAATAATTGAAAAGTTTGAAGAGCAGCGCGTCAGCACAAGGGGACTGCAGGCTGGTACAGTGTCAGCAAGCGTGATGTAGGATGAGAATTTGCAAGACAATGACGGATATGAAAAGCTGTCACTTCTGTATTACCCCGTTTTGAAATGGCTAAATTTGCAATCTAACATTCAGAAAAATTTCTCAAGATGGCTTTGATGAATGCAGTCGGCGCCGCTGTGCATACGATCGTACAAATGTCTTGTTATGTCACATTTGCGTGTCGCTTGTCTTTGTCAACTGATGTTTATGGCTCTTAACAACATTTGCTGCTTGCTATGGTTGAAGTGTCATGCTCGGTTTTAGTCAAGCCGATTGAGCTGAGGATGCACAAACGGCAACAAGATTTAGGTTTATTTATTTTTGCCACGGTAGTGCAGAACTTTTATCAGTTGGATACACCAAGAGCTGGTTGGTGGGAGGGTTTCCCGTGTCACCACTTCAAACGATGGTGATTGTGATGAAACGCTGGCTCTGTGGGTATGTGGTGCACTAATAAAATCACGCTTTTGCTGAAATTGATGCACCACAGAAAAGAAGGTGGATGACGAAACAAATGATCTGTAGACCATTGTACCTATTGAGCCTATACATGGATTTACAGACCTTTTGAAAAGAAGAAAACGGCTTCTAAGCAACTACACACGGACAAGCTACACATACAGATCAGGTTACAGCTCATCTTGTTCATAGAGGAATTATCTTTGAGTCAAGCATGTGATTTAAGTTATAGCTTGAACATTTTCAAACGCCGCCTTTTAAGTGTAAAACAAAGTAATGCGTGTAAAAGCTTAAATTGTTAATGGATTCGCCTCGACGGACAATTTAAGGAAGGACAGCAGGCAAACACGGCATTGAGAAAGTTGTAAAGCTCCACCCTAGCACTGGGTGAGTAAAGAAATGTTAGTTGTATTTTATTGGCCTTGAAGAAGTTTCTGCATGACTTATAACATTATTGTTCTTTACTAAGAGTCCTATATCCAGCGCAGAGCTCACAAAGTGCCCTTGGCATGTCTGAATTAATGATTGAAGCATCTACAAGATTGTGTTCCATCCTGTCTGGAATGGAGAGGAAAAAAGCTGCCAAGTGGCTCACGTCCAGCCAGCTAAAAAAGTCCGGTGTCCTACAGTGTACAATACTTTAAGTTGAATTACTTCAAAACAGAACATTTAACTGCTGCAGTTAACATTAAAGGGATCCTCTCACTCCTCTGACACTGTGTTTCAGAAATGAATTAGAATGTGGCCGACATCCTTTTATAGGTTAAAATGGACGATTTACCTGATGCACACACCGGGAGACCCTATTAGCCTTATTTAAAAGGCATTCATCTGTTTGGGGATGACTCATTTCCCTTCCTGTAAAACCATAACTCTCTTCTTGCCAGGCTAGCTTATATTCTGGTAGACGTGTGGCTTTCAATTTACCCCGTATTACTTTCTGATTCATCCACTAGAAACCAGCCCAGCTTGATTCTTCACAATGTCCTAATTTTGTTTGGTGGACTGAAGGATAGATTTAAGAAAAACTTGAAGAAATGAAAATGTACGAGCGCGCACGCAGACACAATGTTTTTTTTTTTTTCCCTCTTAGCTCATTTGTCATGCATAGAACAAAAGCAGAGAAGGGTTTCAAGGACGAGGTTTTAGACACATCTGCTCTATTGATTGGTTAACGAGTCTGCATTCAGACCACTTCCACATCGAGGGGTGAGTGCTGCGGAGACACAATAGAGCACATTTCCCCTGTTCACAATGCGGGCATGCAGCGGTCGGCCGCCTGCTGAGGAAACAGGCCCACAATCAGGCCCTGTGCCAGGGGGGACACTGCCAGGGGGGGGATGGAGAGAGAGAGAGGGAGAGGGAGAGAAATAGTGAACAGAGGCAGCGAGGAGGATGGATTTATGGAGAGCGAATGAGATAAAGGAGGACAGTTGAAGAGAAAAGGATGGGCATAGTATACTGGAGTGAAATGGCAATAAAAAAGGGAAGAAAGTGTCATCAATGGAGGGAAATATTAAAATAGTGAAGGGCTGTGGTGTTTAAGAGAAGTCTGAAGACAAAATAAATGAGTCCACGTTGGAATTTGTAGAGGATTTAAAAAGTTACAGGGATGTTGAAAGGTTGATTAAGTGCAATTAACATGAAACAAGATGGAAAAAAAGGTTTTGAATTAAAGTTAGTATTAAAGTTAGTTGAAGGGATTTGACAGATTAATTTCCCCAATGGAAAATAAAGGCATTGTGAAGTTTCAAGACGATATGGATGCTAGAGCAGGAAAAAAATAAAAGTAAAATTTAAATTAAAACAAGAACTGAAGTAAATGATGCATGAAGTTAAAGTGTATACAATATAATGTCCCTGAGAGAAGAGAAGACTCTGGAGATTTTGTATGTATTTAGCTACAAGCTGAGTTGTGGAAGAATTGTTAGATCATTAATGCAAGCAAAAGACACACCACATTCTTCACACTAAACCTCGTATCTTGTCTTGAATCTAAAGTAGCTTAGGTGGAAAGTAATGTATCTTTGTTTATTGAACACTGTGTGAGTTTTTATGATACATAAAAACTTGTTAAAGCCATAATTTTCACAGCTTTACCAACCGCATAGAGTTCTGACTTTATGTAATGTGTATTATCAGTGTGTCAAATTTAAACCACGTTACATGTGACACTTTATTGTACATGACTAATCCTTATATGCACACACTACTAGTGTTGAGGTCATTTTAAGTATCATTTGAAGAATAGTAGTCAAAATTTATATTGATTTAGAGGATATAAAAAACATTTACGTCAAAAGACCTATTTTCAAAATCTGCAGATTTCTTGAGTATAGAATGTATAATTTGTTGTATTTTTTTCTGATATTTCAACATCGCAACCAGGTTCAGCATTTACATAATGTCGGAATTTGGACTAGTAATATCAGTCCGTCTATCCCTATCTTGATCATTCGACTCTGGCTACAATAACGTGATGTAATGTTGTGTACTTCACATATTTGTTTAAACTAATGAGCAATGTAGAAAAGTATGCTTGAGAGAAAAAAGTGAAAAAAGTGAAACGCTGAAAGTGAAGTATCAGGTAGGTTGCACAGCATCCCTATTCCCATCTACAAGTTGACCTGATTGGAGCCCTCACTGCCTACTGTCCTCTCAACTCTTTAAAAATACAGTTCGTCTTGTGCACTTGCCTTCATCGCTTATGACACGCTCCTGTTTCTAGCGCTCGCTCCTCAGCTGCACTGTTTCCTCCCAAGGCTTAACCAAACCTTCTGCCTTCCCACCTGTCTGCCTTTCAATCCGCTTTTCCGGGTTTCAACTTGTCTTACCTGTCTTAATCTGTATGTATCATTGTCCTTTTAGTCACTGTTGCCTTTATCAGCCTGTCCTTTCTTATTCTCCAAGTCCTGAGTGTCTGTTTTTATTGTCCGTCACTAGCTCTCTATCCTTTGACTGTCGCGATTGCTCTCTTTTCTTGAATTATGTTGGGGTGACTCAAGGAAATGTCCGTTCATTATTTATTTTTGGTTTTAGGTGAAAATTGACACATAATTTAACTGCACTTTTTATCATTCTGATGCAAATCGCTGCCTGATGCGTCGTATGAAAGCACCAAATGGGGAAGTGGATCTGTAAAACCTACCGTAGGTCTTGATGTCCCAAGGTTGCTATTAGTCATGATCTGTTCATCATTGCTATATTAAAACAATGTATTTACAGTTACAGCTAGTTAAAGGAGCTTGAGGCCGGATTGTGGCAGGATTTATGAAAAAAATCCATATACATTTTAAGTTTTCTAGTAATAATGTCAGATGAAGCGTTCCAAACCCAAAAGAATGAGCCCTCTAGTGTATCTCTCCTTTGCCTTGAACAGGCTGTGTGCTGCAAAATGTGCTGCAATTCGGTCCCGAATTTCCCGCGCTGGGCTGCGGATGTGACGTCACATGACGCTGCATGCGCGTTCTCCCCGTTCTCCCGTGCCGGCTTCACTGTTGGCTGCAGTACCCCCAACGGCCGTCGTGGCGAAGGGTGGCGCTAGAGAGTCTCATTTCTTAAAAGGAGCCTCAAGCTCCTTTAACATAAAAAGAGAAACATCTGTAACAATTTTGTGAGCATGTTTATGTAGGTGCATCTCTACAGTTTTTTTTAATTTTTTTTAACAAGAAAATCAATTAGATCCTCCCACAACAGCGGAAATTTTATTTTCAATAACAATTGTAATCTTGTTCGATTTCTTTTACATGAAAGAAAGAAGAAAATCGTGACAGTTCGTTAAATGTGACATTTGAAAAAAATGAAAATTCCTTTGCTTTGGGCCACCTGAGAAGTTTTCTCGTGGAAAGTTGAAATTGTCAGTGCACTGTGACATCACAGACCATAATGAGGCTGTAATCCAGTTTCCAGGAGATGAGGTGCCAGGAGTTTTAAAACAAAAAGTCCTTTATTAAACAAAAAATGCTGCTAAGCAGGAATCCAAGCAAAAAGGGTATTTACTAGAAAACTCAAAAAACCAATGAGGTCGAACGGGAAACTGTCAGGTAGGAAAACAGACGGACCAGCAGGGGGGAAGGGAAAGACTCTTAAACGCTCAGAGGGCTGACAAGACACAGGTGCAAACAATCAGGGAGATGTGGCCAAGGAAACAGGAAATGAGACAAATACAGACCTTTAAAGTAAAACAGGAAGGGATTTAACAGAAACGGACACGGACAGAGAGAAAACAAGACAAGACCCAAGAACACCGACAATAAACTGAATCCAGATCCTAACAGGAAACAGGAAACACCAAAACTAAAGATCCATGTATGACCCAAGAATGACAAACTCAAAACCCAACCGCAATAACCCAACCACCACAGGGAAGTGTAAAGTATGAAACACCAACTTAGCATGCAGGATGCTAACAACTGTATAATCTGCAGTATGGGAGAAGTACGTGGATGGTTTGCTACTTCTGGAAAGGTTTACAGTGCACAAAATGCCTTGCAACTGTATCCCATAATGCAATTCTCTTCTACAGCAGGAACCAGTCTGAGTGGAAAAAAAAGAAGAAAATATCTGACTTCCATGTGCATCCATACTTGTTTTTTGCCATACTAACAACAAACCGCAGGGAGCTACAGTACTTCTTATCAAGACATCAGGAAATTGTCAGCTTTTAAAAAAATAGGCCTAAAATGTTAATATTTAGGAATGAAGTGACAGATTAGTTTAAAGGAGCTTGAGGCTCCTTTTAAGAAATGAGACTCTCTAGCGCCACCCTTCACCACGACGGCCGTTGGGGGTACTGCAGCCAACAGTGAAGCCGGCACGGGAGAACGGGGAGAACGCACATGCAGCGTCATGTGACGTCACATCCACAGCCCAGCGCGGGAAATTCGGGACCGAATTGCAGCACATTTTGCAGCACACAGCCTGTTCAAGGCAACGGAGAGATACACTAGAGGGCTCATTCGTTTTGGTTTGGAACGCTTGACATTATTACTAGAAAACTTAAAATGTATACGGATTTTTTCATAAATCCTGCCACAATCCGGCCTCAAGCTCCTTTGAATAATGTCAGAAATGTCCTCGAGTAGCCAAATTAGTATATGTTTTGTATGTATGCCAGAGTCTTATCTGTGTGTACACCACTCGCATCAGCGACTCATATCAGGTAATGAGGTACAGGTAGGGTGGTATAAATAGCACTGTGTCCACGTACGCAAGACTAGCTTTTGTAATCATTTAATGAATGCTTCATACAGCAAGGGGCTTGTTAACATCTTACATACTAAAAATAATTTCCATCCACAAATTTTTAATACTCACTTGCTTCTATTCAGGGACACAGGTGGGCTAGAGCCTATCTGAGCAGTCGTCAGGGAAAAGCTGGGATACACCCTGTACGGTGCACCACTCCATCAAAAGGGCCAGTAAAATATTATGATGTGTACATTTTAAATTAGATGAAAATCTTGAATTAAGTCAACCATTTATATTTAAACACCACAGAAAGGAGAGCCAGGGAACTTTGGGAGGGAAAGAGTGAAAGCAAGCAGCACTACATTTGGTGTCCATTCTTATTTCTACACCGCTAGCTCGCTGTGGCAGCAAAGTACTTTAGTCTTGGAGAAAGGGCTATGAGCAGTGGTTGACCCCCTTTTTTCCTCTTTCCTGCAGCCATTTGTGTGTATGTGTACGTAACACGCAGCGAGCTCTCAAAACGCCCCCATCCCGCTCCTGTACTCAGATCTCATTTTCGTGGGCTGTAAAACATTGAGTTGTTAAATTTCTTTATGCGTCCTGCTCCCCTCGCGCCCCAAGGGCTCCTGGTGCGTTTTAAATTGAATGATTGCCTGCAGCTCTAAGGTTGTTTAACCTCTGCAGTGGCACCAACTGCTCTGTAGGACTGTATTTTTAGAAGTTTTGCTCACGTTTCTCTTCTCACCTGTGGTAACACGATGGAGGTGGTGGTGGGGGGGCTTAAAAAAAATAAAATGGCCATCTCTGTGGAGGTCTTTAGCCGAAGTGTGTTCTGCTAGACATTGTGTGAGAAAGGGGGGAAAAAAAGTATCTAGAGGTGTGTGTGCGTGAGTGCATACAAGCATGTGCATGTGAAAATGACTACCGTTTTCCTTATTTATGACCCTCACCCCTGTCCGGGATGCCAATTTTTCTGAGGAGCAGAGGGAAGGGACACATGAGGGAAAAAAAAGGGAGGGAGAAAAAAAAAAAGCAATTGGGCAATTCTAAGGTGAGCGCTGTTCTGGGCCCGTTAGCTTTTATGGCCCACTAAAGAAGAAGAGAGAGGGAATGAACATCCTTCCTGCCTTGATTGACTTCTCCTCCACTTTCCTAGCTCAGCTACAAGCTCCTTTTCTCCACTATTTTAAGTAGCAATAATGGACATTCTCATATCTACTCTGGAAGCATTTCTTCAGGCTGCAAGTACGACAAATTACATCCTATAATCATACCTGGTCTATGGTGTTATTATTGTAGATTTAAACAGCTATGCTAGGGTGTCACACTTGGAGAAACAGCCTCCTGCGGCTTATCGGGTAAGCCAGATATGTAATAAAGAAACAAGTAAGCAGTAATTACACACTGATAACTTTGCCAAGGACACAAAGAGGTTTTGTTATGTTAAGTTGTAAATCTGACATGATGGTCATGTCCTGCAGAACCGGTCTTGGCTTCTTCTCAATTACGTTACTTTAAAATCCTTGACTGCTCCTGATCTTTTTGGTAACAGTTTAGTCTCTCTGCTTACTAAGTCGCATTAGTCATATTATAGTTTCCCTTGATGGGATGAAGATCCTTACAGTTGAAAACCTCACTTTGATCCCGTTTCTGTTTCTCATATGCCATACCTGAGTCTGTATTTTTCTTTTCTTTAGTCATCACACTGCTTGCGCTATTAAATGTCTTTTAAGCATATGTATGTATGTGTATTGATCTGACATCCATTTGTATTTGTCTGCAGCTTTAGGAAGCACGTTGTGGTTTTGTGACTGAGCTGATCCCTCCGTCCTGATAGTATGTTTAGGGTAAAGAGGCTGGACCCCACTTGTGATTCAGTATGCACACCCCATGGACCAAGGCGTAGGGTAGTGCCTGTGCTGATGAAAAAGTAATGTACTGTGTCTGCAAGGTACGACATTCTTTTCCCCCTCTCGCTTCTGCGACCGCAAACCTTCGTCACCCATACCAGCCTCAGACCTTTTCAGCTAAAAAAAAAAGTTCCCCAAAGAGCCTTCCTTTTTATTTCTTTATCGGCACTATAAAGCAAACTTGTGTAACTCAGCGCGGTGTTTTCATAGCTAAAGCTGAACAATCAAAGTCCTTATGTGCATTAAATATTGATCATTGCTCAAACATTGATGTGCATCGTGTCAGTACTTCTCAGCACACGCATGAGCCTCACCGAGCTGCAAATACATTTGAAGTTTAGGTTGGTTGTGGTGGATTACATAATGAGTTCTGCTTGAAACACCCAGGTTCAAGTGAGTCCTCGTGTGAAGTTGCATCATTATCAATACTTTTAAGACCAACGTGTTATTTTTGTTTGTTCTTCTGTGATGGATAGAAATGATTTCAGGAGACAGCAGGCATAGCCTCACTTGTTGTGGTTGACACATATGGCAGTTTATTATTGTTATACAAAAGAGTAAAAAGAAAATGAAGCTATAATGTTTTTTTCTGAGCGTCTAGTTAGGAAGGCTGTTAAGCGAATGGCTTCATCTCAGTAAATGGCTAACACAAATTAGAGAGCTTTTTGTCTAAGCAGGCTTTAAAAAAATGATTGACATTTTCAGGCATTTCAGTTTTGTATGCTTGCATTTTGGGGGTTTTCCCCCATTTTGGGGTTTTCTTCTAATAAATCGATACATAAAATATGTTTTTTCCTCCTATTCTTTTTGTTTGTTTGGTTTCTTGTGCTGCAATAGTCAGCATCTCCACATTGTGCATTTTAAAGGGGTCAATTTGCTGGAAAACACCTCTGAAAACCTCACTAAAAATTGTACTTGCACCTCGGTGCCACAAGTGGGTCAGTTGAAGTAACAGCAGCCCTGTGATTGATGTTCTCTGCGTGTTTGTGTGTGGGCTGGAAGCGAGGGGTGTATACAGTGAACAGAGGTAAGACAGAGGGCATACAAGGGATTGATATCACACGGGAGAGTGGTGGGCCAGGTGAAAGAGGAGAGGAGGACTGGCTGGTAGCAAGGGACTTGTCTTGCAGCAAGTTAAATGTATCTCCCTCATTTCTTCTTCAAACCACAGTCCCTCTGCCCTTGGGCTTGAAGTGCTGACTAAGCAAGGTTTGCCTTTGTCCCCCTCCAAACTGTACCAAGACTGCAACCTTATTACAAAAGTTTGCCCAAGGACCCAGTGTTGAAAAGAAACCTTTTTTTTTTTCCTTTCCTGTTACTAAATAGTACCAGAGAGCTAATTGGAAAGTTGTCGTGCAATATTTGTTATGTTTTGATAGAAACTGATATAAGAGAAATTCAACTTAAAGGAGCTTGAGGCTCCTTTTAAGAAATGAGACTCTCTAGCGCCACCCTTCACCACGACGGCCGTCGGGGGTACTGCAGCCAACAGCGAAGCCGGCACGGGAGAACGGGGAGAATGTGCATGCAGCGTCATGTGACGTCACATCCGCAGCCCAGCGCGGGAAATTCGGGCCCGAATTGCAGCACATTTTGCAGCACACAGCCTGTTCAAGGCAAAGGAGAGATACACTAGAGGGCTCATTCTTTTGGGTTTGGAACGCTTCATCTGACATTATTACTAGAAAACTTAAAACGTATACGGATTTTTTTCATAAATCTTGCCACAATCCGGCCTCAAGCTCCTTTAAGCAGATATGACACCAACGGTGTAGTCTGAGACATATTGCTGCTGCGTCTATGTCTGTTTTCTCCTCTTAATACCCCTGTCAGTTAATCTTCATTGTTCTGTAAGCACCATCCATTCCCAACATTCATCCACCAAACCATTTCACTTCACTTCCCCTAAGTCACTTGCCAATTTCCTTAAGCATACAACAGCGCGGGGCTGCCTTGAAGAATTCACGTGATGTGATATGTATATTCAGCAGAGCCCCCCTTCTCCGAGGGGAGCCAGGGCCCATTTGCTGGCCGGGCTCATTTGGCAGTCGTGGCCCTGGCACATACAAACCAGCATGTTAGCATAAAATCGAGCACATGCGTGTGGCAGAGCTGGCCAAAAGAGACGTAATTGCTATTGACAGAATTAACAAACACATTAAATCCCACATTAATTAGAAAGTCAGATGTAAAAACAGTGAGGAGTGGCAGACAGCTGTCATCCATCATCCCTCTTATTGGAGTTTCGTGGTAATTCATTTTCCGACAGTTAATTTGCTTCATTTTGCAGTTGACTTAAAGCGCAGCGTGTTTTAATTATGACTGGCCATTCTTACAACCGTGCCTGCTGCGGGGCAAATACGATGGTGTGGTCAGGTCCTGTAAAGACCAGGCTGTCAAGGCAGTTTAGCTTGAAGACAGCTAATTGATAGACTCATTACTTGCTTTGTTAATTGGGTGGAGAGTGTCAGATGTTGGGGATAAAGGAGAAATCAACAAAAAACAAGTGGATATGTTTGAATATATTTCCACGATCCCTGAGAATAAATGACATTACTGTAAGTCATGTGTCAGAAGTTTGTCAATTAGTTTTTTTTTTTTTTTGCATTTCTTTCTCAAAAGTGTTGACTTTTGACCTTTGTTCTCTCTTCTTGTTTTCCATGTTCCTTTTTGGCGGCTGGATTTGGACATTGAACACCTCCCTCGTTCTTTTCAGGTATGTTTTTTTTTAATTATTTTCTCTTTCACTGTATAAACATAATCAAATAAGGATATGAAAAACAACATCTGGTAGAATATGACTAAACAAATGGTTTTTGCTACGTATTTAGCACATTTTGCAGTTTCTTTCTTTTTGTTTTAGTCTTGCTGTGAACTAGCCTTTAAAACTAAATCCAGGAATTGTAGTCGGTATACCTGATCTAACACATACACACACACATGTTCCCTGAATGAACAGCAGTGTTCAAGTCCTGGAAGTCTTTCTGAAGAAAGTTCTTCATTATTACCATCTCTTAACCTTTGACTCCTCCCCAAAACCCTTCCATATAACCAAGCAAACATTACTGAAAGACGTTACGAGGTGAGTATCCAGGGTTTACGGGGCTTCTGCATGAATATCAGAGTGTGTTTTGTTTTGGAGAATCTTTATAAGTTAGCTATTGTTGCTCCTTTCCTGATTGCCAAGGCAGGTTGTCTACAAAAGCGTCGTCTGAGGTTGACGAGCCCTGTCTGACAGACAAAAATAGTGCAGGACTCCTGCTGCGTACCGGCTCACTTTGTCTGCTTCCCTTTCCTCTTGCACCCACAATTTTATATTCTTTCTCCTCCTCTGCTTTAAACAGCACCCCTTCATTTCTGAGTTGTCGGTGTAATGGCAGTCTGCACATCGATTCCTTTGTACACGGGGTGTCACGCTGGGCATGCTAGCACACTCCTCCTGTCAGGGAGGTTAAAATCGCATGTTTGTCGGGGCTGAACCCTGACGCCCCACTTCAAAGAGGAACACATGCACGGCGACAGGGCTGACCTCAGACTACATGCCTGTTATCCCTACAGAACGCCGAGCTGTCAGTCGTTTCGTTGTACGAGGCATTCTGTTAAATGATGAAATACGCAGCGCCGTTTTAAAAGGACCTGATGGTATATACGAAAAAACAAGCTGCAAAATGTATAGGCGCTCCAATTCTTCTTTGTTTGTTAATGTATTTATTCTTTAATCTCCGTGCTTCGAAGCCTTTTAACCGAATATGTTCCTACATATATCAGCGTTCAAATTTAACACGTTATTGATAAGACGGTAGCTGAAACCAGAGATAAAGATGCGACTGGATTAAATTGGTACTGACGTCACGAGTGTTTGAGCCACTAATCAAACTTGAGTGACCAAATGGGCAGGATGTTGAAACAGTATTATTACACTGTGCAAATATCCCTGTGTTCAACCTTTTCCCCATTAAGCCCCAGCATGATTGATTCATCCCTGTGTAAAATTCCTATTAGTTGCTGCCAATGATAAAGTGACGGTATTTCTCATTTCCAGACTCCCTCGACGTTCACCCTTTCCAGAAAAAGGTGGAAAAAAAAAAAAATCTCAATCTCCTTTCCCCCCCTTCCACTAACTCTCCCGTATCATCCGTGCTCTCTCTTTACATGTCCAATCGTTTATCTCGCCACCACCAAATTCATATCAATTAGCTCCCGTGCTGACTTGCACCCCCCTCCTAATCGATCGCCGCCCCTGGCAACTCGGGGCACGAGTTGCCGGCGGACCACCGCTGCTGCCTTTGGCACACACATAAACGGCACCCATATGTGCACTGTTTCGCCGGCTTCACCCCCGCTCCCAGACACAGCGGGCACCTTCGCCACATGATCAACAATAAATATGAGCAGTGGCAAACAATTATCCCCCTAACGAGGGATTAATTGTGTCAAGATGGAGTGAGGTCAACACAGAGGTCAGTTAACGCTGTACATTCCTAATGTGTTTATTTTCATTAGTTAGGAAGATTAGTCTTTCCCCTTGCAGCACTGCTGTCCATTGATTTCCCCTCCCTTTGTTTTTCTCTTTTTTCAGACTGTATGAAAGCATGTGTACCTCTGTATGTATCAATGTGCGTGTGCGCACTGCTCAAAGTAATATTATGAGTGCTTGAGCATAGAGCTGGCTATTGACTGTTACCAGATCAATATTATAAATGCCTTTAACGGTGGCAGTTAAACTCATTTGTCATTTATTGCTGTTGGTAGTGAAGGTTGAGAGTCCTCAGAGAAGCGACAAATGTATCAGTCTATTGCAGCGCAACTTCCCCTCGCCAGCCTCTAAGTGTGTCATCATCCAGATCGTAACTTGAGGCGAAGCTCTGTCATGTTCACTGCCGACAAGTGATTAGGTGGGACAGCGTTGTGGAGGGGCTGGGAAATGAAAGGACTGGTCATTTGTATCTGTATGGTAAAAGCGAAGTGGTGCACACCTCCGGCCATGGCCCGCTGTCTCCTGTGGCTGATGGAGACGTGGCTTACTGCATGTTTGGATTTGATTTGTGGATGCCAGGGCTAGTGGGTGTGTTAGACTAAGCCAGTTAAATGGCATAAAACAAAATTTTAGCCTTTTTGGGTGGTGCAGTCAGCCTTGTTCAGGTGGTGAGTAGTGGGATGTTGTGAAGCCATAGGGAAGTCTCTTAAACCTTTTATATTATGTTTACAGTTCAATGCCAATATGTCAGAATCAGAAACTGAACTAGATAGAATAAAGCTTTGTTTTGAATGTTCTTTGAACTGATTTAGATTAATAGATTATATTGGAAGGGTTTCCAGTCAGATTGATAGAGTATTTGTTACAAACCCCTTCATAATGCATGTTTTCCTTTGCCCTTTTTAAGCTACATGTCAAAGAGAAAAACGGCAATAATAGTTTAAGTTAGGCACTGAATAACCACACGGCGACGCAAGTGTTGTTCTACAAGTCTGTGAAAAGTAATGGAGTAGCATTCTCCTGAACATATTCCCTCAGGTGTTCAATTGGGTTGAGACCCGGTAACTACAATGTCCATAGCGTATGATTCACATCATTTTATATCCATCAAACCATTTGTTGACCCGTCTTGCCCTATGGATCAGAGCCGTCCTGGAAAAGACCGCTCTCATCAGAATAGATTTTGGCTTTAGGGTAAAGGTGATCTCTCAGAACAACTTTGTATTGATTTGTACTGACTCTTCCCTTTAAGGGAACAAGCGGACCAAAAGCATGGAAGTAAAACGCTGCCACACATTTAACCGAGCTGCTGTAGCCCCTTGAATAATCAAACTTGCACCCTTCTTTCCCTCATACCTTTAATCTGTTGGGTGAATATGATCAAGGGTGAGTCATTTAACCATATTCCTTTGACCACATCTCTGTTTTTACATTGCTAAAGTATGCATTTATCTTTACAATAAGGAGTTGATGTAGGGCAATCCCAAAATAACTACGCTCTGTTTTGTTGTTGAACTGCTCAGTTGTTCTTGCAATCTTTTAATTATTTCAAGTGTCATAGAAACGATCGTTTGCTCTTCTTTACAAATACAGTACCAGGAATGTATTAATATTTTACAAAAATGTATTAACATTGCACAAAAAAAAATACAGATTTCATTTAAACCATTCTTAAGCAGCTTTATGACTCGTGACAGGTATAAGACAGTAAGAGTCAGACATGTGCAGAGCTAATAAATGCTGGAAATGGTTGGGAGAAACATTACCTGAACCAAATGGCCTTTTCCACAGCTGATTGTTATTAATAAATAAATATTAATTAGCAATGAGTCAAAACAAAATGTTGTGTCCTGCCAAAAGGAATGTGGCTTCTGCTGGCTGACTGCCCAGTAATCCACACATTATAAAGGCATGATGATCTGAGGTGCTCTCTAAACAGGAGCTCATGTACATTTATAAGTTGCATCAAGTTTCGAGGTGTCAATCATGCAAATCTGTGAAATGGAGCCTACTTGTCTCAGGTACATGAATTAGGGTGGACCTGTGAAAATCTCTAATTGATATCTCACACCATCTTTATCTCAGTAATGAATCCTCTTTCCAAGCCTCCAGCCAGATGGAAGCAGGTTCATTCGTTGTGTGTCTCCATTCATGTGCTTTACTTTATCCTTGACTTGTCTATCATACCCATAATGCATAGCTTGCACAGATACAGTACCAAAAATGTATCTCCCAGTGAGTAAGGAACCTTTCCTGAAGTCAGCTAGCAGACATATAAACCTACCGGATGATGAAACGCTTGCACAAATGGCTGGCTGAAGCGCCGTGGGAGCTTAAACGGTACTTGCACGCTAATATTTATCTAAAAATTGTTGGTTTCAGAGCAGCCATTAATCCATCTCACAGACACGTCGATATATTTGAGAGCAATGGCCTTCTCGGATGCATTAAGTTGATGTTAAAATAAAAACAAGTGGTATATTCTGACGGTAGATCCTTGTGAGGTAAGCCATGTGATCGGATGGTAATGGCTATAGCATGTAGTTGCGTGTTTCTCACTTGTGCTTTCCATTCACACCGTAGTTGCAATACCTCTCCTGTGCAGCGTCCCCCTGGTACATGAACCTCTGCACACTCGCATTCACTTTGTGTTTGTAAATGTGTTTGATGTGTTTGCATGATTTTGTGTAAAATCCTGCAACTTTGTCAGAATCTAAGCATTTCCATGTCGTTCCCAACGTGCATTGGGAGTCAAACTTTTTTCTTTCATGTCAGATTGTTGTATATGCATGTGTGTGCATACATGTGTGTATCTATAGCACACAGCATCATCTCCAGGGATCTTTCTTTTCTCATTCTCCCTTCCTTCTCCTTTTGGCAATCTCTTCATTTTCCCCTAAAGCTGTAGCTCGCTATTTATAGAGAGAAGAAGGGAGAGACCTTCAAAGCTGGTTCCATATATCAAAGCCGATCCAATCGTCTCCGTTCCTCTCCCTCCACAATGTCCTCCTTCCCAGCTCTGCTGATCTAAAACAGGAAGGCAGGGAAAGCCCCAGAAGAAATCCTGCTCCCTGTGCGCACCACAGACTTACTAGTGAGAGAAAAGCCCAGCAGGGGAGAGTGGGAAGAGTGTGGTAATGTGTGAGGAAAGTCACTGAGTGAACAAGTGGGTTTTGGTTTTATTGCACGCACGTGTAGAAATACAAGACCCTCTGCGCTGTTTATGTGCATGCATGTGCGAGATTGAGGGTGTCACCAGCCCTGGGTTTTGATGTGTTGATATAGCACAACAGTCCATGTCCCTGCAGCAGCTAATTAAATTACAACGACTATATTGGTGTAGTATTTACTTCTTGATATCCATGTCCCCGTTTAAACTTTATTCTGATGAAAATACAAATAATTTGAGCCAAATCAACATATCTAAACTATCGCAGTGACATTCAACCAGGATCTGCATGATGACAGTAAAAATATTAAATATCTATTTAAGTAATAATCACTATGCATTTATTACCTATTTTATCCGTTAATTAAAACCCAGTCTTGTGAATTGTTTTGAAAGATTAAGGAAAGATTAAGAAAAGCTTAAATTAAAATAAGGCGATGAGTAATCTTTTTCACAGTAGATCAAAACACGGGGTCGGATATGTTAGGTTCCATATTTTTAAAATCTTTTAAGTGAAACTGTCATCAGATCTTAGTTAATTCCGTTTGAAAAGAAAGCACTTATACTCAAAGTTAACTAGAAGTATTTTCTCATGGGGCCAGATCGTTTGAAAAATAAGCTCCAAGAAAACCTGTTTTCTCAGCAGCAGATCAGTTCCGATAACTGCTGCTGATTTTGTGCTGACACAGACTTACGCCTCTTGAATACCACATAGTCCTGGTGTGGATCTGCCAGACGTGAACGTTGAGTATTGGTAGATCTGATGTGACAGCCCTGCAGGTGATCAGTGATGGCTGCTTGAGATGGGATGCTGGCGTGCCATAGAAGAAGGAGGTACATGTCGGAAGTACATGGTCAAAAAAAGGCTAACTTTCAATGAATATAAATTAGGGCTGGGCGATATGGACCAAAAGTCATATCTCGATATTTTCTAGCTGAATGGCGATACTCGATATATATCTCGATATTTTTTCTGTGCCATAATTGGGGTTTCCCCCAAAGCATTATAGCATAGCATCTCTGTTAGCTTCATTTTTTTTCTGATCAAACCCTTAAAAAAACAGTCAGTTTTAATACAAAGCCTCGTGCCAAATGTCACACAGGTACCTTTATTAACAGAGGTCTGCACAATATCAACATGTATAAAACAAATGAAATAAAAATAAACTGCCTGCATGTATAGAATAAAAATGATTCTTGAATAAAATAAAACAAATATCCATTTCCTGCATAACAATTAAATTAAAATACACTGTGCAATTAATACAATGTAGACAGTAACAGGCAGACTTTTCCACTGAGGTTGACAGTTGTGCAAATAACAAAACATTTGTGCAAATCTCAAATAAAACATTCAAGTCAATTTGTCACCAAATAAGCTATATCAAAATCAAAAAAAAAAAAAAAAAAAAATTTAAATCGATATAAACGATATTGTCTCGTACCATATCGCGTTTGAAAATATATCGATATATATTAAAATCTCGATATATCGCCCAGCCCTAATATAAATCAATCATGTAATGACAACTAGTTCCTAAAGTTATTTTACAAAACACATTCGATTCATTTCAATGGGAGCGAGAGTGCTGGCTAAAGCAAAGTTGGACAATTGCATGAGACTGCTGTAGTTTGTGCCTTCATTGCTTCATAAGAGGCCATTACGAATACTTTTCTTTGGAAGGGGTTTTAGTTGCATCTTTATTTTAACCTTATGGACACTAGGGTGTTTAATACTCACATATGCAGATGAATGCAGCTTTCTGCCTTTACCCCACCAAGAACCTGAAATGGTTACTGAAATTATGTACAGGGTGCCTATGTGTAGAGTATGCTGTGATTTGACTCGTTGCTCATAGGGCTTATGGTTTGCTAATGTATCCTACTATTACCTCTGCATAATGATGTTCGTGTCTGTGCATGTACTCTTGTTGCATAGGAGTTCAGATACATGTGGCATTAACCAGTAAAAGTGACTCTTAAATGGCATTGGTTCTGAATTCGCTCTCCTTCCCTTGCCTCCAATGCAGTCACGGTTTCTTATTTTTCTCTCGGCTTACTGTAATCATCAGGGTGTCATCATTATGCTCCATATTGAAACCAAGATGAGATTCTGGTTGGATGCCATTAAATGACTAGCTGGAGAGCAGCAGCATCTCTTGGTTTGCTCAGGGAAATGCTAAAGGTACAGGTCAGTTTTGGCTGAGCTGAATTCCAGACACAAAAACAATTATTTCCCCCCAAACACACATGGTGTGTCAAAAAATGCATCATATGATGTGATATACGTGTATAATACCGGCCTTTGGATATGAATGCATTTGTTTGGCCCATGTCCTCGCCAATCTCCTACAGTAATTACATTGTCTTATCTTCTGCAGAAGCTGCACCTGTCTTTGTTGTAGCTCAGCTGCCCAAGCATGCCAGAAATAACACGATGGTTTCCTCTATCATCTGACAGAAAGCTATATTTTAGCACAAAATTGGTGTGTGTGGGTTTGTTTTTTTTTTTGTGGCTGGTCCTGCATTTGTGGAATATGCAAATGTATGTGTTTAATTCCTTTTAAACCATAAGTGGTGTTCTGGTTTCAGGTTATGATATACTTACAGTCAATGGATACAGACCAGTGAGCTTTTTAGGGAAGGGCATGACTGCTATATTTTTTTAAATTCCAGTCTAGAAAATGAATTTAGCTTTTAAATGTAAATCCAGAGATCACTTAATTTGGTAGCTTTGCTGATTGCCCTTAATTCTTGCAGACAAATTACTCTGAATCAAGATTTTCAAGAAGTGCAAATGACCCGCAAGGGACCAACACATGTTCACACTCATGTACACACACATACAGTACGTAGTGCTGGCGCTTAAAACAGTACTGCTCTGTCTTGTACCCCTGCAAGATTATATGTCCAAATATCATTTACATTTTTGGTTGAATTTTTTGGAAGCGATTTAACATCTGCATGTCCTAGGGGACGAGTATATGTGTGTGCACACATGTGTGCACCATGATCTTCTAAGGAACCCCATATCATGGATTCTGGATGCAATTAAAAGGCTGTCAAGCTGGTGTGAAAAGTGCATGCAACCCCCCCCCCCCCCCCCCCCCTCCTCCTTACACCCAAACAAACACGTGCGTGTAAATACACCTGACTTTTGCAAACCGATATCACTGTGCCGCTTTTGAATCGTGCGCTGTGTGCGCGTGCAACTGTGTTCACATGCAGCCCCACAAGTGTTGAAATATGGCTCCCATATTTCACTGCAGCCACAGCATTTGTAAATGCCAACCGCTTCCTTGCACCAACCCCCCACCCCCAACCCCATCCTTCTCCTACGATTGGAACATCCCATGGAGGGTTTGGCTTTTAATAAATTGAAGGAATAATCCACCAGGAATGAGGGTGGGTTAGCGGCACTTGTGAAATGGCAGCACCGCAGACGCCTCCCTGCCTCCAAATATCAAGAAAAATATTGTAAACAAAGGCAGATGCTACAGTAAACCACACAAAATGGAGAGCTTTTTTTTTTTCTTGTTCAAAGCCAGCTAGAATCCCTAAATTACCCAAATAGAGTAGACAGAAGCTCTTTGTAGGTTTAAAAAGTTTCTGGTCGTGCGTATATTGGGAAGAAGGAGTTTGGCTGTTGGTTGCAGCCATAAGAGCCTTTTGATCACAGAGGACGATGGGAGACAAAGATCAGGGAGCCGGCCCCTCCCAGAGATCCCCCCGTAGCTCCATCCTCCGTCCTGTGTGTTTCCTCTTCCACACCCCACACCAGACTCACTCAATTCCCTGAACCGTCACAGTAAATGGCTATCTTGGAGTAAATTTATAACTGCCACTTCAGCTGACAATCAAATGCTATCACTAGCTTCTCACTGTCTATCACTTTGGCCCCTATGAGTAGGGCGAAGGCAGGGATGAGGAGGGAGGGGGGGGGTGTTGGGGTGCTCAGGGGCTGAGAGAAGGTGAGAGCAACGTAGCCGATCTAACTGTAGCCGATCGATGTGCAGGTTGTAAAGAGCGCTCCTTCTCCGCCTCCTCTTCCTCTCCATCTGCTCCACCTCATTATGCCACATGTTCTTTCTCATTCTCGTCGCTTCTCTTTTTCCCCCACAGAGGTTTTCCGTATCCGCCAACTCCTCCCTGGCCTTTTTACATCCCCATCTCTATTTATTTATCTGCCTATCTGCTGCATCTTTTGTTGTCCCCACCGCCGCCTCCGCCGGTCCCCGCGTGGGCTGGCCCCATGTCACGGCCTCTGTCTCTCGCCCCTCGTTTGACATTTCCCTCATAATGGTCAGATGGGGGAATACCACTCTCTCTCCTCTCCTCCTCTGTTCTTCTGCTCACCCTTTTTTCCCCTGTCAGGGTGTCTCGCTGTTGCAAAATGGAGAAAATCAATTGAATGTGAGCTTCTCTGAAAGCCGTCTGTATCAATACAGAAACAACTTTTTTTTTTTTCCCAGAAAAAACAAAAACAAACACGAGTGTATATATTTATGTGCAGGAATGTTGAGGGACATAAAAAGAGAGGAACAAGGATGGGGGGGAGGAGGGTTAGTGACAGACTCAAGCTGGGGACGTTTGTCGCTGCTCGTCACTTTTCCCATCAGCCAGCGGACATGACAGCCAAGGCGGGTGAGAGGCGAGTGGCGGGCTCTCAGGACCAAAGCAGGAATGAGCGCAGAGTGACAGATGGCTCCTTCATGCTTAGGCCATCATGATGGGGCTGAGAGGAGCAAGTAGAGCAATGGACAAAGAGGAACTGCGGAAATGGAAAAGAAGAGATGTCTTGTGACAATATCAAAACCCACCAGACATTTTTTCTCCCTCCCCAGCCTGTCTGTCAACTCATCTTAACAGTGTTTGCCACTGGCTTAGTGGGGCAGCACCTGTATTTTTTTTTATCTGTTCCTGATTCTGCAGAGCGGACAACAAATTGACGGTGTGGGTGTCTGCGTATTTTCAGACTTTGTTTCAGAATCGTTACAGCCCTAATATGCCCTAATACTTGTGATCGGGCTGCGGAGAAAGATAGCTCAGTTTTCACAAGACCATAAACCTTCTTTTATCTCAGTGATTGATCAATGCTGCGGCTTTTCTCAGTAGCACAATCACATAAGTGATTAAGTGGTGATTAAGGAACGCTTCACCAGTCTTTTACATAATTAAAAGTTATTTAAAAAAATTCAAATCAGACATAGGAATCTATCTCGACACAACACTCAGATTTTGGAAGATCAATATATATTTACAGAAAAGATGAATCATTTAGTCTTGAACATCTTTCAAGATTTTGGGGTGGAACTGAATGTTAGGACGTGCTTATTTAAAGAATTGAATTTAGTTGGAATAAAAACAATAAAGTGGGCACTGATGGCTGTCTTTGAAGATTACTCAGTCCCTCCATCACTTCCAATTATCATTGAAGGAGGGGGAAAAAAAATGAAGGACATGTTCGTAAGCTGGGCATAAAGCCACATGTTTGAGCCTTTGGCAGCAAAAGCTGCCATTTGATGATGTTAAACTGACAAATACACTCATATGTTTAGCCATTGATCGGGCTGCTGAGAAGCTTGCAGCAGCATGCAGGTAGAGAGACTGAAGATGACAGAGAGCATGCAAATAGCTAAACTGGTGTTGGACAAATTGTGTGTTTCTAACTTAAAAATGAGTCATGCAACAAAAAAAAAAATGTTGTATTTGTTTGTGGGCTTGCTTGTGAAGTTTGCAACTTTAGTCATGAGCAAAACTCGGTCTAAGAAGTGAAATACATTTCTAAAAGGCGAAAGGGCTGGAACCTAAAATAATAGACACACCGCAAAAGCAGCTTTTCTATTTTGATTCAGGTCACTAAAGGCAAAGCAGAAGCAAAACAGACACACACAACCTTGTAAAACAAATGGGTTTTGTCATCCGCAAAGGAGGCTCAGACCCAGAGGCTGCAGCTACGATGAATTGTGACAAAGCCTAATTCCTTTGGAATTGCGGTACAGTCGATAAAGGAGCAAACGGTCTGGCAATGACCTCCAGGATAGTGTTATTGACCTATTTTGCATACACACTGGGTGCGAGAATGGACGGGCTCTTTATTTGTACTGTTATTTATTGGCCTGCAACATGACTGTAATGCCTGTCCAGGGACTCAGTTGGAGTGCAGTTATAGATTATCATGATTGCTAGTTATTAGTGTGTGTGTGTGTGTGTGTGTGTGTGTGTGTGTGTGTGTGTGTGTGTGTGTGTGTGTGTGTGTGTGTGTGTGTGTGTGTGTGTGTGTGTGTGTGTGTGTGTGTGTGTGTGTGTGTGTGTGTGTGTGTGTGTGTGTGTGTGTGTGTGTGTGTGTGTGTGTGTGTGTGTGTGTGTACGGCCACTCGTATACACATGCAGTGGATGGGAGAGATTATTCAAAGGCTTTCTGTTTGAATAAAGAAGACAGGGGCAGTCTTGCGCAAATTGTTATTGAAATAGTGTAATGCCACTCTAACTTAACTCCAAGGATAAAAGTGGCACTGCAGCAGTTGTCAACTATGCATATATATTACGTGTGTGTATCCACTGTGTCGTTCCTGTCTTGAGACATAATTACGGCGCAAAAATTGGTCAACTTTTACCCCGATATGGCTTGGAGTGTTGACAGAACAGACGTGTGGGCACACAAGTCCCCCGTCCATTCAAGTACCACAAGAGAAAGAAGAACAACATGGATGCAGAACGATATCTTCAGCACTGGGATAAAAAAAATACGTGAGCCACCACTGTCCATCTCATCCCTTTTATTAGCATTCACTTCTCAAATACATGAATGAGCTTCACTGTGACAATTGCAAACACTGCTTGTCACCAGCTGAAAGTCCGTTCACCTGCATGGTAAACTGCAGCTAAAGTGGTCCAGGTAATTTATCCTGACTGATGTGTTGACGATTTTTAACACAATGATGAATGGCAAAAATAAATAGGACTTGCAGGAGACCCCTGAGAGGTTCATCAGAGAAAGAAATAGTTAATCCACATTCAGTTAACCGGATTATTCAAAGAGAAATGACTAGACATACAAAGAAAAAAAAGGAAAAAGAGAGAGAGAGAGCAGTAGTTGCTTTTCTTTTTTTATCATGCTAATATCATTCTTTTGAGCATATCTTAAGTGTTGTAGATATTTACATATTACAGAAAAGTGAAAATGGCTATTTGCTTATTTTTTTCTTAAGCTTTTTTTTCAAGGCCTGTTTCCTTTTTCCATCTAACTTTTTGCAGGTACATGGTATCTCAGTGGGATTAATTGCTCATTTAGTAACTCTTTTCCATATTTCACGGTTGAGAGAATATCCAAATTAGCTTTGCCATCAGAGTTCACTTCTCCACTGGGGCTTGAATGACCACACTTCGGTACAGCACACTGAGCCAATCAGGTGCTTGTAACTTATGGGATGGGCGGGTCGGCTGCTTGAAGCCAGCGTCCACTTCTTGGCTGTGTTGGTTAGTTGCATTAAAATGAATTGTTGTGGGAAGATGAGGCAGATTCATTGAGATTGGGGCATTCAGGCCCTTGTTATTATGGAGACCATTTATTTCCTAGTAAATTAGAATTTGACTGAAAGCATCACAGGGTACCAAATGGACCCGGCTGATGCTGGTCTGGTGGGCTGAGGGAAGGGCAGCAGGGTGATAGGCTTGCAACTAAGCGACAGTTATTATTCAGATATGGATGGCGCAGTGGTCGGCATGCTAGAATCAACCTAATGGGGTGGGAAGGTGCAGTCGATGGCTTTCGCTGGCGCTCACATGCACTGATATCTCTAAACACCCCCTCCTCTCCCCCCCCTCAGCTGACTATCCATCCACACTGACATATTCTGATGACTCGTGTCATTAAAGCCACCGTCCACTGAGGAGGTAATTAGCCAAAGTATGGCATCAATCAGCGGATAGAGCCCCTCACGCCTGCCGGGGTGTCTGGGACGTGCTTTTTTGCAGCCACTCTGGCCTCCTGCGGCCCCCTGTTCCCCACATGGTGGGCATTAACCTTCTTAGGCTTGGTCACTTGTCTATGACGAGCTTGTGCTCTGTTGTTCACAAGCTCTTATTCTGTGTTTTCGCTACTGGATGGACCCTGTAAATGCCAGAGTCATATGGTCACGGGAGTGGTGGAGCGTGGAAAAAGGACACGGAGGGATGCAGTTGATAATATTTTTCCATATATGGAGCCTGTCAGCGAGTCGTATAGGAAAACTAAGAAAGATACGCAATTTAAGACTAGATGTCAGACGTCGGAGCCGAATCTGTCACGTTCTTGATCAGATTATAAGAAACCCTTGTACTCACAGAAACAAATGCCTTCCTTGACATGTCGTTTTTGAAGCTCTCTAAAGCAACTAAATTAATTTTGCTCAATGTTGACCAAATGGGTCATTTCTCTGCCCTCCTGCCCATCAGTGTCCTCCCAGACAAACAAATCACCACTGCTTTGCCAAAACAAAATGGCCTCCATCAGTGCGAGCACAGTGACATCTCCATCTGCTGTCAGACAAACCATTAAAAGTGCAGGGCAAAATTTCAGCCCTGTCAGTGCGCATAAAGCCTCTCATTTCTCTCCATCAGCACAGTCTACCAGTTCCGCACAGCAGAGATAGACTCAATCTAAAAGCGGACTCCCATACTGAACATTTTGATTTCATTACCGCCCGCCACTGAATATTCATATACTTTTTTTTTTTTTTTTTTTTAACTGCTATGTCAATTCACACCTGGAACCAGCAGGGCACCATGCATTATTCATTAGTGAAAAGCAATGGGGTATGGTCTAATAGAGTTTACTGGGGTGCTAGAAAACTTGGTCTCTTCTTCTTGATCCATTAATGATGCATCTTCTCTCACTAGTGGTTTCAAGCTAACCTCCCACCCATGCAACAATGCTCCAGGGTCCCGGGGGAACCATTCGGCTCACCTCATTTAATTGTTCTGTTACTGACCTAACCAAGAGGTTTGAACAAAGAACAGAAGGCAGGCAGTGGATTCAAAGCCTCCTTGGATTTCACTTTTTTAGCCCCAGAGAGTCAAAGTCAACTTCTCACCGTTGTGTAAGTACATTGAAGGTGACGTCGGCCCAGATAGAGCAAACCATTCGCAAACATAAAATGATATCTCATTTTTGAATTCCAGCATGTAAAACACAAGAAAAAATGGGTCCAGAAGTATATTAAAAGAACACAGTGTAAAGGATTTTCATGGATTTGGATTTACTAAGATCATAACCGAAATTCATTCAAAGATATCTTGTCAAAGCCTTTATACAAGATGCAGTATTTCATTTGAGTTCAAAAATTCTTTCAGAGCACCAAATCAATGAAATACAGCAGCATTTTCTTTTGTATGGTTTAAAAGATTAAATTTAGTAAATATGACACCCAGCAGGAGATGACTAAGGCAAATAAAGTAAAACAAAAACATTTGTGTTGTTTCATAAATTCCTAGTCACAGGGAGCAATTTATACCATTTCCTCAACTATTTCAAACTTTCTTGTGAATTTGAAGTGTCTTTTTCTTTTCTTTTATACCTGACAGAGAGTGGTATTAAACTTTACAACTCGTTATAGTTAACTATGCTATAATTCAACTTTAGATGGAGATACTTTAATTGGCAGTGACACATTTTCCTCTGAAAATGCCTTTGGCTTGGGCTTTCCATCTATTCTATTTTCCAGCTTCTTCATCTTTTAACTCCGAATACTGAGGAGAGCAATACCCCGTGGTCAAAGACACCAATGTAGAAAAAGCCTCACTTTTTTTTTTTTTTGGCTCATGGATCTGTTTTGACTGTTGTCATTAAGGGTAGCATACCATCATAAATTAATGAGCTTCTGCTCATATTTCTAACCCGGACGGACAAAGGTTGCACTGTGAATTTTATTGGTCTTGAAAGATCAGTTCAAGGTCCCATTTTCATGTCTGATCTGACCTGCACAACTGAGAACGGAAGCCAGTGCTGAAGTGAAATAAGCTGCATCTCCTCTGTTTGATCCTGACTTGATCAAAGAGTCAGAGCTTTTATCCTCAGTTTAAAAGTGACATATATCTCCAGGAAAGACTTCTGGGAAACATCATATATCTGGGAAGCGGAACTAGGGGAAAAAAATGTGGGTTCCATCCTGGTCCCTGGAAAGTTTTATAATCTACGTGAAGAGGGCATGGGACTTGGTCCAAAAATTCCAGATGTGCTTTCGTGGCTTGGAGGTAGGGCTGGGCGATATGGACCAAAAGTCATATCTCGATATTTTCTAGCTAAATGGCGATACTCGATATATATCTCGATATTTTTCTGTGCCTTAATTGGGGTTTCCCCCAAAGCATTATAGCATAGCATCTCTGTTAGCTTCATTTTTTTCTGAGAAAAACAGTCAGTTTTAATACAAAGCCTCGTGCCAAATGTAACACAGGTACCTTTTGTTAACAGAGGTCTGCACAATATCAAAATGTATAAAACAAATGAAATAAAAATAAACCGCCTGCATATATAGAATAAAAATGCTTCTTGAATAAAATAAAACAAATATCCCTTTCCTGCATAACAATTAAATTAAAATACACTGTACAATTAATACAATGTAGACAGTAACAGGCAGACTTTTCCACTGAGGTTGACAGTTGTGCAAATAACAAAACATTTGTGCAAATCTCAAATAAAACATTCAAGTCAATTTGTCACAAAATAAGCTATATCAAAATCATTAAAAAAAAAAAAATGTAAAAAAAAAAAATTATTTATTTTTTTTAAATCGATATAAACGATATTGTCTCGTACCATATCGTGTTTTAAAATATATTGATATATATTAAAATCTCGATATATCGCCCAGCCCTACTTGGAGGAGTATTCAGCTGTTTGTCTTAAGGTATTGCATGGCAGGTGCTACGGCGGCATGGAAAACTGCGTCCATTGCCAAAGGCCATTCAGGCCCTATACAGATGGAGTGAAGGTTTGATCTGCATTGCCGGCAATACGATGGACTCATTCCAGGCTCCAGTCTAACTCTGGCAGGGCTGCCCTTTTGTCACAGATTCTGGTCACAACTTTTATGAATGGAATTTCTTGGCTCAGCATAGCTGTGGAAAGGATCTAGTTTGGTGCGGTCAAGTATTCATATCTGACTTTTAAAAATGATGTGGTGTTGTTGGCAACATTGAAATACAATCTCAAGCTCTTACTGGAGCCGGTTCACAGTCATGATTCTCAGTTGAACGGTGGATGGGTGTGGCATCTGCAGTAATAAGAACTCTGTATGGGTCTGTTGTGGCTAAGGGAGAGCTTAGCCAATACCAGGAGTCTATCTATGTTCCTAACCTCACCGATGGCCATGAACTGTGGCTGCTAACCAAAGAAAAAAACGAAATCAGCAATACAGGCAGTGGAAATTAGCTTTCTCCGCAGGGTAGCTGAACAGATAGATTTTTACTGTTATTGTTAAAAGATGTGGGCAGTAAAACTACATGGTTTGGTTTAGAAAAAGATCATGATGTGGATTTTATTCAAATTTGCACACTGTAAATATATGCTACAGCAGTTTTTTGAATTTTCTATCTTAGATGGCAAGACAAACTATGAAGAATTTCAATGAAATTTCACCATCCAATACTCTCTTGCAGTCAACCTCAAAACATGACCTCCTTACTGTAGGAAACCAGAGGAAAATGGTTTAAATCTTTAAAGCAACACAAAAGAACTTCTGCAGTTTTTAGGAGAGCCTCAACTTAATAGTTTGAGAAGTGGAGGTGGTGGAGGAGTATAAATACTTCGGTGTTCACCTGGACCTCTCACTGGACTGGAGATACAACACTAATGCTGTTTATAAGAAAAGACAGGCAGACTTTACTTCCTCAGGAAGGTTAGGATCCTTCAACATTTGCAGGAAGATGCTGTTTATCTTCTATAAGTCTGTCATGGAGAATGCAATCGCATCTGCATTCATCTATTGGGGGAGCAGCATCACAGCCAGTGACTTAAGGAAACTGAACTAATTGATAAAGAAGGCTGTCTATGATCTGAGGACGGTTCTGGGGCCAATGTGCACAGGATTGTGCGAAGGATGATAATTCATAAAAGAAAGAAGAACAACCCTGAGCATCCTCTTCACAACACAGTTATTCAGCAATGGACTGTCTCCAGTCAGAGGCTGTTTCAGATCTGCTAGAACACAAACCGCTACAGGAGATGCTTCCTACTTATAGCAATAAACCTCTGAAATCATGACTACTGCAACAATTAATTTCTATTCATGAATTAATAAAGTATTTTTGAATTTGAATTGAATTTAGCTCAGAGGGCCCCACCGTATGCATGCAAGTTAATGGGTTTCTATGACACTGTCCAAGATAAAACCTTGGTTGGTTGCTTATTTGGTCACTCTTTTTCTCTTAGTGTCTCTTGTTTTCCTCTGTCATGATATTCTTTGTAGTTCTGAGAACTGCTTCATTTTCTTTCAGCTAGAATGAAGCTCCAAAGTTATTTTGGGTGGTTTTTGTCGATAAAAAGGGTCGGAGACCACCAGAGCTAAACAACACTCCCTAAAAGTTGCCAAATATTCCTTGGAATGAAGTCGAAATGGATATTTTAAGATAAAAGAAAAAGGAAAAAAAAACTCCTTGTGTTGTTTTAATTGCCTTCAAGATATCTTAGTCACATACTGTATAGTAATTATTCATTTGTTGTTTTGTTGTTGTTTTCATGAAAGCACTAAGCAGTATATCCAATTTCACGGGCAGCATGGTGGCTTGGTAGTTTCCTTGCAGCTAGAAGATTTCTAATTCAAATCCCGGCTGGGGCCTTTCTATATGGAGTTTCAAGGCATGATTGCAGAGAAAATTGGAGAAGTTTCAAGACATGCATGTTAGGCTGACTGGTGGTTCTAAAGTGCCCATAGGAACGAGTGTGAGCATCTATATGTGGCCCTCTGATGGGCCTGGAGACCAGTCCAGGGTGAAGCCCTGCCTCCTGCAGGGATAAGCTCCAGCAGATCCCTGGAGTTAGCAGAAGCAGCTATAGATAATGAATGGATGCAGGATTCAGTAATACTTAGTTATTTGATGATGCAAGTAAATTTGAATTAATTAAACTTCATGTTAATTTAATACACTTAGATGTTTTATTCAAGTGTATGGTTTTGTTATTATCCTTATTTGTCTCTGAAAGTCCCTTAGTCCATTCTGCATGTCTGGTGTTAAAGGGTAGATGAATCTGCATTCACCCAAGGGGGCTTCAGCACTAACTTTTGTCCATCCTGTGCTCCCTGCAGGACTGGATTTTGTTTGAGCAGTGACTTTCTGCTCAATCAAATGCTAACCTTTTCATTCCTCTGACATCTAACATCTGGTCGCACAAAGACACCAGCTTCTTTTCTCTGGTAACTACAGCGTTTATACACTTATATCATAACGGATACGTGCTCATCTTCAGTATATATTCTATGGAGGAAAAGTAAACAAATGATTCCCAGTTACTATTCTACAACACACGGCCGTATGAAAGCAATGAATAGATGAATAAATAAATGGGAAGGGGAAATATTGATTGTTTTATGAGCTCACCGGTTTGATTGGTGAGGCGACAGCAATGAGCTGCCACATGTGTTTTTGTCCCAAGATCTCATCGCAATGCTCACATTCAAGGTAACAATCAATCAATATAAAGAAAAACAAACAAAAGTCAGAAACTGATGCATCACTCTAACACCGACACCCTTTCTATTTGCCACAAACGCAGACAATGACAACCAAATAGATTTGAGTAAGTGCATTCAGGCCTCACTGCAAACAGACATCGCTGGGGGGGGGTTGGGGGGTGGCACTAAACCCAATTCAGCCTTATCATGTCTCATAGGCTTCCTTTCCTGAAATGATTGTTTCACTCAAATGAACAGATTGAATATATCATGCATCCTTGGTATAGATAGAAATAAATCTTTCAAATCAGCTTTTTATATATATTTTTTTTCAGCAAAGCAATTTCTTAGCCAGGGTCCGCCTGACTGAGGGGGCTGTCTGTCATAAATTCACACCAGCAAGTGCATAAATCTCCCTTACAGATAACATCAGGTGTGGATTGACGAGAGCTAGAGAGCAGCAGAAACATACTGTAGTAAAGTCTATGCATGTTTTCATTGCAGGCACAAGTCTTTCCAAGCGTGCACGCATTTGCTAAGCACCTGAGAGACTTTTTACTGCGTGTGTACATTTTGTTTCTCAGTTTTATAGGTGCATCTGCTGTCTGTCATGTATTTTTCTACAATACACACATGCTCGCTGGCTGCGTGTGTGTTTTATATAATTGATTTTAATTGGTGATTATCCACCTGCCATAATGTAAATGATCTGTCCTAATTTCAAGGTGGTCAACATAGCCTCATCTGTACTCCAATAATTTTGTTTGGGAGGGGAGTTTGTTTTTGTCTCTGGTAATATTTTCAGCTATACTCAACTCTGTCCATCACTGTCCTGCCCCATTTTGTTTTTAATCCCCATCATCTCTCCCACACTGTGATGCTTTTCTCTTTTTTTCCTTCATTTTCCGCTCTTTCCCTCCAGCCTTTGCTCCATCCCTGCCTCCCGTTCCCTCGTCGCTTTTTTTCCTCTTTCATTCCCTTCTCTCCCACCGTACAGCCTTCGGTTACTTTCTGACTTGTGTGTAGTTTAATAATCATTAGGCTAGGCCCCTAATGAATAAAGTCACTTGGACTAAATGCTCGCAGTGTTTCGAGATACGAGATACAGGAATGAGGAAAAATGAGAACATGGGCATTTATTAGCTTGTTGGTGGAATTTCAAATAAGTCATAAGAAACCTTTACATTATGATGACCATATACTGCTTATTTGATTTAATAGATCTTTTAGCTGATTGAGCAAAAAGGCACCTTAGCATTGTCGTGCCTTCTGGTTAAAAATAATACCACTGGAGAAGACAGAAGGATCCATTTGTTACAAAGATCTTGATGTTGGACTAGCTTAAGCATGACAGCCACTTGTAGATGAACCTGTTGAACACATCAGATGGCAGAGAGAAAAAAAACACTTATTTATGTCTCACTTACTGGAACTCTCTCAGATAGATTAATCATATCATTGTCAAGTTGAAAAACTTCAATCTAATATCATTCTTGTCAATACCAATTGTATCGTGTTGCATTCTATGTTTCAGTCCCACTTACAAACAAACAATCCACTTCACTGTAGAAACCATCAATCTCTTGAAGTCAGATAACTGACATAAAAACAGCAAAATATATTTTTTACTTTTAAAGTGTTTATTTTATATTGACATTAATCATTAGAGCTCAAGTGGTGCAGCTCTGTGACAGACGTGCACCCTTGCTGTGGGGATATATAATAACATAATAGACGACTCCTTATATGGACATCATGCAGGTGTTTATACGTCACATTTTTTGCCTTTTTTTTTGTCTTTTGACAAAAAATGAGTTTAGGTTAAGTCATGATAACGTTTAAATTGCATATATTATTTAAACCGGAAGTAATGATAAATGACCAGAACTCACAGAATAAATAGTTTTTCTGTTATTTTCGTTCATAAAAACGACATGACATTTTATTGACGGTATAAGTTATTTTAATAATTCAATCCACTTGTGTAACTACTACTTTTTGCTCAGCTATGTTCATGTATCATGTACATTTTTAAAGTCTCTATTCATTTAATATAGTTCTAGAAAAAAAGTCTAAATGCTCTTACAAACACCCCCAGTTTTGTCTTTAACAGTTTTCAGATTCATATTTTCTATACTTCTATGACTATACTGGATAATTTATTTTTTAGAATTTTTTTGGCATAAAAAGTATATATATATATATTTTTTTTTTTAATCTGGGGGTGGTGCATATATGTCAGAAAGGTATGTACCAAGGCCCGTAAAAGGGGTTAACTCATTAGATGAGCCCTTTTTTTCTGACAGATATCAGGAATGGAGATTACCAAGGGGTTATCCAAGGCTGTGTACCGTATTCTGCGGACCATTAGGCGAACCGCATTATAAGGCGCAATATCAATGAACGTGTCTACTTTCATACATAATTTTCATACCGGGTTATAAGGCGCAAGATAAAACATGTATAGAGCAAATCAAAACAGTCTGGTAAGTCGAACTTTATTCATTTCATTCACAATAACTCAGAATATTGTTCAGTTTTAACTAACACAGAAAAATACACTCACATTTTAAATCATTCGTCTTCCACGAATCCACAAATAAAATGTGGTGGAGGTAAGCGTTGTACTACGTCCTGTTCTCTGATTGGTTCATTGTTGCCAGCGATAGCGTACACTTGAAGTTAGTGTGAGGTTGGAACTACATTGTATTCCAACATTTGATTATAATTGGATTATGATACAGATTTGAAAATTGGGTTTACGCTAAAAACCTAATGTTGGCTTGACGTCTAATTATAATAAGGTAACATAGATTAGATGTTGGATGAGGGTTGCTTGCCAGCACTACATAATTAGTTATCTAACGTAACAAGCCATATTCAACCAAGGGCCGACTTTAATGTGTCAGCTGGGAATCGTCCGACAATCAATCAAGCGGAGCGGCTTCATTGCTACCAAAGTCGCACTAAAACATTTTGACAGATTTGTTATGCGTAGTGTACCACATAAAATTGGTTCGAGGTCAGTAAGCACAACAGAATTCACACATAAGGCGCCCCGGATTATATGGCGCACTGCCGTTTTTTGAGAAAAATTAAGGATTTTAAGTGCGCCTTATAGTGCGGTAAAAATACGGTAGGCTATGTAGAATTTCTGCTAACTTGAACAACCATTTTTCTTACTTTAACTTAGGAAAATCAGTGACTGAAACATGGAGTTGAGAAAAAAAGACTTTCAAGTGAGAATCCAGGATAAAGACGTAATTAAATCATCATGTAAACCACAGTAAAACCGAAAGGTTTTGTCTCCAACAGAAAACTGTAAGGTTTGTGCAGTGATCATTTTGTCACTTTGGATCAAACATATTAGTAGCCAACTTATGTGTAGGTGGACAGGTGTAGCATAGGCCTGGGGCAACATAGTCCTGGAGACTTCAGGACGTGCGTGCGTGCGTGCGTGCGTGCGTGCGTGCGTGCGTGCGTGCGTGCGTGCGTGCGTGCGTGCGTGCGTGCGTGCGTGCGTGCGTGCGTGCGTGCGTGCGTGCGTGCGTGCGTGCGTGCGTGCATGACCCTGTTATGCTCCACACGCTCTCAAAGGAAAATGCAGGTGTATTGATTTTTGGCACTTGCCATAGAAGGGAGCCAGATATTGGCATTAAACCCTTTTGACATGTTCTTCTCAATGAAAACCAAATTGTACACTTGATGTGACGCACAAACAACAAGTGCTTGTGCAGCAGCAGTCTGTACATCACAAAGGGTGAGTCGTACAGGTGCATCGTGAGCTGTACCACCACAGTTTTAACAGAAACACAGCCACTGTTCAAATTCAGTCACATCCAAAACCTGCATCGACTTAAATAAAATATACAACTTTTTATTTATCACACCTGCATATTTTCCACAGACATACCTCCGCACCTGATAAGCCAGGCGTAAAAAATGGGCTGGCTCTTCACGCTAGAATATGGCCCAAAGCGCACTTTCATTTTCTTTCTGCCGCTTTCTCTCTGTTTCTGCCTTTCTTCTTTTTTGCTCCATATTTTTTTCATTGTCTAGGCAGTACCATTTGGAGGAAACACTTTTTTTTTCTCTCTCATCATACCTTGGCCAAATTTCTCTGCTCTTGATGTTGCCGCTGTGAGTTGTGATGCCTATTCCTCAGAACAGCCATAATGACAAAAAAATATGTTCTGTAAAGATTTCAGATCACTGTGTTCCCTAGCAACAGGCAAATGTATTGTCTCCAATCTTGATGCAAGCATCCTTATTTTCACCAACGAGATGTTGGATGAAAGTAAGGGCACTCATGTAAGGACTACTTTCTACCCTGATGGGCCTGAGAGTGGTGAAGGCGGGGTTACTACTTGGGATGAGCATCCATTTTTGAGATGATAGGATTGGATAATTGGCTAAAATGGTTGAAATTAGCTTCCTTTGGGTTAAGCAAAGCGGTTATGACAAGTACAAGAGACCTTCTACCATTTTAAATTCTCTTCCTATGATGGTTGAAGTCTTCACCAAGTTGTAAAAGGATATAGTTAAATAGTTAGATCAGCTAGTTCTTTCCCATTCCCTTTCTTTTTAAACTTTAAGCACCACAAATGAAATTCCATGCACATCCTTTGTATTAGGGTTGCAGCATAAATATCAGAAATGTATCACCAGCCTCTACCAGCAGCACTGCATGAAATGAAGCATTAAGACTCTGCATTTACTCTAGGGAGTCACTGTTCTTCTTAATGCACATACACAAATCCATAAAAGCAGCTACACACTTGGGAGAGCACTCTGTAAAAGCCAACAGAAACATTTATTTGCATAACCTTTCTCTAGTTTTTTTTTTTTTTTCTTCCAAACTCTCAGTTCAGAGTATTTTCTGCCCAGATAAAAATGGAAATGCCATAAGTAAGAGGATCACTTGCCATCCTACAGCCAAGTGTTATTATTGGTTAGGACCCCATGGTGGGTTCCACTCCCCTGCAATCGATAGCCACTGTAGCGTACTGTAGCTCTGAGGAAAGGTACATAATGTGCATGCAATCCTTTATTTTAACAGCTGCACAATTCAGAGAGATGCCACCTGTTTGCCAAGAGTTTTGTAGGTAATTACAGGTAAAGGGTTCTGCCAAAAGGTATTACTCATGTGCTCTCAGTTTCTGTTTTTCAAGGAGAGGAGCAGGAGTTGATAAATTTGCTCTGCAGCAGATTTGTTCACATACATGAACTGTGAAGCACAAAATAACCCTCCAATGGCCTTACAATATCATTAATCTAGTGTTGTACTGCTACACTGGCTTTTGGTCATGTGAGTGTCCCAGCTAAACATTGACAATGATCAAGACAAGAAAAGCAAGTTTCCCTCCATAAGTTGTGCTCTACCCTCAGCCTCCCCCTCCCAGTTCTTATCTGAAGTGTATTTGGAACCATCTGTAATTAGAAGCTGGCATGCTTACACATGTAAAAGGGCATGTTTTGTGCAAAATCCAAGTTTTCACTGCTTTTCAACATAATTGGATATCCCCAGCATGTCTGGAGACCCAGAAAATATGACAAAAGATCATCTTCTTTTCTTGTATTTCCCTTATTATCTAGAACTGTAAATGGGAATGAGCTGTTGGTGTTTTTAGGTTGTGTGAGGTCTACTTGCTCTGGTTGGCCTGTCAAGCTGACTACCAGCTAATTAGTCATCACCAGGTTATCAATCTATTATCAGTCACAGAATCATAGCTCTTTTATTCTCTACCATCCTTTGTAACGTCCCTCATTTCATTTTGGGGATTTATTACCCATACTCAGTACAGATGCTCTTGCTCTACACTATTCCACTCTGACTGGTTTCCGTCTATTAGCAGCTGGTTCATTTATGCTACTAGACATTCAGGGAGTATGTTCACTTATTTGTTTTAGCCCTATGTGGGCTCATTCTTATCTTATTATTATATTATATCATACTTTGTGTGGATGGTTTGGTGGAGAAAATCCAGTTTATTCCCCTGTCTTCTGCTTCTGTAGCATACCTTCTCAGTTGGTTAGGCAGAGCTGTGACTCTTTGTTCGGCAATCCCCATTGTGTCAGATATGAAGAGTTGGTTCGGTTGCACCTTTATTCCTCTCATAGCTGACTCAATCTTAACCTCCAGTTTTTATCCCTATGGTTTGTACTTGAAAGTATTAGTAATAACGTAATGACTTACTCATATTATAAAGTCTTTCTGTAAAGATCCATTGTTGTACAGTGGGTCTACAGCTTTGTCTATTATGTTGAACAACTTTTGCAGTTTTTTTTTTTTTGGAGGGGGGTAGGGCTGGGCGATATGGACCAAAAGTCATATCTCGATATTTTCTAGCTAAATGGCGATACTCGATATATATCTCGATATTTTTTCTGTGCCTTAATTGGGGTTTCCCCCAAAGCATTATAGCATAGCATCTCTGTTAGCTTCATTTTTTCTGATCAAACCCTTAAAAAAACAGTCAGTTTTAATACAAAGCCTCGTGCCAAATGTCACACAGGTTCCTTTGTTAACAGAGGTCTGCACAATATCAAAATGTATAAAACAAACGAAATAAAAATAAACTGCCTGCATATATAGAATAAAAATGCTTCTTGAATAAAATAAAACAAATATCCCTTTCCTGCATAACAATTAAATTAAAATACACTGTGCAATTAATACAATGTAGACAGTAACAGGCAGACTTTTCCACTGAGGTTGACAGTTGTGCAAATAACAAAACATTTGTGCAAATCTCAAATAAAACATTCAAGTCAATTTGTCCCAAAATAAGCTATATCAAAATCATAAAAAAAAAATGGGGGGGGGGGGGGGGGTTATTAGCTCTAATGGTGGCAACCCTACAGATGCAACAAATGAAATGGATGTATGCTTTTTCAAGAAGTACAGTCTTGTTAAAGTCACCAGTGTTGTTTTCAGTCCAGTCTGTTCTCTATGTTGAGACTGTGGTATCTGTAGTCCCTTGGCAGCTCCACCAATCCCAAGCTAGAATGGGGCAACTGCGGATCAGTGGGTCATCTATATAGGCGGATCAATCCCTGGCCCTGTCACAGGTCAGAGGGGCACATGGGCAAGACACTGAACCCCACGTTATATCCCAATGTGTCCATGTGTATAAATACATTATGCATACCGATGAAATGAAAGTGGTTTGGGGTGAATGTGTTGTGTGAATGGGTCAATGAGAAACATGCTGTGTGGAACCTGGATAAGGCTGAAAAGGTGCTATGTAGGTGCAAGACCATTTGAATGATGTGTGTCTTCTTTTTATCATCCTGCTGTTCACCAGGGACACACACCACAACTAGGCATCTAAGGAAGTTTGTGTAGAAGGAAAACTGTGAGAGTAGGGATGGGCGGTTTGGACTAAAAAATGTATCACGATAATTTCTGGCATTTATCCCGATAACGATAAAAATGACGATACAAAACGTTACATCAACGGGAAATATTTCTTTCTTTCTTTCTTTCTTTCTTTTTCTTTCCTTCTTTCTTTCTTTCCCTCAGGCTCATTTCTTTCTTTCTTTCTTTCTTTCTTTCTTTCTTTCTTTCTTTCTTTCTTTCTTTCTTTCTTTCTTTCTTTCTTTCTTTCTTTCTTTCTTTCTTTCTTTCTTTCTTTCTTTCTTTCTTTCTTTCTTTCTTTCTTTCTTTCTTTCTTTCTGGCTCATTTCCTCAATTTATCATTTTTACCGTGAGATACAAATTCTTACCGTGGGGAATTTTTTTGACGGTTTATCGTGAACGGTAAAATATCTCCCATTCCTATGTGAGAGTACCATTTCTTGCATCTCACAAGTTCTTGCATATAGCAGTTCAAGCTGAATTATGTAAAATGCGCTGCAAGAAATCAGAGAACATGATTTACAAAGTTCTGTCGGCAGAACAAGTATGTGTCGTGACATTTTCAATTCTACATTATAGTTGGATTTGACACATATGTGTCCATGCTCATTTATTTTGGATGACCCACTAAAACATGTAGGAGAGGTGGCATGCACAAGTCACAAAACACACCACCATTTTTGTCTAAGTTTTAAACCTAGGTAAATAGCGCAATGAGGTTTACGTTTTTTTTTGTTTCTTAAAACAGGGAAAAAGAATTGGGTGTACAGACAACTGATATCTTTGACTGAAACCTGCTTGTTTGGTGGTTTGCGCTGTTGCAAGAATGTTTTCTAGTTCAAATCCCAGCAGGGGACTTTTTGTGTGGAGTTTGCATGTTCTCCCCATAGTAGTCCGCCAATTCCTTACTGTCCAAAACATGATAACATACATAACGTGTTTATTGGTGCTTCTAAATGTCCCATAGGTGTGAATGTGTGTGGTTGTTTGTCTATATGTGGCCCCGTGATGGACTGGGCGACTTGTCCAGGGTGAACCCCCGCCTTTTGCTGAGATCAGCAGATCCTTGTGACCCTAAATAGGTGTAAACAAGAGTAGCTGTTGGATAGATGAATCTGCCAACATGTGTAACAAAAGGGGATCTTTTGAAAATCTTCCAACTGATTAAAAATGGGATCTTGTTTGTGCAGTTGTGTGGCTTTAATTCCATTGCCTTAATCATTAGTTGATAAATTGAGCTGGTTACCTCAGAGACAAGTGGCAATTTAAGAAAAAAAAGCATCTCTATTGTTTTCATGGCAAAAGGACGTGTGCCTGTGAGATCCATGAAATAAAAACAACCCTTCCTTTGTTCATATCAATTACCAGGTGACTGTTAATCAATTGTAGTGACGGCATAATGATTAGTTGCCAGATGTTTGAAGAATGAGCAGTCATGGCTTGAGTTGATTTTCTCCCTTTCTCATTTTCTTTCTTTTGCGTTCCCGTTGACATTTCCTTACCAAGACAAAGAAAACGTGCAGTAAATAGTCCCCTTTTGGGGTGGTTTCATCTCCACTTTGATCCCTCTGTTGTTGGGAAAGTCTTTCTGAGTAACAGTGGAGAAACTGATTGTTCTTTTGCCTTGTAATTTTCCATTGATAAGCTCCACCAGCTCCGTCTCCTGTCACAAAAGCCCGGTTGACAACTTAACAATTACCACCACTCAAACGAGATGGAAATGCTGCTACTTTGGGCTTCTTGTTGTTGCATTGCAGTTTTTTTAGCCTTCCAAATGGAGTGATATTACATGATTCAGAGTGGATGTAGAGTCTGAGTAAATTCTGCAAATTTTTCTATAAAATTGCCTCATGGTTGTGTAGTTAGTCGATTTTAAGAGCAGTTCAGTCTTCTTACTTTATTAAACAAACATTTAGGTAGTGTTTTCCTTGATTTCCTGTTCCCCAAATTGAATTTAATCCCTCTTTTATTGGGGCGTTTTAACGTTATTTTAAAGTGAAAACTGTTGATCAGGATGCAGCAAGTGAGAAGTCAGCGTCCCTGTCACTGCTTGATTAAACAATGTGGTTGCCATTATCACTTCCAAACACACGTGTATTTCCTTTGAACGTGATGTACTAGTGTTTTTGCATGATAGACCACTAGTTTGACTGGTCCTCCTCCCTTACACTGTTCCATTATGCTGCTGTCTCCAGAGTAGGAACATAGTTCTATTTGGAGCTCAGGAAAGCTCTCAGTTAATGCCCCCAGGGATGCAGCATCATATCTGGTTAGAAGCAATGCAGAGACGTCTAGTGGTGGAGGCTTTGTGGCTTGCCTTTTACCAGCACATCTGGCTGCAGAAGATTAGTGTGCTACTGGACCCCGGGAAAATACACATCACGTGGACTTAAAGTACACACAAAAACAAAAAGCCTAAGAAATGTTTTCCGGAAGAGTTTGCCTTCCCATAAATAAATGTGAGAATGTCTGTAAATGAATGCAAATATAAATGTAAATGTGCAGGAATTAGATTTTTTTCAGAGAGCAGGGAGTTAATCATGTGGAAGTTGCTTTTTAAAACATGCTCCCAGTCACCCTCCGTTCCTCCGTTGTCTCGCTTGCCCTCTAATGTCTCTCAGCACTTTGGACTTTTAATGCGCATCTTTGAAAAATGGTCGTCAAACCAGCGCATCCATTTTTCCTTTCCTCCTTGATGACAATTGTGTATTTATCTATCCCCTGGTTTTCTGTGGCGTCAGTAAATAATACTCTCCAGAATGATGAACAATCCATCGGCAGACATGTTACGGCAGCCTAGTAATGAAGTGAAGTAATTTGTGTGGCAGTAATTACACACTCCTTTGATTAAAGATGGCTGTGCTGGATAGTATTTGGGTAATTATTCCCTTTTGCTCTATGTGATAAGCTCATAAAGTCCAGTTGGGGTGGGTGCAGGGCTGGAGAAGAAGTTAATGACATGCTAAGGCCGGTTGGAGTGAATATTCAGTCGCTTTTCTTCAATCACTCACTCCCTTGGCATCTGTCGCCCCCGCAGCACAAGTGACTATCTTTATCTATAGTGTCCCAGCATGTCAGCACTAGTCAAGCTTAAGTAATTGCTACCAACATGGCCCGGTTGCATTGAACGCTTGTTCTATGAATGTTAATGACAACTAGCCTTAGCTAAATGTAATGCGAACACATGACTAGCCCTCAAACAAAGCTAATTAAAGTCAACATTTTTCTGTTTTTTTACATTTCTTCTTCCTCTAATTCTATTCTGTTCACTAATTCGGCGCTCCATGGTTGGCCTAATCCCTCTACTTATCCCTCCTTGCTGTTTGTAATTAATGCTTGCCTTCCTCATCTCTCCATTTAGTCAGTCTTGTCAGTGTCTTCTTCAGCAAGGCATACATGCAGTTTCCCTCCAGCCAGCCACTCCCCCTGCATTTGTCTTCATCCATCAAACACACACACACACACACACACACACCAACACACACACACACACACCCCACATAATAGGATGACCCCAAACACAAGAGTCAAAGCTCAGGGGAACTTGGAGCTAGTGTTGTTAGGGAAAAGCCAGCTTCATTACAAATTGTTCAGACATTCAGGAATTTGAGGGCTGAGTAAAGATGTCAGGTTGCTTGTCATAGCTCAAAATTCAGAGTGCACCAAGAAGTCACTCCCCTTACTGTTGAGATCACTATAGGTTGAATTCATATTGGTGATCTCCATCGTCTGGCATTTGAGTCATATTGATAATGAGCAATGTCAGTCAGACATGCACAGAATACGGCAAAAAGAAAAGAGCTGATGATTCCCAAATCAGCCAACAATTATTGCATCGCAAGCATACACCCAATGAAAGACTTGGCGAACGGGTTCAAATACACTCTCATATAGTTTCCCTTTAAGACTTGGAAAAGTGACAACTGTGCATCATTTGAACTCAAATAACAAACGACAAAGCGGAGGAAAAAAGCCTAAGTAAAGACCAAGACTGGGGAGGAATCCTGCCAACAGACCAGAGCCCAGTGCCCACAGAGGGATGCTGTGGGGGCCCATGTCAGGCAGAGAGCAGCAAAGGGACAAGCAAGAAGAAAGCAAATTAAGTGGGCAGTAAGAGGTGGCCCCAGTTTATCGGCTGTGGCAGGCTTGGTGCAGCTTCCCAGCGCTCTAGGAAAGCCCAATACTACCGTTTTAATGAATGTAAACGAGGACGGAAGGGACTTCTGTTAATACTTGAGCAGCGCTTTGAAAGATGCCAGGAATAGGGGCTCCACGAGCCACGGCAGGCCTGGCAGCGGTCATGGCACATGCCCAGGAGAGAGGAGCCAGGAGCCGTTTGTCTGACAAGGCCCAGAGATGGAGCTCATGCTAATAACAGAGAGGCTTTGTAGTCGGGGCCAGCTATGTTGGAGGAGCACCGGCGAGCACACGCATGAGCACATATGGAGAAAAACACAAATGCACATTGATAAGACACATTTTATACTTATTGTTTTGTGCATTCTCTCACTGGCATGTACCATTTCTGTTGTTTACACAGAAATATGTATATATATATGTGTGTGTGTGTGTGTATGTATATGTATATGTATATGTATATGTGTGTGTGTATATATATATATATATATATATATATATATATATATATATATATATATATATATATATATATATGGGCTGTCAAAGTTAACGCGTTAACTGAACGTCCTCTTAATGCCGACAATTTTTTTAACGCGCGATTAACGCGCAGGATAAAAAAAAAAGTGCATTCTATAAGTTCTGGCCGTCGACGGCTCCCGTAGCCTGAGGAAAAGCCTGGTGGACTGAATGGAGAATGAAAAGGGACTTTTGAACGGCTAGTTCACTTTCAAAAAGATGCCCAGATGGTTCGATGGACAAGACTGAAGTTATTTGCATGTACTGTCGATTTGAAATGAATTACCATCGAAGTACGTCGGGTCTCACTTGCATCCAAACACGACCGATGCAGAGAGTGCATCGGTCCCCCCCCGTCCCGTCCCGTCAAAAGCAGACAGCGCTGGATAGTTGTGAGGGAAGGAGGCTGGTTCCTCACCTGAATACATTAGATGAGCAAAGAGAGATCTGTTCCAAATAATCTGAAGTATTAGCTAATTATAGCCCAACTGCACTTTATAGGTTGAGTTACTCCCTGCTGTTACATGTGCACTTTATTTGTTTGTATCCCCCTATTTTGATCCCACTTAGGAGAAGGGGATATTTTTTGAGCCTTTTATTTTCCTCCATATGAGATTAGACATAGTTACATGGAAAGTGTCACTGACCAATGCATTTCTTGTACAATGTTTGTGATGCATATGGTTCATTGTTTTACATTGAGCTGCTTAAAAAAACAAGGAATCTTAAGTTAGTGTTTACAAGTGTAAAGTTGGGGACTACATTGTGTTTGTATTTATGAAGGAATGTTACATTCAGGTCAAAAGCTTTTTTTGTGGAAAGTTTAATAAAAATTGGCATAAAGCAGCATATTTTCCCTTTCTCATGTTGTTAACAGTATTAAAAACATTTTAAAAAATACCTTAAGGTAATTTAGAACAGCAAAAAAATGTGTGAATAAATGTGCGATTAATCGCGAGTTAACTATGGACAACATTCGATTAATCGCGATTAAAAAAAATTAATCGTTTGCCAACCCTAATAAATATATATATATATATATATACCTTTTCATTCAAACAAATGGAGAGGTGTGTCCAAACTTTTGGTCTGTATTGTATGTACAGTATATGTATATATTCATATACCTGTGTGTGTGTGTGTGTGTGTGTGTGTGTGTGTATGTATATATATATATATATATATATATATATATATATATATATATATATATATATATATATATATATATATATATATATATATATATATATATATATATATATAATATCCCCTTTTTGTTGTGTATATATATGTATGAGTCGCATGAATTTCCAGGTCTTCATACAGTACATGCTTAAAACAAAAAGAAAAAGAAACGCGAGCAGTCAACTCAAACAGCATCTTTCATATTCTATTTTTTCCTCCGCCAAATGCAAACTCAAACACACAGTCACACACACAAGCCACTTGAGGCTCTGGTCATTTTCCTGTCAAAATTTACACAGTTGTTCCAAGGCCTCTTCCCACCACCCATCCACCAGCCCTCCAGAGCCCCCTTCTTCTCTCCCTCTCATCTTGCCAAGAATGAAAGTGACATTCTTGAGCCCGCATCCCTCAACTCGCGCTCGGCAGCGCTTCTGTTTGACAGCGGCACATTCAAGGCGGTGTCTGACTGAAATTATACTGTCTGTGAAGCTCCGTAACGAGGCGAGGGATACAGGCACGCTGAAGAACAAGCACACCCCGGAGCTGTGAGAGTCAACATTCGCCTTTGAAGAGTAATGAGGAGAAGTGGGGAGAATCAAGTAGATGAAATGGGGGGGGGAAAAAAATGTTTGTTTTTGTGCCAGAGTTTATGGAATCAGTTTATCTGATATTTTAGGTTCAGTACAAATTATGTGCAGTCTTCTAATTTACTACAAGCTGAATATGAGCTTTGTATTGTGATATTATACTGTATCTATATTCTTATTGCGTGGATTATTAAGCCTATTATTAACATTATTAAGCGGTTAATAGGAACTTGTTACACTTAGTTTTCTAAGAGAGGAGCATGTTAATGAGCAAGATAATTCATCATAATCACCAAGTGCATGACTTAAGAATTTCCAAAATGAAAAACTTGACCTGAAAGGTGGAGAGTAGGGCTTCTTCCTTTCATGTGGCCGTATCATTCTAGGATAGTGTTGTGGCTTTCCCTTATCCGACAGTGTATGTGCTGTTGAGTCATTCTTTTCTGCTCTGACTCAAATCATGTGCTACATACTGTAGGCCAACGTTAATGGAAGATTCTTACCCAATCCTCTGGCCGCGACAAGCACTCTCCTGGGCCAAACTGCAACTGCTACTGACACAACTCGTGACACAGCCCAAGAGGGAGCCAAATGTAGACACAGAGAGCGAGATAGGGGAAGAGACGGAGGAGGGGCCCCCGTGGATGTCATGCCCTAAGCCTTCTAAAAACAAAAAAGCAGTGGCGTATTTCTGCCGCCATGGAAACACACCTTGTGACAGCACCTACCCCTGCAAAGGCTGGCCCAGCTGTGACCCACGGCATTCCAACGCTGAGCCCGAGGCAGACTGAGGAGCAGCTTAGATTAGACAGAGAGGGAAGCAGGGACATGACAGAGATTACGCACCCTGAGATGGAGCTAGAGTTACAGTCAGCTGGATAGGTGCTGGAGGGTTTGTGATGGTGGTGAGCCTGGGAAAGTGAGATGCTCAGACTACCTAAGGAGATCAAGGGAAATGTGTGTGGGGAAGTGGGGGGGACGGCGATGACGCTGGAGTCCAAAGTATCTGTTGATGAATCAGTCCACTGGTGTAAAGGGCATGTTTATGATGAACACTAAAATCTGCAGAGTGTTAATACTGTTACTAGGGTCATTACTTCAGGGCAATAAATTATATTTACTGCCATAAACAAACATCAGCGTCTACATATTCTATAGGATATGTTGCTCTGTGAAGGCAGATGTTAGTGTCCTGTGTGCAGTAGTTGTTTAATAGGTCTCCTGACTTGATGACACTGAAAACTTGAATCCAGTTCAATGATGCAGTACTCCAAAATGCTGCATTGGCACCCTGTCGTTGGAACTATGTGCCCCGCACTCGGAACCTCCCCTTGAACAGACTGTTCTGACGTCCCTTTCCACAAGGCGGATGGAGTTTCAGTCTCATGACTGAGCTGCCAGTGTGGAATTGGAGAGCCAGCTAACACTGGTTGAGTGTGTCTCACCCGCCAGCCCTCTCTCACTCACGCTCACATATGCCTTTGTGGGGTGTATCTGTTCCCACTCGGCTCTACATATAGGGCCACAACACTGGCGCTCCTCTCCTCCCCCTCCTCACACATACGGCCACACAGGCACACGTCACCCCCCGTCTGTTTTCTGATGCGATGTCCTACGCTGCCCCTGCAAGGCGAGACCATGAATGGGCTGGAAAAGTGGGGCCCAACAGAAGTGTGTTTGCCCCATAATTGGCAAAGTGGGAAACTTGAATGAGAGAGTCACATGACCAAAGACATTTCTCGAAAAGAGAATATATTATATATATATCATATCATGCTTTAGTGAGATTTTATATGGATTAAACAACGAAAGTTCTGAAAATTATCCTCGTAACCCATCTAAACTCGTCCCATGTTTCAGACAAGGCTCTCATTGCTCCTAAGTTAGTCAAGCAATGCTCAACAAGAGAGAATTGTAACGTAATCATTTAGTATATCCCTGCCATCGACACATAGGTGTGTTGCACGCCATCGTTTCTGATAGAGCACTCTGAAATAACTGCACAAGTCAACAAGGATGGCGCTGGAGCAGCTTCTGCGACAGCGTTGTGGGATCTGCCCTTGCCCTTGGTGGATGTCTGTTCTAAGACAGACGGGCAGCTGTTGATGCCGGCTGGAAGGAGTGCTATAGAAGCAGGGGTCCATCCCGTAAATGGAGACGTGTGGTTCTGATGGATCAGCACATCAGTTCCCCCTCCTGCAGGGTCAAACAATTGTGGGGAAGCACAGAGGTTGTATCACTCATGCTGAAGGGAGCAAGGGAAGGAGAGGAGAAAAAAGGACAAGGATAAGGAAGATAATCTTTTTTTTATTATTTTTTAAAGACATGAAGCACTCGCATCATTTCAGAGGAAATGTTGGTCTTTGTAATTGCAACTGTGAGGCAGATTATCAATTGTTAACAGAATGAAACAAGTGATAAGACACAGTTGGGAATTATCAGAAAGTAGCTGATACCTCAGCTTTGAAGCATTAAGTAGAAAATTAATCTGTAAACTATGTCTAACACAATAACAGTATATTATTAATCATCTCATTAATTATTTGCCATTACAGTTAATCATTTGCTTAAGTGAACTTTGTGTTGCTTAAAGAACATTTTCTAGATTCAGAGTAGCCACTGCAAAAAAAGTTTTCTTTATGCACTCTTCATTCACTGTGGTTAAATATTATCCCGTGTTTGGCATTTCAGAAACTTTGCATATGTGAGGAAACATTGAATAGATCATTAAAAACAGCATGCACTGTTATCTATATACATCTATAAGAATCCAGCATTCAGAAATGTGTTTACTAGTTACTAGCCAGTAAGATGGCCTGCTAAGGAAAAATATTTCTGAAAAATAAATGGGGGTAGGGTAGGGAGAAGCATGTGAAAAATGCTTACATTATTCTTCAAACCATAAAAGCAGCTGAAAAAGGTCTTGTTTTTTTGGTTTTCTTGGCCAGAGAAAGTACATAACTCAAAATGGCAACTAATAAAACAGTTGAAAACAGGGTTTTCATCCAGAGAGCCAAAGTCTTGACTCCTGCAGAGGACCATGCAGACATAGGCAGTTATTTTCAAGTCACTTGATTTTAAAGGACAGATATTCTGACTTTATTGAATAGTTGATGCAATTTCTGCGGGTTTTAAATTTCTTGCCTTGGTGAAAAATCCCCCGGGATACAGTACATCTGCTCCATTTTCAACCTTGTTTTCGCAGCTTTCTTGACAGCAGCCAGTTTAATAGGGTTTAATAGGGTGGAGACTGATACTTCTTGCTTTTTGCAGTATGTGCCTACTTTGAAAATATGGTTACAACCACTTAAAATCCCCATTTGTAAAATTCAGCGAATCAAGTTTGATTTGAAATTTGATAAACACGGAGACGTTGGATATCTTTACTCTGATCTCTGTCTGTGACGTCACAGTATCCTACAAATTTAAATAGATTTATTTTCATGCTTTGGCATTACTAAACAAAGAGATAAATGCCAGCAAGGGTAATTACAAGTGTCGCTTTTTAAGAGAAACCTCAATCTTTAGTTGGAAGGTCCTGTGTTTAATCATCGACCACACACCTCCACATCCTGCATTAACTTGTTGCTATTAATAACATCTGACCCAACTTTCAAGAGGGTAGTGGGTGAAGTGTCAAGCTCTTTTATATCATGCACTACGAAAATCTGCCTCATGTCTTTTGTAGCTGAAAGTGAATATTCCCCAAAAAAGTCAGAAGAAATGAAAAGCAAGATACACCTGACAAAATGCAGGCAATTTTAGAGAGATCATTGTAGTAGAACCCCTGCCCAACCACCATCACCACCTCCACCCCCATATTTTCCATCTGTTCTCAAGCAATGCAGTCTCACTCCAGGACATCTAATAGGTCCACAGTTGGAAATGTAGCAGTATGTCAAAAGAGCCTCCTAAACTTCAAAACTGTAAATTACTAAAATTGCAAGGCTGCAAAATTGATAGATACCTATGTTTTCCTGTATAAATCTTAAAATGCCAAAATTTTGTTATCAGTTGTCATAAAATTTTGCCACTACTGAAATCCAGAGAAGCACTTATAATGAGAAGGAAGGTCATAGCATGTGGTATTTATCTGCAGACTGTAGTGCTGCAGACAAATGCTTGATGGCCATTTCAGCATACATTTTCTATTTTTATCCGTACTCTACCACTTTGCTGGCACTGATTACTTGGGTATTTAAAAATACATGATACGGATTACCTATAAAAAACTAAAATTAGGTTTACAACATTGAAAATACATCATTAGATTTTATCAAATTGTATATGCTAGCCTGGAATTTGATCATTTTTGTTCTTTTACATGGTCAGGTCATTCTGGGCTATCATAAGGAAAAGTCAAAAATCAGTTTAGATCAGATTTTCTGTATAATGGTGATACAATAAGCTTAGAAATCTAGGTGCATATTTACACTTGCTTTACAGGTACATGTAGCTACCATCCATTGGAGCTCATCAAATATGCCCAAAAACCAGGGGGAACCAATCAACTCAGCCTTTCCGTCTCTGAGCGCTCGTAACGCAATGATGACAGAGCAGTGACGTTCTAATCTGCATGTAAACAGTTTGGATGGCTGCAGCTGCGGATTAGCGGTCGTTTTAATCGGCTTTGACATTGTCGGTTAAAGACTTGGTCTCTTTCTTTGAAAATTGAGCAGAAGACGGCATTTAAAGCATTCCTTTGCAAAGTAGAACTATTTGCTGTTTTACCAACATGGTACTGCAAAAGGTAAATTTACCAATCAGTTTCATTGGTAACAAAACCTATGTCACTTAGTGAGAACCCACTGGTGGTTGTCTCGCTGTCCCTAATGGAGGAATACGTGACAGACGCAAACAAATCTGAGCTTTTGGTCCTGCAACTTGGTATCCACAACAAGAGTGAGATTTGAAGTGATCCCAGTGGATATTTGGTGATGATGAATCCTGGCTCATTGGTCACCAAGGTCTTCTGTGACAATCGCCTATGGATTGTGGTGGATGAGGATGTGATCTGTCTAACGTTAGCTGCACCCAGCTGTGTTACACATGATCCCTGAAGTGAAAGATATTGGTTGAGTGTTTGAACGCACTAGTTTTTCTCAAATTCAGCTGGCAAAATCAGCAACAATCGGGGCCTTGGATAGCTCAGTGGGTTAAAAGGACACCATTTACAGAGGCTATACAGAGGATATCACCCTTCTGCAGGCAGCACAGGTGTGAGTCCTCGCCTATTGCTCTTTGCTGCATGACCCCCCCCCCCATTTCCTGTCCATCTACTTTCGCAATAAAGGCCACTAGTTCCACAACATTTTTTAAAAAACAAACCGCAACAATCATGGGATTATATACTTACAACATTGACGTCTCTCGCTCCATCAAACCAACACAACTCGTACTCCTGTTGGCTGATTTCAGTAACTCTGAATAGGTCACCTTCTTTGTTGCTCTGATTGGTCGTAGCGCTCACCAACTCTGTAAAAGCAGTTTGAAAAGCAACCGCTGGTGCCCCCCCTTGGATCAGGAGGCCCTGTGGATCGTTTTCAGTCTCTACATCTTTCTAGATGTGGGTCTTTGTGCAAGCCGTCCGTCTAGATTTCTTGGCTACAAATTTGAAGGAAGCTGTATAAAATAAAAAAATAAACAAAATCACATCCAAATTTGTCAAATCATAATATTTCCACATCACTGGGTCCAGTAAGTTGATATGATTTTGTTCTGGTGGTTCAGGAATTGGTTTTCCTCCTCTGATGACAGGACAATGCTGATGAAGAGAAGGTACAGCTCATATTCAAACCAGTCGCTCCAATCTCCCCCAGCCTGTCATCCTTGTTACAAGGGAAGCTCCCTGTCAAAATTCGTCAAACACATCAACATATCTTTGTTCTAAAGTTGATTATTTTGTCAACATAGCCGTATTAGGGGGCACGGTGGCGCAGCTGGTAGTGCAGCCGTCTCACAGCAAGAAGGTCCTGGGTTCGATTCCCGCCGGGGACGCTGTGGGTGCTGAAGTGCGTGTTAGTTCCCCCATGACTTCAGTGCCCACACCCTGGGTGGGGTTGGCGAAAGGATCTTTCTGTGTGGAGTTTGCATGTTCTCCCCGTGTTCCCTTGGGTAGCTAATGGGAGCTACCCTCACAAAAACATGCACACAGTCCTGGGCTATACATGCCCCCTCTGGCCAACCGGGGCGCCAGATGGGGTGGGGAGGATCCGGCCGGAATAACGTGATCCTTCCACGCGCTATGTTCGGCCGGAGAAACCCCACCCTGTCTGGTGAAAAGATGCGGCCTGCTCATTCCTCAGGTTAAGGAGGAGACCTGAGCTCAGTGCAGGGCCCTCCCGGGGTTGGTAGAGGATGGCAATGCACAGGACTGTTAGGTAGGAGCACTGGGTGATAAAAATGGGAAAAAACCGGGATAAAAATATTTAAAAAAAAAAAAAAAAAAAAAAACATAGCCGTATTGATTTGATCTGAATTCATTTTTGACTACATAGGTAATTCAAGTTTTTTTTTTCATTCTTTCTTTTCATCTTAAAAACGTGATGGACATCAATATGTGGTAATATATATTCCTTCTGTGACACTGCAATGGGTGCATTACGATCCAGTAATTCATAAGGCGGAGAATTTCTGTACCACCTTGCGGTCTATGCATTTGTACCTTAATGTTGCAGTTAGAGAAGAAACAAAAAATCCAAAAGAGCATCTTTGTGCTTACCTTCCCTATTATCTGTCTTTCCTTTCTCCAGCCAACTGGATGACTTACACACACAAACACGCACACACACACACACAAACTTTGGGCAACGGCAACTCCTAAAAAGCGAACAGGCCTTTGGCTGGACGAGCCAGATAGGAGTCGGTAGGCTCCCACCAACCCTTTATCTAAGCCAGTGCTGCACATCAATAACACAAACACCACCATCCCTCCTCCTGTTCCTCCTCCCTTCTCTTCCTCCCACCATCATCTGTCACCAAACGCTACCTTTCCCTCCTCCTACGTCTCTCCCTCCAGCATGCCCCCCTCCACTTTTAATCTTTCAAAACAAAACGCCAAAACCCCCAAAGAGAAACAATCATCAAGCTGAGAAAGTGATAAAACGGTACATTTTTAATTTTATTTATTGGCAGGGTTGTGCTGGCTGGTGGAACTATTTCTACATTTCAATGTGCCTTTGTGGGCATGGAGAGTTTAAACTCTAGTTTTTTAGTTATTTTGGCACCAATAACCTGTTGATCTGCTTTGTGTAACTTCTGTCGTCTTGGATTTCAGAAAATGGAAGCGCAGACGGAAAACAAGCAGACTTACATGTCAGTCTTCCAAACACTTTAAATGCTGTTGTGTTGCTCAGGCTGAGGCTTTAGTAAAGGTTTGTGATTCTTGCTTTGATTTTGCTTTGTGGTTCCTGTGGATAAAGTGTGATAAGAGCTTGCATTCACCCTGAAATCATCTGGTTGTGGCTCTAATTGCATTCATGCTGTTTGATCTCTGTTTCTTGCATCCAGCAAAAATCTTGTTACACGCTAGATGGTAAGAGTCAGGGGATTTTGCACGTGCGTAAACACACGCTTTGGATCTTTCTTTGTTTCTTTATTTTCACTTCTTGTATAAATAGTTTTAACTAGCAAAGCAGGTGTCTTGCTGACCATCAGGTAGTGGAGCTACCCTGCTGACCTTATTTACTCGCTGATGATTAGATTTCATTTTATATATATATACACACACACATATATATATTATATATATATATATATATATATATATATATATATATATATATATATATATATATATATATATATATATAATATATGTATGTATGTGTGTGTGTGTGTATATAAAGAGAGAGAGAGAGTCATTTTATTCTTTAAGCACTATAATTCTGAAGTCTCTTAAACGTGGTGTGCACCGGTGCAGGTTCTTGTACGTGTGAGATTCTTGCCTGAGGGGAGATAAAGATGACAAGACTTCCTGCAGACTCCTTTTACCTGCAGAAATCCTGTCCCCACTAAACGTGCAGAAACATTCCCAGACAGCATCCGAAGGAATACACGGAAGTCTTTACAAAACTATGTTGCATAAATTGAAAACAAAAGTAAAATCTCTGCACTTTTTACACCTTAACCCAGGCAACATGCCACTTACGGTCTCGCTCTAACTCTACTGAATCAATAATGCAGGGAAAATGGTGCACTAATCAACATTCCATTATTTCCATTTGCATATTTGATCCAGGATTTGTTCAATGGATTATACATATTACCTGCATGATGTTTAATTGCCTTTTTAATAGACTCTGTGATTAAACAAGGAAGTTAGGCTTGGCTAGTGGGAGAGACAACACGGTGGAGAGACGAAGTGCAGAATCTTATTAGAGCAAGTTTTTTGCATCCTCCGGAACACTGTACGAAGGTGCAGGAACAAAATAAAGCAGAGATCCGTCCCGTGATAGAGGCAGTAGCGGCTGCTCAAAATTCATTCATTTGCCTGCTATTTGTTTAAGGAGATTGAAGAAGAGGCTGCTTGTTCCCGTCACAGTGGAGTTTTATATCTTATCATGTTTTGACAGATGAGAGGCGTGAGGCACTAGGATGCACAATCATGTAGTATTGGAGCGTTGGGGGGGGTGTGGATGAGGGAAGGTTTGGCTTATATGCAACATTTTTGCATGACAATGTATGCATAGGGATTTCTGCCAAAATTACCAGAAAATATATGTACATAATATAGTTTTTAACAGACAGAATAGCACTGCATTAAATACTGTTAATGCTGCTTCACCTGTTATGTTTTTTGTTATTTTATTTCGAACCATAAGCAACAAATTAGAAATGAGCAACCATGAAGACATGAATCCAAAGTGAGAGACTATTCTGACAACTGCCTCTCTGAAAACTCAAATCAAAAACTCTATAATCTTCATGAGTACTAGTGTCAAGCTGTAAGTAACTCAAGTAAGGAGGTTTAGTAATTCAAAATAGGCTGAATGTGTGTCAGGGCCACGGAGCGTTTTGGGCATGTATGTATGTGTAAGCGTACAGCTGAGCATGTGTGACATGCATTCTGTGGTGTCAGGTAGATGAGCCTCATATGTACAGATATAAAAAGTTGTGTGAAAAGGAATATACTCACGTTCAATTAAAAAGTTTTATACATCTGCACAAAATGGAAAAAGAAATCTGGTTCTCTAACAGGTATTGTACAAATCATCAAAAAAGATTAATTGAACCTCAGATGAACAGCAACAAGTCATAATTCTCTGGTCATTATTTATTAAAGAAAAAATAAGTCAAAATGCCAAAGTTGTCTAAGAAGAAAAAAAAATGGTTACACCTCATGATTCAGTGGTTGTTAAAAGTACTTTTAACAGCAAGAACTTGAATAAATCATTTTCTAAATGGTGTCATCAGCTTCTCTCCAACTTTTCTGGAGGAAACTTTTGCCTAATCTTGTTTACGATGTTGAGGTCATTCCAGTCCATGCACTGCTCTCTTCAGCTCCTGCCCCATTTGCACTTTGGGTCATTACAATATTCATGATTCTTTTATTTTTCCCCGTTTTGCTCTGTTTTACATTTGCTGTTATGCTAGTTGTATGAATTTGGCCGAGTTTTAAGTATCAGTCGGATGGTGTCACGTTTGACTGTGGGATACTTTGCTATATAAAGGAGTTCATGGTGCACTTGATGACAGGATGGGGCCCAGGTCGTCTGGAGGAAACAGAAACGCAAATCATTACCCATCAACACTGTACTTGCCTATCCAAGACAAGTTATTTACAGTGTTTCAAAGTCTTGTAGTCTGTTCAGACATAACTTAACAAGCCTAAACCATGTTGCCATGTTTTGGTGACTCCTCCAAACAAGTCACACTTGGATCTTCTTTTTGCAATTGTACTGCAATGAACTAAGGCCTGTATGTTCTGAGGTGCAACTCATAGCTCTTTTCTTTTTTTTTTTTTCTGTACTTTGTCAGTGCACAGTCGAAGCTTGGGATGAATCAGCTGCAGTGTTCATTACTTTCTTCACCATTGGATAATGATTGACTTCAGATTGTTTGGAAATGGCCTTATAACCTTTCTTAGAATGATAAGCGGCAGGAATTGATTCGCCGAGATAATTGTTGATGTCTTTCCTCCTTGGCTTTGTGTCAACACATGTGAATGCTACAGACCAGCAAACTGCCAAAACTTTTATAGGAGGTGCTCATACTCACTGATGATCAATTTTATTAGCATTTTATTAGCAGCACCTGGCTGCTACTTACCCTCCCGGTTCCTTTGGAAGCAGTCAGGGTGCACTTATTTTTCACATACTGTCTCTGCATTTTGGCTTACTTTTTTTGATGAAGTGCCGTACGCCCTGAGTCGTTTATCTAAAGTTTTATTTACTTAATTTTTCAGAACGCACAGCAACACACTTAAATATAAAACCGCATTTTGACGATATAAGGGGGGTATTGTGATCCATCATGAGGAATATCCTACCAGGGAGAAGTTAAAAAAATCATAATAATAAATCCTGTCTGTGAGGTCACCCTCTCCACAGTTAGTGGCGAGTCACCTGCTCTCATTAATAAGGAAATTAATGTTGCATTCCGTTTCAATTAACCTTCCCCGGCTACAGGAACAAGTCTGGGAGGGAGGCCCAGGCACCCGCTGAGGTCAAGGTAATTGAATCAGAGGGACAACAATCGCAAGGCCAACGAGTTGTTGCTATGGCATCGAGGGCAACTGTTAACCTGCCATTAGGGTGGAGGTTGAGACTGCTGTGTGTCGGGTTGCATTGTTGTATCTCAGATGTGACAGCCGTCATCCCAGTTCAGGCCGTCTAACTACCAGGTGACAAAAGCAAGCGTTTGTTTGGCTTGTCAATTGGTTGGAGTTAATTTACATAATTTTTGGAGCTACTTTGTCAAATGCTTGCATGGATTGTTTAGCATTATTAAAGGTACAATAAGCCTGACACCAAATACGTGTCAGTTTTTCTCTCTCCCTTTATGGTGTTTATAAAGCACACTCAGAGAAAGTGATACTAAGGTACGGATTGAGATGAATTGTACAACATTAATTGTTCAGTTGTCTATAAATATCTTAGATATTGGGTGGTTTTGTTCCATGTTTTGATCTGCATTTTAGCTGAAAGCCACAAAGACGTTTCACTAAAGAACAGCAGCAAACCAGGATTCAGAAGAACTCAGCCATTTTTTATCAGTGTACACGGCTCAGGATACCTTTCTGTTTGTATCTTCTTCTTCAAGGTTTCCGGTTATCACCTATAATCTATTTATCACAGCGACGTGTAATGCCGCCTTTAGCGCCAACCCTAACAACAGTACCTGTAACTCAGCTAGTTCACTCATTTGCCATCTTTTTTATTTTGTGGCATTTTAACAGCTCACTTCGAATTTACTCGTCAATTTTATGGAAAGCCTACTAGAGACAATCCTGGTTTTGTTTTTCTTCTTTTTACTTCTGTTAGTAATGGCATCGTCGTTCTTGTCTGAAACAAACTTTTAAACCCTGTAAGATTTGTCCTCCTCTCTGTATCTTTCTCTCGCTCTTCTGGTACGTTTGCTGGGTGATGGTTGCCTGCTCCTCGATTGCGCTGCTGAGCTTTGGCCAACAGTAAAAGACACCTGGGTGTGTCCAGACATCTGATGAATGACCCTGCGGCTGGCGGTGGGATCGATACGAAGGCTGTGTTTGTGTGTGCGCACGCGTCGGAGCACGCTGGGGGGGGGGGTGAGGCAAGCAAGCACATTCTGCTGGGCTGGAAATCCCATTAAATCCTCAGTACAGCACACACGCGCATGCACGCATGCACCGTCCGCTGCTTTAACACGCGATATCTTCTGCTAACACACATTAGTAAACGTGCCCGTTATCTGTGTCTTTACTGGCGCACAGCAGCCATCATGGAGCACATTTCAAAACTGTGAGGTTACGCACACAAAACACACAGTCTACCTTTGTTGAAGGGGGCGAGCTATAACTCACTGCTTTCCTGAACTGTACCAAGCAGAGCGATGCAAAGCTGCTGTTCCTCTCGCTCCCTTAACACAGCCAAGCAGAACACTCAGATCTTCTGCTTTTTGTCAGGGAAATGTCAGAATTCCTGTAACACTGGTACTCAAGCAGCACAATATGTCTGTTTGTGTGTGTTGCGGTGTAGCCGTGTCTCTGCAGGCATCCGGCAGGTGTTTATGGCAACGCGGGAACCGTGCGCACTTCTGAGTCGGGCAACATCCTGAGAGTGCGCTGCACCGATATTCAAAAATAATCTCTATCGGGTCTTCATGTGCTTATCCCCTCCTCTCCTGATCCCCCTTTTCCAGCCTTGTCACTCTTTCTGTCTAACACCTTCAATCCACCTGTTTCCCTCCATCCTGCTGTTGTATAGCTCTCTTTTGTTGCTCTCGCTTCATCTGTCATCTCTCCCCTCCTTTATCCCTCTCTCCATCCTGGAGCCCCTAGCGTGACATTCCATCTCTGAGACATCATGCATGTCCTACTCCGATGATGCCAGCGCACTGACAGATCAGCCTCGATGTGTGTCATCTGGGTAGGAAGGGGTGAGGGGTGAGGGACACGCAGGCAGGGATGATCACATCACCGAGGATCAGCGGCTAATGAGAAAAAAGGAAATTTGCCCGTTTTTGTGGAAATCATGGATAGTCACCCCCAATTTAGTAATTATACAAATATATGAGTAGGTCCTCATATAAATGGGTGTTACAATATTATTTTGCTCTCATTTAAGTAATCATATTCTTAATAGAAGTTTTTGATATCACTATTTTGAAAGAAAAAAAGAATTCTATATGAATCATATCAACAGTGTGAAAATGTCTTAAGAGGATCACCATTATACACCATTCAACCTATTGTCCATTTTGTTTTATGATCTACAACATCCCCTCAGTGTGCATTCATGTGGCTGGGAATTCTTGGAGAAACTTGAGCCGTTTCACTGAACTCATTCACACCCATATCTCATACCACTCCACACAGACTTACTGAAGACGCTCTTAGCGCACATATGCCGACAAGAGCATAATGCATACGCAGAAAGCCACAGCAGGCATTTATCCCGTCACTGACCACGGCGTGGCTGACTGCTGACCTCGTGATCTGGCACTGCTTCATGTCCCCTTTTAATGCCTGTTTGTCGGAGCAATGCTATCAGTAAAGACATGCAAGAACAAACGGGTGAAAGACCGGTTCCCATCTTGCACCTCCCTGACTGAATCCCCTATAGTATTCCCAGGGCTGCATAGTTGCCCACAATAGCAAACCTGGATCTGGTTGGACCAGCTGTGCTATTTCTATTACACAGCACCTGCGGAGACCTTGCATTTCCAGCACCTCGCCTCACTCTAATTCTTTGCTGAAATTAAGTGGGTAGAGTTCCCACTGCAACAGCGGAAACCCTAATGGTGTCCATGTCAGCGGAAAAAAGATCCAGTCTCGCCTGGTTTGGACTGACTTCTGCTATATTTCACTTTTATATTCCCTAATAGGATCTTTGTTATCTAACTGCTGTATTTTTTTTCCACATTTATTAATATTTCAGGTGATAGGGAGGCTAGTTCACTAATGCCAGGACGCTCAACTTGGCTTTGTGTTCTTGGGGAAGACAGTGAACGTTAAGCTGCTCCAAGATGAGATTTTAGTGTGACAGTGTGTGCTTGAGTGGGTCGATTGAAGACACAATAAAGTGCCTTTAACTGCAGGCCTTTTCATTACTGAATACGTCAAATAAGTTAGTTTGAAATAATGTCTGGGATTTCATTTTGCCGGTTTCTCTGCAAAACAATGCTCCTCTGAGCTGTAGGGGCACTGAAAATTTCACACATAACTTGTTAAGAGGTTTTTTTTTTTCTATTAATTGAAATGTGTGCTGAACATTTTGCACAAAGTTGGTATCACATTAATACCATGGTGAGAATAAAAAAAAAACAGACTCAACAGTTTTGTCTCACAGGTGTACTCAAAATACAGAGGATTAGTTAATGCAGGATATCGGGTATTAAAGTATTGTCCAAATCGCAGTGCTTCCCAAAAACTGATGAGCCATTCAACATCAAAGAGCTGGTTAGACTGTGAAATATAAGTGTTGCATTTGAGACATAGTGGCGTGTTTGATGCTTTGACACACACACACACACACACACACACACACACACACACACACACACACACACACACAATTTACCAACTGTAACACCGCCTTTGATGTGACTGACTTAAATTACTTCGACATTTTACAAACGCAGGTCCAGAAATACACAGCTTTTGTTAGAAACTACACTTTGACCGTGGATATGAAGTGTCACATAGTTTCTCTGTCTTTTATGTCCTTCTTCGGACTCCTCTTTCACTATCTGTATCATTCTCCTTCCCTTGAGCTATTCCAGAAGTAGCCTGGACCCCTCTTCCCCTCTTTAAACCAACTGGATTTGCGCCTCCATAATGAACTGAGAAGAGAATGAACAGGATTAATCCAGCCAACGGCTATGAAGGGATTTGATGATGTCATCTGTATGAATGAACCAGTTAGGGGATTATTCCTTCTGAGGTGAAAGCGATCCAAATAAGTGAATGTGAACTCCGGTGCAAAGGGTGTAAGCATCAGAGAAGCAAGGTTGAGAAGGCAGACGTGCATGTTGCTATTGAAACAGTTGGGTGGATGACAAGAAGAAAGAAAGAGAGTTTGTAGGAATAGATTGCGGGGAAGGATAGAGGAGAGGATAGAAACACAAAGTGAATAAGTGAGAGGGAGAATGATTGATGGATGAGCCATGGGAGAGAAAAGAAAGGAGATATATCAGTGGAAGAAGATATAGGTTAGCTTCAAACCTTAGCCTTTCCATCTGTCAGGACAAAATGCCATGGTGAGAGGTTGGTCTGGGCAGACAGTGCTTAGTGGGAGGTGTCAGCTTTGAGCTATGGGAGTCCTGCAGAAATCTATCCCAGAGGCCCCAGCTGTGGCAATCACTGCTCAGTGGGCCACGAGGCCAGAGCAATCAGGCCACCAACAAGCTATCAGCTGAGTTTTGTGCCTTCTGTGTGCATCACACATCTGCAGCTCTGCAGCTGCACAGCACTCAGGTGATCGCCACATCTGGCATCATGATGCATCGCCACTAACATCAGGACATCAGAAATAGGGATCGCCTCTCAAAACAGTATCCTTCCAAACATCTCACAACAAAAAGTTACGTTCCCAACTAGAAATAACGACTGTTTATCACAGGCAAGCCATCATGGGTTCACCTGAGGGGCCAGATACATAAATGCATAAATGAGCCGTGTACTTTCTAATTTATTTTTTGCAAATAATCTGGTATTTACAAAAGAAGAAAATGCTGCACAAATATGTGCACATCACACATTAGAGAAGTTTAATTTTTGCATAATGGTTGCGTTAACACATGGCCGCTCTCGGGTTGTTGGGAGGCATTTGAATGATTATTTAACGAATTCTCCCTTTTTTCTCTCTCTCTCTCTGCCACGAGAACATAGTTGACTCATGCATCCCTCTGATTTTCCAAGGTTACTTTCAACATGCTGTCAACGTACCTTGCTCCACCTGTAAATGTGTCTTCTTCTTAATAATCCCCATGAATGTATTCAGATAAGACACTCATCCATTTTACATAAAGAAGGTGATTGGTCCAACTCCTCTGCTCCTGATGTTCGTAGTCGATGCATCTTGGGGGCTGTACATCTGGTTTGTACATGCCAAAATGATGTTGTAACCTAAATATAACATCTGAAATGTTATTTATAGGAAAGGTAAAAGAGTAAATAAATATATTTTTTTTCAAGCGAAATTGTATGATATGGTATGATATTCACTATATTGCACATTTATGGTATTATTTAGTTATTTAACATTTTATTTCAAATACATATACATATCTGTACTACATACAGTATTATGTATTGAATATTAACCAATTTGATTTTGTATTATTTAACTGTCTTTAACCCTATAATTTGAGGTGTATTGTATATGATACATGACTTTATGAAACCTCTGCATCACTTCCTTAGCAAAAAAATAATACAAAAAAGCGTTTTATGCAATACAGAACCATAGATAAATAAATTAACAAATGTGTTCATAATAACACAAAAAGTATCAAGTAGAAATTGGTAAAGGCAATATTAGGAGTGTTTGTTATTCCCGTCGCCGTCGAGACCAAACTTTAGATAACCTGAAGTCAGTGGATGAATGGATGGATGGAAATTTTTAATTCAGGTTTTAAAGGGTTAATTCTTCTAACGCAAGTCAGTTTTGATACAACAATGAAAAGCCTCAGTGAGCACCGAAGAACTACATATTAAGTCAGATCGAGTTCCATTAATTTGCACATTTAAAACAACCTCTGTTGACCAAAGTACTGGACACACTAAATTGAATAAAAGTCCCTGAATAAACAATAACAAAAATAAAATAAAACAAAAGAAATGCATAAAAACAGAGCAAAACTGCTGTTTTGTATATTAAGTGTAAGAACAATGGCATTAAAATGAAATGATGAAATCTGAATAAAACAATATTGCTAATTCCTTGTACAGGTCAGGGAAACGGTCCAGGTTGAAAATATTTACTTGTAGAAAGCCAATGAAGCCGTTTAAAAGTACCTCAGCGCTCCAGTCTTCTTTAGACTGGCTCCCACGTCCACATGGGTTGTGATATAAGCGCAGAAGCGTGAACCTCCGTGGATGGAGTGCAAGGCTATATATGTACAACATATATGCTTGAGAGGAGAACAAGCATGTAACGTACATAATTTCTGAATTCAGTAAAAAAGATGCACTTAAAGCCACCCCTGGGTAATCTCGTTAAACTTGAGTTTAAGCTCTTAAAGAAAGATCTTAAAAGAAAAGTGAATACACACATGCATATTAGGAATGCTCTCTTGTCTCTCCTCTTCATGTCTCCCCTCTTTCATAAAGGTCCTAATGAGTTGTCTGTGGAGCTGAGGCAAGACATCCGTAATGTGCCATGAAATATGTAAGCCAGGCCTTTTGGAAAGTGTGTCTGCTTCGTGCACCCCCATTTCCTCTACGTCTCTCCCAGTAGAAAAAGGAGAGGAGTTTTCTCTCCTCTGATTAATGTGCTAGGCAGTGGCAGCAGGGGCAGGTAAGAGGGCGTGCTGCAGCCAAACATATGAATCCATCCCAACACCCTCCCTTTCCCCTTAATTAGATTATTGGACTGATGAGGTAGCAGCAAAGATTAAGTCTTTCATTAGTTCTGAAAAGGGAGGAACAGAGGAATAGGAGACCAGGGAGAGTTGGACCACCCGCTCTTCACCCTCAATACATTCCCCACCTCTCCTCTCGTACAGCAAGTCTCAAAAGGGAATGTGACCAATAAGGAAGTTGTAATCTTATGTTTGGTCTTTTCTAAGATCCTTTTTGTCCAAAGCGTCAAACTTAACCACATATGGCAATCTCCTCCCCCATAGCACAGGCCCACCTCCTCCTTATCGATTTGCTTTTCCATTTCTGCAACAAAGTGAGCTGCAGACCTGCTTATGATGTCCCATTATTGCCAACTCGTATGGCCTTGTGAGTGTTAACGCTGTTGGTGCTGGAAAAATAAAAATTCCAGAGAGTTGTTTTACGTGTAAATATAAACAAACTAGGGCTGGGCGATATATCGAGATTTTAATATATATCGATATATTTTCAAACACGATATGGTACGAGACAATATCGTTTATATCGATTTAAAAAAAAAAAAAAATCTTTTTTTTTTTTTTTTTACATTTTTTTTTTAAATGATTTTGATATAGCTTATTTTGTGACAAATTGACTTGAATGTTTTATTTGAGATTTGCACACATGTTTTGTTATTTGCACAACTGTCAACCTCAGTGGAAAAGTCTGCCTGTTTACTGTCTACATTGTATTAATTGCACAGTGTATTTTAATTTAATTGTTATGCAGGAAAGGGATATTTGTTTTATTTTATTCAAGAAGCATTTTTATTCTATATATGCAGGCAGTTTATTTTTATTTCATTTGTTTTATACATTTTGATATTGTGCAGACCTCTGTTAACAAAGGTACCTGTGTGACATTTGGCACGAGGCTTTGTATTAAAACTGACTGTTTTTTTAAGGGTTTGCCTCAGAAAAAAATGAAGCTAACAGAGATGCTATGCTATAATGCTTTGGGGGAAACCCCAATTATGGCACAGAAAAAATATCGAGATATATATCGAGTATCGCCATTTAGCTAGAAAATATCGAGATATGACTTTTGGTCCATATCGCCCAGCCCTAAAACAAACCCAAAAATGCAGACACTGTCAGATCTTTGATTTGGTTTTTGTGGAATTAGTTATTGTTGGTTTTGAACAGCATTATTTTAGGGAGTAAAAAAACCAACAGATGTTCACTGCTTACACTGGTTGAACCCTCTTGGATTACAAAGAAGTACTCTGTAGTACTATTATTAGTACAGCACTGAGATATAATACTGAGACATAGTATTTAGCCATTGTGTCTGCAAATTATCCAGCCCTAGTATTTTTATTTATTTATATAATTGGAGGTATAACAAGTATCTGTACTGTTTTATGCAATGTGCTGAATCCAGTGTATGTCACCACTGTGACCCGCTGTCCTCAGCCTCAACTTTTCCAGTCACCCGGCAGGCTCCTAAATTACTGCTGGATACATGGTGGAATTTTGGCTTCACGGATCAGAGTGGCTGCCGGCCACTGTCTCGCGTCAGGCATCGACTTACATCTACAAATGTGCGCTCAAGCTCGCTGCAAGTAAAACTCTGACCCCTCTTTTGGATGCCGGCCCAGCTTGTTGGTGTGATTTAAGGAAAGCAACTGTAGACAGCGTGTAGTGCATTCAACCTTGTAGGCTGCAGAGGCTCCAGCATGTGCAGGAATGCTTTAACTTTACAGTGAGACTGTGTTTGAATGTCCATGTGGCGGTGCAGCTGTCATTACATGTGTGTAAGCAGCGTGTGAGCGCATGTCAGAAAGCATCTACAGGGTTGCCCTTTTGCCATTTGTTTTTATGTTATGTATGTCATAGTCGAACCTTGGCCAGCCCCCTTCTTCCGAAAATATCCTTAGAGTTATGACTCATGATGTGTCCTCTGAACATAAGACCCTTGATGTGTTGGCACACCTTTCTGTTGATTGCAGTGTCACCGTTTTATGAGTCTCTTTTCATAGAGCGTTGCAGTTGTTGCGCAGTTGCCAGCAAGAGCCCAGATGACAAGTCAGTCTGTGTCCTTGGCTAATGCGGTTGAAACAAAAGGTCTTGCTGCTTATGACACAAGTCGTATTTCATATTGTCACTTCACCTCCTTTTTAGAATTGAACTGCGATACACGCGGTTACTTGTCCCAGTTTTACGGTTTGTATTTCTGCAGTCCACTTTTACACTTCCCCATGTGCATTTTTAGTCAGCACAAGCGGAACTGGTCACTACTTTGTCATATTTAATAAAATATATTTTATATTTTTTTCTTTTTTCATGTTCAAATGACTTTTTCCTTAGACATGCACCCAATAATGTTTTTTTTTAATAAACATATTGTTCAGTAGTTGCTATATGAGGTTTAACAGTTTTTTTCATGTCTAAATTTCAACAAATCTGATGCAGCTTGCATGAATGACGGTGTTTAAACCTTTGATCTGTAGGATGGTGAAACTATTTTAGAACTGGTTTAGCATTACTATCATTATCAGCCTCCCATGTGTGTGTTAAGTCACATCACTTAGTGCAGCCTCTGCAAATATGCTTTTTATTTAGTGAGTTTTAAGTGTGTGTGTGTGCGTCTGTGTGGGTGTGTGTGTGGGGGGGTGTGTGTGTGGGTGTGTGTTTTGTAGGCCATTAGGCCAGAGGGGAGGGTATCAACTGGAGCTTCCTGGGAAGGTTTCCAGGGGCGTGTGTGTCCGTGCACGTCCACACACACAGTTTCAGCGGTGTTGCTGTGCTGGCCGCCTGGCTGATGGAAGACCTTACGCAATCATTTTATTACCTTTTTACTTCAATTAGAAAACATGTAACATACACTGCTCCCAAAATATAATCAGCAGTTAAAACAGCAGGATAAACGCATGCAGTTCCCAAGGCCCAAATACACAGGTGTGTGTAGGTGTGTGTGTGTCTGTCTGTGTGTAAAGCACCTTAGTTGTCATCGTGCAAGGCCATGAGTTATTACACGGTGACAATGTTACAACATCCCAGTCCCCTGTAGCAAGCAGGACAGCGTCCTGATATGGCCAGGGTCAAGTAAACCCATACTTGTGTCTTATCGCAGCCAAGTTGAAAGAGTACATAGGCACAGTTTGTCCCATAGGGAAGAACATGTTGCATGTTGGGGGAAGGGGTGGGGCAGACATTTGGATGTGCAAAAGGCATTTAAGGCTACAGTAAGTGAGCCTGCATGTCAGTTACTCTATTGCTTTTTTTTTTGGGGGGGGGGGGTTATGCATCAAAGAGGTGCCTATTTAAAAAAATTGCTATACATTTAACATTTAAACCACTTGCTTTTAAAATCAAAATGTCAAAGAATGGTACAAGGCCAAAAAAATAGTTACAGTACTGGTTAATGTGCTCGTTTTTGTATATATAAATACAATATAATATATGATTTATTATTATATATATATATGAAGTCAAGCTGCTATTCAAGTGTCTCAGCTGCTGGTGCTAAAGCAGGAATAAAGCAGGTGGTGCCGCTCAGGAAATGCAACTTAAATTCCCATCCTGAATTAGTTCAGTACTTTGAAATACTTTTGATTATGTCATGCCATTTGTCATGCCTTACAATAAATACTTAATAAATACATAAACCAGATGTAAACTAATTTACAGTTTTAAGTTTGTGCTGATGATTGCTGTATTTTTAGTTTTTAGTGGAAATATGTTAACTTTCTTGTATCCGAAACATTTTTCTTTTTTCTTTCTACTTTTTATTCTACAACATGACTCCAACAGTGCAATTAACCCTTTAATGCCTGACATACAGTATGAAATAGTGCACAAAAATATGTATTTTTAAAAATTTGAAATATATTGAAATCAAAGACACTTACAATTTACTATTTCACAATTTTCCTGCTATTATACATCCATTAGGTTGGTTTATGTATTTTTTATTTCATTATTTTATTTTTTTTAAATAGTTCCTTCATTACTATTTTTTTTATTAATTTTTTCCTTTTTTGATTATGGGGTTGTACAGAGATCTCAGAAATTCATGTACTACATACGGTACATCTGGTATTACAGGGTTTAACAAGTTTGTTTATAGAGCTATCCAACATGTTTGTAATCTATCACAAGCAATAATTTGACTTTGATTTTAATTTGAAAGTTATTTTAGAAAGTACACACACACACGCCCACACAGTGACAGGTCCTGAAAAACCAACTGACAGAGATGATTAAAGTCCAAGTCATCAATGCGTATAGTATGTCCCAGTGATAATTAGATACTCACCCGTGTAATAACCTGCTCAAGGCAGAAGATGGAAGACAAGAAGAGGACGAGAAGTCTCCTCACACTGGAGAGTTTCATCGTACGTCCAACACACTAATACTGAACACAAAGCAGAAGGAGAGAGTCTTGGGACGACTGAGCATCAAAGCCACCACCCAGTTTGACAGACAAAAGATCCAGATATATATCGGGAAGATTACCCAGAGTTCAGCTACTGTGTGAATGTCTGGCAGCGCAAAAGCAATGAGTTAGAGAAGAAAAGAGAGGAACCATCATGATGGCTGATATCCAGAAGTCCAACTATTGACAACAGAAGACATGTCTGAAAGATGGAGACACCAACCATGGCAGCAGAAGAACAGCTCCTTGGCACGAGAGCACCCATGGCATCTACCACACCAGACTAAACCCTATGCACACATCTCGCAAACACATACCGGTACATTTCTCTGCGTATGGGTTGTCCCGTTGGTCAAGTAATAAAAAAGAGCTAAAGTACTTCCAGGGACTTCTAAATCCAGATAAATTCACAGGTGTAGCAAGCTTAAGTGACAGAAACATCGGGAAGGAAGAACCTGAGAAGCTGGTGGCTGAAAGAGAAACTGTAAACGGTTCTGGAAGGGATGGCAACACTGGTGCCAGTGGCATTAGGAAGACTTGGGGCTGTGACCCCTAATCTGGGAGTTCCCGCAAGTCCTAGGAACAACACCAGGGATCTGTGCTGTGCAACGTAGCACAGATCCCTGCAACAGTCCCAACAGCTGGTAAACTACATCCAACCCTTTAACTCCAAAGCTTCTGGAATTGATAGAAAACCTGGGCCTGAAGGGCCAACCGGCTTAATGTGGGCTGTTTGAGTTTCATGGTTTTATGTTTACATGCACACACACTTTCACTCGCACACACACCCATAAATGCACATGATATTTACTATGATGATTTCTTTCCCTCTGTCATTCACCCATAAGTTCTGTCTGTGTGTTTTGTTGTGGAGCTGCACAACACAGATGGTGTGAAAAGCAAAGAAAAGCACCCCTCCTCCAGCTGTGTCTCCTGAGAGAGCTTGCTGCCTAGATCCATGGTGAAAATAAAGGCGCAGAGGGAGTGTGTTTTTCCATTTGCCGCGCCACCCCCTTGCCCAGATTCCATCTCTTGCGCTCCTTAGGGTTTCAATTACTATCTCCCTTCACCTCTCATTAGCACAAGAAGGCCACTCATTCCTAATACACACACACATGCACGCAAATGCACACCGAAATATGGAGTACTGTAGAGCATGCATTTGCACTCGTGAAGCATAGTCAGGTGCACCACACACACTGCTAATTCTCATGAGTTCCACACTGAGCCCTGTAGGGCTTCAGTGTCTCTAACTTGAGTGAAAGGTTTTTCACACCAGATTCCCTGCGTCGCTCTTATTCATACTTTTCTTTTAATCCAATTCGGAGCTTCATACATGTAATTTATCAGGAATTATCCTCTTGTAATTGCAAGGTAATGATTCCTTCTTATGACAGCAGTTGTGTCATAACATGATTTCTTTTGATCATCTGGATATTTCTTTTAATTTTGTAATTCCATCATAAGGATAATAATTCAAATTTACAAAAAAATAAAGGCGCTTAAACTCAGTCAAAACATGTCCCTGTAGTTATAGATCTTCTCTCAAGCCGATAAGGCAAGGCAAGGCAAATTTATTTTATTTAGCACATTTCACATGACGAGCATGGACTCAATGTGCTCAAATACATAAACAAAAAAACAAAATTACAGGTTTACAATAACAGAAACAGACGAAAGTATGTCAAGAGAAAAATAACAATAACAACAATAATTCCATTATAACAAAATCACTCAGCCAACCATGTAGTTTACTCGAACGCTAGTGCAAAAAGGTAAGTTTTTAGTCTGCTTTTGAAAGAGGGCACTGTTGGAGCAGACCATAGTTCCTGCAGCAAGGAATTCCAGAGAGTGTAGTAGTGACTGAAAGCACCATGAGCAGATCTAGTGTGAATTCTAGGTATGATGAGAAGACTCTTATTTGATGATCTAAGGGATCTGTCCGGAATGTATTCAGTCAGCATGTCAACCATGTAGGAGGGAGCTAAGCCATTCATAGATTTAAAGACAATAAGAAGTACTTTAAAATCAACAACAAAGCGTTAAAAGTAAAAACATGTAGCGCTTAATATATGACAGCTATGCAGATTTCTATTCCATGCCTCACCGCTGTGCCGCCCCATCGCCCTGTCCACACGCTGCATCCCCACATCACTCAGAGATGAGAAAAAGCAGCCTTCTGTTGAGACATCTGAGTTAGCCAGCAGGCTAATTCTGCTAATACAGATTAGCTCCCATGGGAGCAGCTGTATTGATTGGACAACAAAGGCTCGGAGAAAAACGCTCTAACATTCAATTATCCACACCGATAGACATAATGCCATTCTACTCCTCCCTATGCCCCTCCCTCCCCCTTCTCCCTATCCTTTCTCCTGTCTCTTTCTCCTCGTCCCTACTTCTCTCCTGGAAGAATCAGTGAGGTCAGGGGAGGGGAACAGACATGCAGGTGTGTGTGTTTGTGTTATCTGATTGCGATCCTATCTGTGAGTGAGAGCTGCGTTTCCGGTCTTGAGTCTTTTTCCACTCTGCGCTTGTCGATATCAGTCAATTTTTATTCAGATCTCCATTGTTTGTTTATTTCAACATTTACAGATGACAGAATCTGATGTTTGGGGGAAATTTCTGTTAATTCCATGCCCCTGCATCAGGTAATGATAAGAACATGGTGTCAACATTTGACATACGGCGCGGTCGCAATGGCTACACTTAAGTATATATACAATTATAATTGGGTTTATGTGTGCAAAAACTGTAAATTGCTGTGTGACGTCGTGGGCATCATGCCCGTTGCATTTTAATTGGTTGTTTATGACGGGGTGGGGTCATTGCCGTTAAAATCAACTTTTCTTAGCTATTTCGCCCTTGGAGGCATCCTGTGTGAGGATTTAAGTAACCATTGAGGGCTCCTGCCTAGAGCTGGGCGATATATCGAGTATATTCGATGTATCTCGGCTTCTACTCTGTGCGATGTACAAAATGACTATATCGTGAATATTCAAGTATACATTGTCACGCATTTGCTTTTAGCCGCGGGCATTAAATTACAGGCTTTTTTACACTCTCGCCTCGTCTCTCCTTCTCAGAGACATAAAACAAACGCACTACGTCAGTCACGTGCTGTTGTGCGTGCATCGTCATACGCCCAGCTGCTGTCCGGCACCGCCGTTGAGTTCCACCCCGCTTTATCTTTCCCCTAACTTTATCTTTCCCAAACTCGGCCTGTTTGCGCCGCGAGTTCATCCGCGCGGTTGCTACGCGCGACGGACTCTTTTCAAACCACACTGGGACGGTTTAGTAAAGACGGGAGGGGATGTTTTCTCCTCGCACACCGCGCTGATGCAGCTCCAACTAGCTGCTCAGTGCGACGCGTCCGCCCGCAGCCGAGCCTTTCTCTTCCAGAGCTGAGAAACGTCACCTAATGTTGCTTAAATGTGGCCACATGAAATCAATCACTATCATTGAAACAAAGTCAAAGAAGACTATATGACGTCATATTTCTAAAAGTAAGTGAAAGTGATGCAAAGTAAAGGAGGAGAGGATGAAACATTGCAGTCCCTACACCTACATTAGTCTGAATATAAAGGTGCTCTAAGGGCCTCCTGCTCAGAGCAGCTCATCCTGGTAAAACCAGGTAAAACCGGGACCAGAACATGTTCTTAGCAGATGTTCTTCAGACGGGGAGTCAGAGAGATGCAATGTGCACTTTCTGTTTTGAAATGACAATTTTTATGTTTGTACCACTCACTGCTTAGTAACTGTTTAATAAATACAGTTTTGGTAAATTTGACGTAGTTGTGATTTCCCAAAAGCAAAATATCAAGATATATATTGTGTATCGTGACATGGCCTAAAAATATCAAGATATTAATTAAAGGCCATATCGCCCAGCCCTACTCCTGCCATTGTTATTGAATGCTTTAAGTCTATTCCTCACTTTTCCCCAGAGGGAATCCCAAATATAATCCAAATAGCTAATCTGTCTCCGGCATGTGCGTGTGTGGGAAGCGTCGAAATCAACTGAGCGTTTTTGCCTTCACTGTGGTTCTTCACCCCATTTAAACACTCACAGCATAAACCGTCCCTCATTTGCGTCGACTGTTAACGCTAACTCTGATTGACTCTGGTCAGAGCCGTGCGGCGTTGAGCTCCTATCCCTTGGGAGGCTGAAAGGTGAAGGCTTCTCGTTTTCCACAGCCAATGACACGTGAAGGAGGTACCGGTAGCAGATGCATCTACTGAGTATGTATAAGCATACACTCACTCTAAGTTCATTTTTTCTCACATACACACACTTTAAAAATTAAAAATTAAAGAAAAATTAATTAAGAAAAAAAAAGGTAGTTTGAGAGAGTGTGTTAAAAGAATACTTGTTTATTTGAATGAGAATCGTTGGATTGGACCCATGTCTATTACCTTCTGTGAGACTAAACTGGTGAGTTAAAGGTCTCTCTTCCCTGAAATGTCAAGGTTTATGAGCAGGTGAGAGAATATTCGCCAGCAAGAAGCTTGCCATATTGCTTGTTCCTAATTTATTTCCCATTACAGAAAATGTTAACAAAGCATTAATGAGCTGCTGACTGCATCATCCTCACTTTAAAGCACGATGTCAAGGGAACATCCGGTCCCACTTTGTATGCCATTGTTGTCTTCTGAGCATAATGTGCTCTGCAGCAACACTTCCTCTGAAAATCAGTTTCACTCAACACTTGATAAGTTTATTGCTGGTGCGGGGTAAATCAAGTTGTAATGCGCTCCCATAGTTTTGTGTGCGGGTTAATTGCTTTGCAAATCTAAGCGTGACGAAACATACAAGCAGAAGCAACATATTTTCATTTAGCGTTCTCTGTTAAATGCAATGTTGGCTGACGAGTCCAGTAGTTTTTAAATTAGTCTCAGACTGTCACAGCAGAGTCGGATGGGGTGCTAGAGATGAACTTCAAAATCATCCTCAAAGCTAGCAACTTAGCTGGCTACAATGACACGTTTTGATTAAGATTAGAGATGTAGGGAAAGGCAGACTTGTCTGGTTCTTTCAGGGGTTGATTGTAAACATCTGCAAAGAATATGATAACTATTTTTGCCCAACAGGTTGCATGTTTAGTAAATTACCCATCTTTCACAATTGGTTTCTTGGGAGGAGATGGAAAGATAAAAAACTTGATCAATTTTAGTATGTTAGCATTCTAAACTTAGCACTTCCCTAAACCACAGCTCTCCTTACAGAGTTCCTAACATGACCTGATCATTTACACTTGGGTAATTATAATCTACTTGGTGTCCTCTCTGTAAAGACCAAAATGAATAGCTGACTTGTTTGGTATCTAAGTGTGATGATAGCGCTAATCACTCAGAGGACAGTCAAGCTCTTTGCCAGCACCTGGAGCGTAGCCACGGCAATGGTTGCATCTGTGTTTCATGGCACTTTCAAAATCTCTCCTGTGACCCTAAACTTTTGCCCCTCAGTCTGGCAGCAAAAAAAACAAAAAAGATCTGCCACTGGTCAGTGATGTTGGCCCAGCATGAAAAGACAGCACTATATCACACTAACCCATCACCCCTTTCACAGACCCCCAAAAGTAATTTCAGGGTTAGGGCAAAGAAGGCAAGTTGTCCAAATGAAAAGGCCCTCGATGGGGAGAGAGGGCCATTCCCGAGAAGCAGAATTGACGAGTGCAAACAAGAGGCATGACCAAGATGAAATTGGCTCACCTGAATCCGTTCCTGGGTGGGAGGGAGGGGGGGTGCATGACAGAGACTGGCAGAGAGAGAGACGCAAAAAGAAAAATGACACCATGAACGAGAATAAGGAACGAGCGTGGGTGCAGGTATGGGTTCAGGGACAGCAGAGGGGAATATAGCTGACAGGAAGAGAGAGATAGTCATGATATTATATGGGCAGACAATGGATGGTTGAACCTTCCTGTGGTGTAATTTGAACTTATAAGAACCTTCAGTGCAGTAATATCCATTTTACCATAAACTCTGCACATGTGAATGCCCAAGTCTCTTCTATTATCATAAATAAAACCTAATTCCAGCATTCAAATTGAAATATGTGCAACTCATCTGCTGTATACGCCGTCATTGATGGAAGGCTATTCTTACACATTTAAATGTTGATATTAATCCGATCCATTTCAAGGGTCTAACTCTGAAAATATTTGTTTATTAGGATTTGTACGTTCCTCTACACCAAACTCAGCAGCCATTATGTGTCTCATTTCAATCATTTTCAATCTGGATAGATACATATTTAATCAGATATTAGCCTTGATATGAACAGAGATAAAAGCTGCTGCAAGTATGATGCAACATCTTTCCCCATCTCACCATCATAATTACTCATCTCATTTCTCAAATGAATTTCTAATATGGAGCCAATCCCCAGCAGCTTGGAAAATCAGTGAAACTTCTTGCTCGACCAGTATCAGAATTTTATAGCCTAGCATAATTGGGACCATAAACTTGGTCTGAGCCTCATTCAATAATGATTCCTTGTTCCAAATACCTGCTGCTGGCCTTTAGCAGAATATTACATATTAAGCACTCTAAAATCTAGCGGAAGCTTTATCTGTAAGGTCAAGCGTGGAGAATCTTCCAAAGAAGCTCGACTTTATGTGCTTGGCTTTTCTCACATCTGCGTGCGTTGCAGATTGCATGTTAATGGACCACTTTCAGGCTGTTTGTTCTTGTCCCTCAAGAAGCCAGCGTTAACAAGCAAACTCTCCTTTTTGCTTCAAGAAGTTGTAAAAATTGCACCCAAATGGTCAAAAAGTTAGCTTTTGAAATATCAAAGTCACAGTAGGAATCTACAAGTTATATTCTTTTAATATTCATTTCTTCATCAATTTTAAAAATGTCTGATGTCTTGTGTATGTATATTTAGTAAAGTGAACTCTTTTAGGATGAAAATGAAAGTTATGGGAAGCTAGCACACTGCTTTTAAAATGTATCTACTTAATACCTGGAAAAGAGATTTTATGCATTTATTTCTTTAAGTTACGTCGCCACATTAAGTAATTTCAGAGATGGTTGACCAGAATGGTATAAAATTTTATCAGAAGTTACCAGTAACATTTTGAATTCTTGAGTATTTCTTCAGAAATATGAGTCCATAAGTAATTTCTTAGAGAACAGATTTTTAAAGACAACTGCACAACTGCTTCACCCACATCTCAATCCATGCTTGACCATGACTGTGGTAAAATTGGGACACCTAATAAACCGCTCAGGAAATGACAAGTAAATGAACAATGAGGATTAGTGGTAAAAGGTCAGAATATAGTAAAACTTAAAATGTTTCATCTAAGGTAAGTGGTCATGCAGATGCTTAGCAACCATATGTGATGCATGAAAGAGTCCCTTAAAGTCCCTTTTTTACTCGTTATTATCAGTCAAACCTCTAGTTTTATCTTCATAAACCTGTTGTATTCTTTATCTAACTAACCATACCTGAAATGGACTCAGTTAATTCCCTTAAAGATACTTTTCTCTTGCTGGATGCTCATTGTGGTGTCAACTATTTGAGTCCATGTTAATCTTAACTGGAAGGAGTGGAAGTCAGTGTTTAACTGAAAATATGATGGCTTGCTTTACGTACGGACTCCCAAATGGGGCTCCTTTGTTTTCAAAAAGCATCGTCTGTGTCCACATATCTTCATTCAAAACATTTAATTTCTCAAAATTTCTAGAAATGCTGTTTTAAACTTCAGAAAAGAAAAATGTGAAGAGAAAAGCTACAACTACAAAATACTAGAGAAAATACAATCCTAAATTAGAAAAAAAAATTGGATTGAATTAGAAACACTGTGAATTGAGGAGGTTCATGTTATGTCTCATTAATTTGATTTGATTTAATTAATTAATTTTTTTTTGCATTTCAAGCCTGTAAAACAATCCAAAAAGAAAAGGCTTAGGGTTTGAAAAATGAGAATGTGAATTAAGTGCTATGATTAAAGTTTAAAAAATATAATATTTTGAACAATTGATGTCTTCATGCAATTACAATCAGGATTCTGTACAAATGTAGTATCCACTACAGACCAAATCTCTGAGGAGAAAAATGGGCAGAGAATCTCCAATTTGTTAGCAAATGTTTGAGAAAATCATTGGGTTGATTAAAAACAGTGTCCTGTGCATGATTGTAAAAGATTTGCATATTTTTCCTCTGCATAATAACATTAAATGATTCAAGGACTCAGAAGGAATTTCACCACATAAAGGGCAACAGGACGAGCCAAATCTGGACACCAATAATCTCTGATGTCTGACTTGTCATTCATAGTTTATATGAAGTGTATATATAATCACATGGGTATTGGATTACTTTGAAAAAACTATAAAACAGTGCAATACCAAGCTGATAAGGGCTAATTAAAACTTTACACATTAAATACTTCTGAAAAAACAGTGATGTCTGATGACCATCAGACAGTGGAATTTGTACTGTGGCAACAATCCAGGGTTTTTGATGGAATGGGGTTGTATTACAAAGATGACTTGCACTCATGAGATGACAGTATTCATGTAGAAAAGTATGTTGAGATTTTAAAGTAATGTATCCTCCTCAAGATGCTATCTTTTCCAAGGCATTTTTTAACATAACAATGCAAAAACATGTTCTCTACACATTAAAAAAGACATGTGTGAGGAAGAAAAGGATATTGAATGGGCCTGTCTGCAGTCGTGACCACTCCACGATAGGGAATGTGTGAAAATAAAGAAAAATGACTGCCCCACACTGTTACACAGACGAATGAGACAAGAAGAAACAAAAAAGACTTGCTACCCAGTGCCAGAATGCCATTTTTATGGGTGTTGTGAGAAGAAATGGCAGGATCTTTTTTCTTTTTTTTTTTTTGTATTTTTTGTTAAATTAAGTAAAGGTGGTGAGAAATAACCCAAAAATATTATAATCATATGGTCTACATTAAAACAAACACAGTTTAATCATCAACAACTTAAATACCTTTTGTTTAAAGGCATTTCTGTTGATATTTCTAAATACCTTTGTTGGGTTCTATTTGCATAATCCATCTGTAAACACAGGAAGAGCAGGAATATTCATCTTTGAGGTCGAATTCACCAAATGAATGTTTGAGAAACATCATCTCTGGTGTAAGCAAGGCTTTATGCACAAAGACAAAGGCAGCTGGCCTACTTTAATAGCATCACACACTGAACACAGTCATTTGGCAATGTGCTGTATCCATCCCATGCAGAGCATCAGTGGATTTACTTGATTTGTTTAAGAAGAGTTCAATCTTCTCAGCTATCCCATAGTGTCACATCAGACTTTATCCCACACATATTTGAGGGTTTGTTGTTGATTATACCCTGACGATACGAATAAAAGCAATCTGTCTATCCCCCCTTCTATTTCCTAAACACATTGCTCAAAGACACAGGTACCATGAAACACCAACTTAAAATCTCACACATTTTTGGAGTGAAAATGAAAACCAAGCCTTCGATGTTGCACGAGACCCCCCGCCCATGTCAACAGAGAATACCAGAGGCCTGCGGAGGAGCAATTGTTTCTATGCAGGACCTATGATGTACCTATTGTGAGCCAAGGCCACCATCATCAGAGACACAGAGGAGAGAATCATCCTTGAAAGAATGCCAAAGATCGGTTTTCTTCCCTTGGTTTCCTCCCCTGGGAGACTGGCAAAGAACAAGGGGAATCCATCCGATCGAATGTCACGCAAATACACAACCCCCACATCCAGCAGTCCTGTGATTGCTGTTAGTATACCCTGGTTATTGACCCGTACTGTGTGTGAGTTTCTGTGACTGTGCATGCTCAGATGTGCTTGTGTGTCTGCCGCTTAAGTATTGTTTGTATCAGAGAAGGATTGGAAGGCCATCATGTGCTAGACTGACCCTATCTCCAAGGCTTGGAGGCTGCGTGGAGAGATCAGAGTGAAACCAAGCCCACTGTCTCCTACTGTGATGGTGGAAAGATCCGTGTGTCTGTGTGTGTGTGTTTAGAGACTAGATGACATAGCCCAGAGCCCCTCAGCAGGTACAAAAGATAAGAGGAAAAGAGAAATGGGCAGCTCCACAGATGGTAGAGGGCTCTGCTGAAACTGTTTGCGTGTTTATATGTGTGAAGGATGACACTTGGTTGCATGTTTATGCATATTTAAGCATATAAATCTTGACAGAAGCTTAAAGTCAAATGCAAAATAGAGCATCTAGTCACTTCAGGCTGACTTTACAGCAAGGTGATTTTATCTGTTAGGTGCATAGTTTAATTACTTTGACGAATACGAGCGACTTCATTCTAATTCTTATCTTCAGAAACAAAATCCTGGTTTCCTCCATTAACCTGATCATAAAATGAGAATTTGGATCATCATCTGCATGACATCCATCCAAAAAATAGTTCTTGGAGGAAAACCAAGACCTCTTCAGTTCAAATACTGTTTAAACAAATATGTAATCAGTGTAATCGAACCTTTATTGGAAAACTCTGGGTTTCAGATTTGTGCTTGATGCATCAGATCATCAAATGATTCATACCCTTATTTTAAAGGCTACTATAAAGAAAGTGCCGGTGCTAACTTTGTTTTTGAATGGGACAGTATATCGTAACAGAATTTATGTTTTTGGCACAACTGTTAGCACAGGGGCCAATGGAGCTACATCAAAATAAACTGCTTTTTTAGACCTCTGACAAGAATGGAAAATGTAATTCCACTTAAATGATAGTGTGGAGAGGATCCCTATGTGCAGACGGACGTAATTTAAACTTTTTATGTACAATTGATTTGAAGGCGGTGCAGCCAGACTGGGTTACTTCCACAACTGGTGGGACCCAGGAGTTACGTCTAAAGAGATCAAACCCAGTCTCCGAACGATGTTGGATTCATTAATTCATTCAATATGGATTTCATTAGGTTTATAAACTCTTCAATCCCAAATTGTATTGAGGTCTGAATATCGAATTATTGGGCTTTAGCTGGAAGAAATTGTTGATTTTTGTTTTTCATTTGTTGTCCCACGGTGTAGTTCAAGGCATCTATTGCTTGGGTGTTCATTATTTCGCAGCAGCATGGAACAAAGAAAGCCTCCTTACCTCTGTGTGGACTGATGTTCCCAGAGGACGGACCCATGCACACACACGCACATGTCTAAATCATCTGTTGACCAGAATGAGCACATGCAAACGCCTTGCGGTGAAAAGTGACCGGCACCCTGGGCAACAGCTGCTGCAGGCGCGAGGCTCTCCTCACAGTGCTGTCTAATCCTTATGCAGGTTAATCCAACTCTGACCTCTGGTCCCCACTGACCGATCATATCTCCACCTCCTCCTGTCTCTTCCCCATACGCTTAACTCATACAGTCATTTTCAGCTACCCTTGTCTCCCATCACCACCGCTCTCTTTCTCACCATCCCTCTCTCCGTCCCTTCTTCTTTCCCCTCTACTTTTGACCCTATACCTCTCTTTCTCTCATCACCTCAAAGTTACGTTAAGGAGATTTCAAAGCGCTCTCTGCAGCAGCTCTAACTGCCAAGCTGATGTCCAGATAAAGTCTCCTTTTAGCTTGTCCTCAGTTTTCCATTAAAGCTCATTTTGGGGACTGGAACTTTAGAGGAAATGGGAAGGAGTGTGGAGGAAAAGACATATCAGCCACTGTCGTCACCTTTTAGGACTTTTTCTTTCCTGTTTATTTGCAGCAGCATGAAGGAGGAAAGGAGGTTTTTAAAGGAGGAGAAGAAGGCAGGAAAGTGGAATTGGGACTGGAAAAGGTGACTTGAAGTGTCAGTAGCCCTTTCCCCATAGGAAAGCGATATAGTGCATAGCTGCACCCTCGGGCAAGGTAGCTTCATCGGCAGCAGAGATGGATGATCCGGAACACTGTACACTGTGTTCGTAAAGAAGTTACAGTCATTTTGCTTTCACAAGGGCATAAGGTACTCTAAGTAGCTCAATTAAAATGTATATTTTCCCCATTTATTGCCCTCTTGGGTGAGCTGTGCAGATGACAGTGAGGCTTTTCCGTCGGTAGTATGGGCCATTGCGCATGAGATGGGGACATGAAGGTGAATATTCTAGAGCCGAGGCAGGACGTGGGTTACTTGTTGGCACAGACGTATTTGGTGCATACCGAACAATTTGGTGCCATCACTTTCAACGACATGAGCATCGCTGCCACCAAAGTGGGCCCTTTCTTTTAAATGAAATATTTCCTCCCAGGGGATTGGCACATTTATATAATTAGGCTTTGAAGTGATTTATTTTTTCTCATTAAGATTTAGGATATACATTTATGTACTCACCTTCATCATATTTTAATTAACCCACACAGATGAGGCTGCGTGGGAACATTATGCATTCAGCAATGCAACTTCACAATTATCTTGGTTGTTCTACACCCTGAAACAATGACTACATTGCATAGTTTGAATAATGACATAAAATCATCGCCTGAAGCAAAACGGCTGCTCTAAATGAAGTCTCTTGTGAAAACCATCTCCTCCCTGTCCAAACGTTCACATGAGCCCGAACACTAGCAGCTCATCCACAACCTTAACCTGTTGCTGTCAGTCCAGCATGCTGATGCCCATTTGTGTTTTGTTTGTTTTTCGTCCTCATGTCTTCATAAACAAAAAAGAGCTTGACATTCTAACAGTCAAAGGACACAGTTCAAGCAGCTGAGGGGGCTCATAAATATTTGCTCTGAAGCCGCAAGGCCTCCTAACCACCAGGTAGCATATGTAAATTCCTTCTTTAAGCGACAGATTCAACTGCAGTGCCTTGTATGGGTTCCAGTACCTGTCTTTGTACAGCCCAGCATGAGTCTTTTGAACTTGAAACTCAGCCCGGACTGTCCACACATCATCAGTCAGTCAAGATCTACTATCTGGTATATAACCCTTTGTAGAATGGAAACTAATTTATTGTCCTCATAGAAATACTCTGTCAGGGTCTTACTACATTGCTGCAGCAAGCATTGAAAGTACATAAATAAATAAAAATATACTGATGATACCTTATGATAATGAAATGGAGGAAAAGTAAGATAAAGAAGACAAATGGCTTTTAGCTGCATTTCCTTCCTTTCTTTCTTTTTTTATGAATGCTGCTACAGCTCTATATCGAGATTATGCCTCTCATATTTGGCAAAAAGGTGGACAAGCATTTTCAAAAGAAGAAAAAAAAACCAAATACTCAAATGTATGTGCTAGTTTTGTGATATCAAAACCTTCACACGGTCTGACCAAGGCACTAGCGTTTTACTGTAGCGATGACCAGAATTTAGAAATAAACATACGGTATATACGCAATACTTACTGATAAACTAAATCTCTCTATCTCGTGCTTTCTTCCTTCTTTGGGTCCTCTGGCATCAAAGGAGGACTTTATTTGCTCCCTTGGGCTGTTTTTCTTTACTGTGCAGCAATCGAGGGCCAGTGAACTGCCTTAGTCCTGGATTAAAGGTAGACATCTCCTCATCCATCAAGGCGTAAGGCTACACACAGGGAAGGCTGACTCTAGCCCCATCTCCAGTCCTAAACTGATCTAACTCAAATTTCTTTTATATGACATATAGTAGAGATCTGACTGTTTTGAAGGAATGCCATCTCTGCTCCTAAAAAAATAAGACTTTATCCTCAGAAGCATGGGCCAGTTGTAAATCTGCAAGGGAAAGTTTTAAAACTATGTTCATATAGTTTGTTTGAGATTATATACTGATATTAATTTGAAATATTTACCAGATAAACAAGCAGTGCATTCTTACGTGCATCTAATTAATTGATACATTGACAAGGGAAGAAAAAGTCCTTGCAATTGGCCAGCTGATATCACGGCTATCTGATTTTAACTTTTTATCCCCATCTTCTCTGTCTCTGTTCTATCGCTCTGTCCCTACCAGGCATGGGGAAGAGGAATTACCGATTGTCGTCACCAAGTGCCCTTCGCTAAACTGAAACAAGCTTACTTTATGATAGGGCTCTCTTTTTTTTTTCCTTCTCTACATACTGCTGCACACCCCTTTCAAATACAGGGCTAACTGAGCAGATACCCCGGCCTTATCTTATCTTCGTTCTCTCCTTCACTCTGACAAGATGTTGAAAAAACACTGTAGTGGGGGAGGGAACTGAGATTCTCATGCCTTCACACCGTCCCTGGCACGGCTGTATACATGTACTGTTTGCGTGTAAGTACTGCTAATTGTACACTGTGTTGCAAGTCAGATGCATAATGCATTGTCTGCAAACACAGGAGCGTACTTCTCTTTCTACTTCTGTTATCTCACTAGTCCTTTGACTTTCTTGGGATACGCGATTGATCTGCGTGCCGCTGGACTCAGGTGGGCTGTTTATATCCTAAGCATTTCTCAGAGTAGACCTGCACTTTAAATGATTTATAGCTTCATGCTCTCTGAGTGAGGGCATTTGTGCGTAAACGTATGTGTATTAGCATGGCAGCATGCATGTCAGCTTGCGTGTCTACAACCTTGAAAACACCTGAAATACCATTTGTTAAAGAAATATTACTCGTGGAAACAGTTTTGACACGGGTAACACTAGATACTGGCAAAGGCTTATGATCCATTTACGCAAGAGTGAGATGTGGATGGTTTTAAACAGAGAGAATGAACTAATGGAGTTTCCCAAGGTTCAACTGCAGGCCTGCAGTCCACCACACTAAAGGTTCAGAAAGCTGCTTCAAAACAGCGCAAATCCACACAGAACAGTCCCATCCTTTAAAAGCCTTGTCAAAAGACCACTTGGTTCCCAGCAGATCACGCCAAACTAGGTCATGATTCTCACTTATACTGACCACCCACTTTTTGACAATCTGCCAGATAGAGGTTGAGAGCCTCTTTCATGTAGCTCCCCTCAAGCCCTGCGAATGAGGTCATGCCACTTCCTGGCTGTGTACACGTGTGCTCGTGAAGAGTGATAAAGGAAAAGATGCACCGAGTGTGTGTGTACGAGGGTTTCCCCGTATGTGCCAATTAGCGGCTCAACGTATAAGCATCAGTCACAGGAGAACAGGTGGAGTGCTTTTGGAAGTTAGATTTGCGATTCACATTTTCAGCCTTTCACTGAAGTCTGTGCTTATGAGATTCCATAACTATTTGATGATCCTTTTCAAGATTATTTTTATAGCATTCCTGCTTTATTGGGCAGTATAGCATAAAGCAATCGCGAGTATAGGGGGAGTCTAGAAATGGCTCACTGCAGAGCGGGATAACAAGGCTTTAACTTAAGGTAGCAACTCAGGCTCATAACTGTGGTATATTAGCTTCATAATCCGTTGCAGTTTTGAAACTTTCCCACAGCAATGCTTTCCTTTAGCATCCAGTTCCTCTGAGCTTTTTTCAGACTACATCATCTCCGTGAATCCCATCTGTCTGAACATGCTATGAGGAACATACACCCTGAGCATTCAATCTTTCATGGCACTTCTACACTTCACTCTTGTTTTGACACTCTAGTCAGTCAGCATGAGAGAATAACCCCTCACTCTCACTGTCAGGCTTCCGTTGTTCCCTTTTTCCCCACTTCCTCTTATTCTATTCCCTCCATTTCTCCCTGTCACTGTGAATCTAGCATTCGCAAACACAGGCAATTTAAAATGTACCACTAATAGCAATGTCAGTACCGTTGGAGTCTGAGGAGAAAGAGGCAAGAGAAGAAACCAAAGTGAAAGTAGTGAACACTGTGATTAAGTAGACACTAAAGACATAGACACACACAACTACCTTCCAAGTAAATGTCAGCCTCTTTTAATATTCTTATGGCTCACCCTGATTTCTCTAAGCAGATGATGCATGGCCACTGCAAATGAGAATATGCAGCAACTGTGCACTGTTTTCTCTTTGTTCTGCTAATTCAGCTGAGGAAATCAAGAACAAGTTGGGCCACTTAGTAGGATGACATGTGGGAACTCTATGAAGTTTTAAAAGAAGGAAGTATTTGACTGAGGTATGAGGCGTAGATTAAATGTTTGAATATTAAAGTATAGAAACCAGGTGAGAGAAACAAAAATATAGAG